>NC_134535.1:172826159-173143659 GCF_050624435.1 Tenrec ecaudatus
CTTTGGACTTCATTGTTCCCTGTCCAAGATTCACATGCATATGAGGCAATGAGGAATACCATGGTTTGGGTCAGGCACAGCTTTGTCCTCAAAGTAGCATCCTTGCCCTTCAATGTTCTGTAAAAAGGTCTTTGTAGCCAATTGACCCAAAGCAGTACGTCTTCTGATCCCTTCATTTCTGCTTCCATGAGCATTGATTGTGGATCCAAGCAAGACAAAATCCTTGACAACTTCAAACTTATCTCCATTTATCGTGAAGTTACCTATTGGTCCAATTGTGAGTATGTTATTCTTCTTTACATGGAATTGTAATCCGATCTTCAATCTTCTTCAGCAATTGCTTCAATTTCACCTTACTTTCAGCAAGCAAGTTGGTGTCATCTGCATCGCAAAAGTCATTTATAAGCTTTCCTCCAATCCTGATGCCATACTCTTCTTCATATAACCCAGCTCCTCTGATGATTGGTCAGCCTACAGATTGATGAAGCACGACGAGAGGATACAACCCTGACACAACCTTTTCTGAATTTGACCCATAGAGTAGGCCCTTGTTCTGTTCACCCAGTTTCTTCTTGATCTACATACGAGGTCTGAATGATCACAGTGAAGGCTTCTGGAATTATCATTCTTCTCAAGGTTGTCCACTGTTCATTATGGCCCACAGAGTCGAAAGCCTTTGCATAGGCAATAAAACAAAAGTAAAGATCTTTCTGGTATTCTCTGTTTTGAGTCGAGATCCATCTGACATCAGCAATGATATCTCTGGTTCCTCTTCCTCTTATGAATCTGGCCTGGATTTCTGGCAGTTCCCTGTCAATGTACTGCTGCAATCATTGTTGCATGATCTTAAGCAAATTTTTTCTTGTGTGCTATATCAATGATATTGTTGTACAGTTTGGGCATTCTGTGGCGTCACCCATCTTTGGAATGGGTACAGATATGGTTCTCTTCCAGTCAGTTGGCCAAGGAGCTGTCTTCCAGATTTCCTGGGATAGACAAGTGAGTGCTGAAACATTCCAACAATGGGTATTCCATCACTTCCTGGAACCCCAATTTTGACCGATGCATTCAGTGTAGGTTGGGACCTTCTTCCTTTGGCACCGTTGACTGTTGCTCACGTGCCACCTCCTGAAATGCTGGAATGACGACTAGCTCTTTTTGGTACAGTCACTCTGTGTAATCTTTCCATTTTCTTTTGATGCTTCCTGCAGGAGTAAATATCCTATAGGATGGTTCTATTCTGACACATGAGATCATAGCATCCAATAGCAAACAGTTCAGGGACCAAGACCTTTGATTTATTTTTATTTGTTGTCTATTTAATTTACTTATTTGGGGCAGCTCAGATGAACTATGTCAAGGGACTGTCTACCCTGCCAGACAGCCCGTGTGGAGGGAATCAGGCTCTGAAACTAAATGGAGAGCCAGCCACTTGCCAGGGTTCCAAGTGAATCCGGCTCCTTGCTCAGGCGCCAGATGTGAGCATGGAAGGGAATCACTGTGAATGTGAGAACTCCGGCTGCCATGTAATTGCAGCCTATGAGAGACCCTAAGAGAGACCAGAAGAACTTCCCAGCTGATCCTGTCAGCCCACAGAATGAGAAGAAATAACAATAGAGTTGTTCTTGGCCATCTTGGGGGGGTGGTATGTTATGCAGAAATGTCATGTTGTGCTGTGATGTGCTGTGAAGTTGGCTCCAACTGATCCTAGGAAGAATATAACAAAACAGAATCTGGCCCTGTGGCATCCTCACAATGATTATTTTTGATATTCTCATTACAGCCATTGTGCCAATCCATCTCCTCAGGCTCCTCTTCTTTTCAGCTGTCCTTCTGTTTCACCAAGCACGATGTCCTTTTCCAGGGGCCTGTTCTTCCTGATGACATGCACAAGTTACATGAGGTGGAGTCTCGCCATCCTTGCTTCTAAGGACCCCCGAATTCTTGCTGTACTTCTTCCAAGACAGATTTACTCATTCTTGTGGCAGTCCGTGGGATTTTAAACATTCTTCACCAGCACCAGAATTCAAATGCCTCGGTTCCTCTTAGATCTTCTTTATTTACTGTCCAACTTACACATGCTTATAAAGCAACTGAAAATAATATAGCAATTGAAAATAATGTAGATTGCGTTAGACACCTCTTAATTCTCAGAGACATCCTTTCTTTTCAACACTTGTGCAGATTGGCCAAATACCATGTGCTCTTTGATATCCTGACTGCTGCTTCCATGAGCACTGACTGTGCACCCAAACAAGAGGAAATCCTTGATAACGCCAACCTCTCCTCTAGTTATCAAGGTGTTACCCACTGGCCTACTTGTGAGCATTCTGTTTTCTTTCCAGTAGGTGGCAGTCCATATTGAAGGCTGCAATCCTCAATCTTCATCACCAAGTACTCCCCACCTTTCTCACTTTCAGCAGGCAAGGTTGTGTCATAAACATATAGTAGGGTGTTAATGAGCCTTCCTCCAGTCCTAGTGTCACATCCTTCTTCACGTAGTACAGCTTCTCAACACACAGATTGAATAAGTATGATGAAAGGATACAACTTGACACACATCTTTCTTGATTTTAAAACATGCAGTATTTTCAATGATATCCATAGTTTGGCATGATCTACATAGTTGAGTACCTTTGCATAGTCAATATAATGCAAGTAAACATCTTTCTGGTGTTCTCTGCTTTCGATTAAGCTTAATCTGAAGTCAGAAATAACATCCATTGATCCACAGCCTTTTCTGCGTCTGCCCTGAATTTCTGGCAGCGGACTCTCCATGAACTGCTACAACCGTTGTTGAAGGATCTTCAGCAATATTTTACTTGTGTTTGATATTAATGATATTGTTTGATCCTTTCTGAATTCTGTTGGGTGACCTTTTTTTGGAATGGGTAAAAGTCAGTTTGCCAGATAGCTGTCTTCCAAATTTCATGCCATATACAAGCAAGTGCTTATCAAAGCATTTCAATCGATAGTCTGTTAATTCCTGAAGCCTTGTTTCTGGTGCAGCATCTCACAGAAGACACAGAAGGGCTTCTCCCTTCAGTACCATGGATTCTTACTCCTATGCTACCTCTTGACATGTCTGAATGTCAATTAGTTCTTTTTGGTGCAGCGATCCCGCATATTCCTTCCATCTTCTTTTGATGCGTCCTGCACGATTCAGTGTCTTCCCCGTAGACTCTTTCAGTATTGCTATTCAAGGCCTGGCTGTTTCCTTAGGTTCTTTCAGCTCTAATGTGCTGCACATATTCTTCCATTTTAGTTTCCTAACTCTAGGTCTTCGTACATTTCATTGTAATATTTTACTTTGTCTTCTTGAGATGCCCTTTGAAAAGGTCTGTTTAGTTCTTTCTCTTGATAATCGACAGACGTAGATGACCAGAAGCTGACCATTCGATCTAGTTATAAATATATTACCATCAGTTCTCACCATGGCTTTTCCAATCCGCCCCAGGTAACATGGGAGGGGGACAATTAAGACTGTAGAATTAACTGACCAAGTAATACCAAGGTGTTAACCTAGTCTGTTAGCTGTAAAGCCCTGCCTTCCTTTTTACTGTCCTCGAGGAGCCTGCAGACAATCTGAATAAGTGAGTTCTCTTTAGTTTTTCTGAAGGCCTTTCCACGGTCTGGGGCACTCTCTGGCACTGCTTATCCCTCAGCCATGCTCTGGGTCCTGGGAGGCTTTACATTACAGATTCCTTCTTCTGGGCTCTTTGCCTCCAACTTTGGCTAATGTGAGGGGCCCACAGATGAAAGGGTAGGGGATTTTTCTCTCAGCTTCAAATCCAACTTCTTCTTCTTGGTTCTCTATCGGGAGCTGTGCGCAATCTGACTACAGCCTCTGCCTGGTGGCCCCTTCCTACTGCTTTAACTTGTACTGGGCTCTAGTAACCTGCTCCCCCACCACCCTCTCTCCTGCCCTACTCTCCCATCCCCATCCCATCAGCCCTGCAGTAGAGATGGCTTCCTGCTGCTTATTCCTTTAACGTCAAGATAGTTTGATGTTAAAACTTCCAACTCTCATTATAGATCTCTCTGTTTTCTTTCTTCAATGCTGTTAGATTTTAAAGGTAAATTTTAGGGCTTTGGCCTTGGATGCCTACATATTTATAATTGTTATGTTGTTTGGAAAACTGACCATTTAGCCTTTATTCAAGGAGGAGTCATAAAGCATGGTTACGTGGATTCCAGTTCAAACGTGTACAGGTTGATTCCAAATAAAATGGATTTAGACATGGAAAAGAAAGATATTTTGATGCGTCCTATCAAGTAATTCTGGCTCATAGCAACCCTTGTGAAAGAGAAGAATCGCCTTACATGTCCTAGGCGAATATCATTAAGGGAGTAGATTTCTAGGCTTTTTCTTCCTTGGTGATTCAGACTTGGTAAATTGTTCCATCCTTTGAACCCTCTGAAGTGTATTGTTCTAGCTGCTGTCAATTCCATGGGCACAAATGTTTTAAAAATGTGTACAGCTGTTGGGGGATTTTTCTGTTAATTATTCAATCAGTTATAACAACTCAGTCCTAACTTTTATAGCCCTCCTCTCTCAACACTCAGACCAACACTTGAGCTGAGTGGAACCTATTCCTGCTGCTATTTTAGCTCTCCTCCCATGACTCCCAACTAAGCCTTGAATACAGGATCTTAGTCACCAAATCAATTTTCTGCTGTGTAGGATTATGTTCAAGTCCTAAACCCCAGTACCTATGGATGTGACTTTATTTGGAAATTGAGTCTCTGTCAATGTAATTAGTTAATGTGAGAAGATGCTAGGGTATCTTACTGCCATGGCATTGATGCTAAATCATAGCAACCTTAGTTGGGCAATGTGTTATTTTCGGAATGCTAATTGCAAAGTTAGTGGTTCACAATCACCAACAGCTCCACTGGAGAAAGATGTGGCATTTTACTCCCGCAAAGAGTTAGTCTTGGGAGGGTGGTGTTGGGGTGGGGAGTGGTTAGACTTGGAAACTCACTGGTGCAGTTCTGCACAGATCTATAAGGTTACTATGGGTTGAATACTGGAGCATGGTGGGTCCTGATCCAAGATGAGCAGTGTACTTACAAGGAGAGGAGAAGAGAGACAAAGACAGACGCGCAGCAAGCATGCCATGTGGAGCAGGGGCAGAGTTTGGAGTGAAATCTAAAAGCCAGGAACATCTATCATCGGCAATCATCAGAAGCTAGGCGAGAGGCATGGAGCAGATTGTACTTTAGAGATACAGGAAGGAATCAACACAGACAACACCTTGATTTCAGATTCCTACCCTCCAGAACAAAGAGGGGGGAGCCCTGGTGGCGTGATAGTTACTCTTTGACTGCTAACTGCAAGGTTAGTTCAAAACCACCAGCCACCCCTTGGGAGAACGATCGGGCTTTCTATTCCTGTAAAGAGATACAGTATTCAAAACGCACAGGGGTAGTTCTACCCTGTCCGGTAGGTTGCTATGAGTCAGCATCGACTCAAGGACAGTGAGTTCGGTTCCTTTGAGAGCTAAAAGAAAATAAGGTTTTTTCTTCTTAAGAGCCGTCAGCCAGTCTAAATCGCGCTAACGTGGTTGGGCCGTGCCTCAGTGGTGTGCTAGAGGAAAAGACAGCATGGGTTCAGACTTACTCTGCGGAGACCCTTTCATTCATCCTCACCTAGAACAAAGGCAAAGCATCTGGGTTGGAGAAAACCGTCAGCATGAGGTTGATGAATGTCTGATGAGTCATGGCCATGGGCCTAATTAGATACGACGATGGAAAGCAAAGGAAATGTTCACCAAATTATGATGATGCTTGCTCAGTTCATCACCGCTGCATCGGGCCTACAAAGAGAGGGCAAGGACCAGGATTGTGCTCTGTGCCTAATTACAGATAATACATGCTTGCAGGGTGGGGTGTTCTAGGACAACTTGGTGCTTGGGGAATGATTCACAACCACGCATCCCTGAGTCAGAGTCACCAGGACCCTCAGGTTTAATTGCAGCTAGGTAACATGAGGTTGTTTTTAGTAAATCATTCAGGACTCACCAGGGAATCCCACAGTTCTCATCTACTGGCAAACTCACTCTTCCTGCATGTGAAACTGACCCTCTCTTCATTTACCTGGGAGTCATCGTAACCACTTTGCTGTTTTAAAGTTCAGAAAGAACTCCAACATAGTCTGAATTTATTTCAACGCTCAAAATGGACTTAGGGTTCCCAGCGGTGACTGTAGCCTTCGACAAACCAAGTGTTTTGGAGGTTGAGCAATAAGACAGTGGCTTGGTAGTTGTCAAATGATGTCATTGCCCACTGAAGGAGCCCTGGAGGCATAGCAGGTTTCAGATTGGGCTGCCAACCACAAGTTCAGCCAGCACCAGGCTTCCTGCTCCTGTAAATATTTACAGCCTCGGAAATCGAGAGAGGGCAATTCTACCGAGTTATATAGGGCCTCTAAGAGTCAGAATTGATTCGATGTGAATGAATTTGGTTTTCTGATTACCCACTGGGGTGTGATCAGACGTGATCTGCCAGTGAGTTGTAATGGGATTAGAATGGGGTGAAACAACCTTAAGTCCAAATAAATAGAGTCCCTGGGGGAAATCTGCATAATCCTTTATCTTAAAAGAGATTGAAAAAAAGGGGGGGGGGGAGAAAGCTCTCTGGCTGATCTACCGCTATCACCATGAGAGTCGGAACTAGTGTGCATCCTTTGGACCCAGGTTCCCCACGCTGTGACCCTCTATACCTGGGGGAATACTCGGGCACCGATGTCCTAGGGCCACTAGAGAGAAGTTTGCCCTAGAGATGATGCCCTGTGTTCAAACTACCATCCTCCTAAAATACAAGAGAATGAATTATCGACGTTAAAGCTCTCCACTTGTGGCATTTCTGTGATCTCAGTTCTAGAGCAATAGGATATCAATGTGGGTTACTTTGTTATGAACAAATGCACCTCGCCACCCCACCCTACCCACTCCACAGGTTAGGACGTTCAAGTGCAAAGCATCCCCTCTACCTCTGGACTAGAGTCCAACCCTGAAACACTCTAGCCAATAACTGAGGCTTCACCTTGCAGAGATCCTGTGTTTTGGTGACAGTTTCTGTGCAATATCTTTTGTAGACAATCAGAAACCGTACAGCTACGGAGGCACAGTGGTCACATGTTGGGTTGCTCACCTAACCCAACATGGTCAGCGGTTCAAAACCACCAGCCCTCCCTTGGAAGAAAGATGAGGCCTTCTAGTCCTGAACAGAATTAACTAGCTCAGAAACCCACAGGGGCAGTCCCACACTGTGCTTTAGGGTCGCTGTGAGGTGGAATCAACTCCGTGGCAGTGAGCTTGGTTGTCTTGTTGGCATTTATACCTGATCTGAACCTGAGAAGGGAAGATCTACCACTGCTTCTGTTCACCCTAGGACTGGGAATTCGGGGGAAGGAACCCGAGTGAGACCCCAGGCTGTGTGCTGCATTCGTTCCCCTATACTGGCTTATTAACCACTTCGAGTTGTGCAAAGAAAAAGAAAACCTTTTATTAGGAGACTACCCAATGGAGTGTTGGCAGCAACAAAGGCTGTTTAGTGGGTGCTTGAAGTATCGCAATGTTCAGATGAGATTTACATTAGTTTCTTCTAACAGTAGTAACCCTGTGTTGCATGCAGGTGGACTACAATTCTAAATAGACACGACCAGCTGTACCAAGTCATAAGACACGATGAGAACTTAAAGCCTAGTGAGAGCCTACAGTTCCTCATTGTCCCGACTGAACACTGCCTATCAGTCTTGTACAGTGACTGAGAAATCTGCAGAGGTCAACCTGATTCAAAGCAAGATTAAAATCGTAAATCCCATTATAGATTCTCATTTGCAACCTTCACGAGAGCCAAAGATATGGTGACAAGGGCATAACAACTTGATTATACTCAGACATGGCTGATGCCCATAAAAAACAACCCAGTCTTGCTCCTGTGTCTTGCTCACAGACACAAGGCTTGGAAGAAAAAGAATTGTAAGATGACTTCAAAAGGGTCTTGGTTAACGAGTGATAGGTGGCATAGTTAATGGAGACAGTGACTCAAATGGATAGGGACATTTGGAGTGGGTAGGGATTGCTCCTTCAGCAACCGACAAATTGGGTTTGCGTTGTCTTTTAGACATCTAAGACAGAATGGAGAATGACGCTGCATTCACTCTAGTGGAGAGAGGTCTTTAATAGGCATTTGCATTTAGCAGTTCCCCAAATAGGCTGCTGTTAGTCATGGGACCACGAGACTTAAAGCATGAGTGTGTAGAGGGAAGAGGCCTGAGGCCTGAGGCCTGGAGTGCTGTCATATTTATAATCTGGGGAAGCAGGAGACTCCGCAAAGACGAAGAAGCAATAGTCAACGAGGTAAAGGTAAGTAAGAGAGTACTGTGCTTCGGAAGCCAAGAGATGAAGTGGTCCAGGAAGGAGAGGGAGATAATCCTGCCAAAGGGCTCTGAGACGCCAAGCCAGAAGAGGGCAGCGAATTAAAGATTGGCTTTGTATTTTGGAAGTGCTTCCTTTGTGAGTTGGCGAAGACAGCTGATTGGAAAGGATTCCAGAGAGCATGGGAATTGAGGAAGTGTTAAGAGCTGCCAAAGAACAGCCTTTTCAGGAATTTTGCTCTAGTCTGGAATGTGGTTTCCTCTCCCAGATTTGTCTGTGTGGGATCCGCTTGACAACATCTCAAAGGTTAGACGAGAAGCTTAGGGGCAGTGACTTTATGTCCATGGTTGAAGATTAATTTGGGAAAGGCTAGAGAGAATGGTCACGCAACTTGAAAGATGCCAACAGCGTCACGGAGATATGTGCATGTCGAATTTGCTGATAGCGTGTATCCTATGCTGTGTCTCTTCACACACACAAAAATTGAAAAAAGGAAACCAAGAAATTGAACAATAATTGGAAAGGTGGTCTAAAAGAGAGCTTTTGTTCGGGCTTCTTTGCAGAAGCCATATTTTTGAGAAGGTAAAAGAAGTACAAAAACGGAGTGGCTGATCTTGGATACAAGTAAGAATTGTTCAGCCATGGCAACAGGAGGCATGGCAGGGCTCTGGGAAGAGGGGAGATCACGTTAGTAAAACTAAAGATGGTGTTAGGCATTGACTTGTGTGCTTCCTCCTCCGGACCTATGGCTATAACTCCATTTGGAAAAGGTGGGAATGCGCTGCCTTTGGTTTGTTAATGATGCCGGATTAGCACCCAGTGTGCTTTGTGGTAGACATAAAAGAGACTTCTCAAGCATCAGGCTTGCAGAGTTAGGGGCAGACAGACGCCAGGCCATATGTAGATCTCCGAAGAAGCAAGAAGCCAGCTAGCACGATAAAGACCTTCCCCAAGATTTCCCCACAGGAAAGAAGCCATCCTCTCTCATCTCTCTGCACGTCTGAGAAATTAAATTTCTCTTGGTTTAAACCGCCCACTTGTAATTCTGTGACAGCAGCACTACACGACTGAAAAATTGAGAAGATGTAAAAGTCCTTTCCTAATCAGTTCCAGCATCCCAGGGCAATAGGTCAGTGTTCACAGCCGCTGAGAAACCGGTGCGACAGTTGTCCTCTGATAAAGACGAGCTGCTCTCAGCTTTACTTCACCCGGTGTCCGCTGGTTCCGTTTGGACTAAGCCGCTGAGACTAAGGCGCGTGGAGGAGAAGTTGAGACGAGACAAGAAGGCGAGAGCCCTCAGAGACTGTCGGCGAGGGACTGGATGAGGTGTACTGGACAATTCAGAGTCCCCTGGAAGTGTGGCTCACACCTCCGTAAACCATGTTCGACTCCTTGGGGACATGTGTGGACAGGTCACCATGGAGTCTGGATGCAGAGAGATGTTTGGCCAAATGAGGAAGGTGGAGTAGGAAAGTGGCAAAGAATCGACCATCAATGTGGGTGACAGTGAAGAGTGGGTATAGGTAGTGGAAGGACCAATGAGTAGGCTAGAGAGTCTCTCATACTAGAATTTCACAAATTACCATGTACATGGGAATTCTAAATGTAATAGGGATTATCAAACCTGGATCTGCCTTTAGCATAAGAGTGTGTCACAAAAAATAACCCCTTTCCTTTTGAAGAGAAATTCCACATAACCTCTTTAAACAGACCATTTGCTAATGACAGAACACAAACCTTAGAAATCGAATGCTTCTAGCAAATGGGTATAGATACCTGCTTTCTCACTTGAGAGTATGGAAAAGTGGTACCTGGGTTATTGTTTATTTAATTATCCTACAAGGGACAAGTTATAGGTTGTGTAAATTCTGGAAAATCACACCAGAAGGGAATGGGACCGATTGGCTTCTATAATTGTCTGCTAAGGGAAAGTTTCACTCCGGCAACAAACAGATGACCGGACTGCTGAGGCTCATTTCCCTCTCCCCATGAAGACACAGCCTGCATCGCAGCTGCGGCCTAAGTTGGGTACTTAGAAAAACAAATTAACTATTTCGGGCCAGCAGGGTACCAGTACACAAATAGCATCAGCAGTGTTGAAAGTGCTAAAATGGTACGGCTCTGACGAAACACTTTTTCAAGCCAGAAGGAACTTGTCGGGAGACAGAATAAGGCCCAGTAGTCGACAGAACACGGCTAAGTCAATTGCCTTTTAGAAAGCATTTAGGCAAGCAAAACGGAGTGATCATTTTAATTTACCCTGATATGGCTCAATTTTACACACTGGGTAAAGAAAGGCCTAGAAATACTCAGAAATACATATAAGCAACCAATCCAGTTTAGAAAGATTTTGGTCGTTTTCCTCCTTTATAACCCATCTATGCTTGTTTCATCTATATTCACTGGACAACAGCAATGAGATGATAGACATTTATGGAAAAAATTGGAATACATTCTAAAATGGTGTTTGGAAGTGTAAACTGCAAGACCTATAAAGTCTTGGCGCCCTCAGTATCCCTTAAGGATACCTGGTGGCATGGTAATTAAGTATCCTGCTGCTAACTGAAAGGTTGGCAGTTCAAACCCACCCAGTGGCTTTTCAAAGAAAGACCAGGTGACCTGCTCTCATAAAATTATAGCAAGTAAACCCAATGGTTCACAAGGGGTCACTGTGCATGAAAATGGACTTGACAGTGTCCCCCAACACAACAGGGTCCCTGGTGTGCTGTGAAAACCCTCAAGAGCGACCCCGTGTTCTGAAATCACCTCTCTGCTTGGAGGACACCTTGGAACCAGTGGGTCCAACACGACCTGTCTTTCCACTCTTAGCTCTCAGTGAAGAAGAGGAGGGAACTGGCAAGTGAGCTGCGCTTGTATTTTCCAGACTCTTCCTATGCATGTGGAAGACATAGTTGTTCCTGTTCTTGCTGCTGTCCTGTGCGCCCCCGATTCTTGATGAGCTATGAGAGCACTGCAATCCATGGGGCTGACAGGGACAGGTTTTCCCAAACAGATCGCCAGGGCTTTCTCTTAGAGCTCCACTGAAACTTGCCGAGACCTCCACTGACACAAGCCGGCCTTGATGACTCTTGGCCAGGGGTCAAACTGAGTCTCCCACATAGAAGGGGAGGGTTCTGCCACCCTTGCCCTCACGTACACAATAGGAGTAGGTACTGCAGCAGCCCACCTTGATAAAGAAGCAAGCTGGGTTGAAGATGTTTGCCCCAAATGCAAGCGAGGTGTCTGGCTGGTCATCCACCCAAGCCCATAGGTTTGTCCGAAAAACAACTTCGTGTTCACTAAATGAAAGAAGGCTGCTTGCTTCCCTTTGGAAGCTAGTTCTCCCTCTGAGTCCTCCTTTGATTAAAAAATAAAGGTTTTCCAAATTTTACGTGAGCCTGGAGACGGACTCAAATCTCAAGTCCTTAGAAAACTTCGGGGCATCCCACTGGGAGAGTGATGCTTCCTTTTGCGGCATCCGGCAGCCGTGCGCCATGTCACAGTGAGGTGGCCCTGCTCGCCACTACACGTCTCAGTTTCATTCCGGACAAAAGTAAAGGAGGCGCATGTGTAGACTGAGTGCAGTAAGTCCTATAAGGAAGTGAGGACAGTGCCCCCTCCCAGGGGTTGTCTACATTGTGTTTAAAACCCTTAGCTGCACACTGAGCGGATTGTCTTCATCATCATTTTAAAAGTTGATTTAATATCAGTACATTGAATGACTTGTATTGATTTAACCTTCAGTTCACTATTGTCTCTGCTGTGTGCGAAGCACTCAATACACTCTTCCCTATCTTGAATGCACAGAGGAAGGCGAGGACTAAGGTGTGCCTGACCCTAAGCCATGGTTTTGTCCAGTGCTACATAGGCATCTGAAAGTTGGACTTGGGAGAAGGAAGGCAAAGAAGAACCGGGCATTTGAATTGCAACGCTCGCAAAGAAAATCGAAAGTATGCTGCCCAAAGGTTAAACAATTGGACGGAGTCCGGCCTGAGTGCTCCTTAAAGACAAGCCTGGTGCAACTTCATCTTACCTGCGTTGGACATGCTGTCAGCAGAGACGGACCCCTGGGGAAGGGCACCAGGCTGGTGAAGCAGAAGGGCAGCGAGACAGGGGAAGGCCGTCTACTGGGCGTACTGGCACAGTGGCTGCCACACACAGGCTCGGATGTGAGGATGGCACATCCGGGGCGTTTCCTTCTGCTGTGCAGAGGGTTGCTATGGATGGCAACCAACTCAACGGCACCTCACAACAGCACACAGACAAGCCTTACTGCAGACAATTCCTGAAAAGTATTTTATTTTATTTCAGCATGCACTATACTTAAAAGACAGTTGCCATGAAGTTGTCATAGCAGCACTGTCGCCCCTAAGGCTCTCGATGGTCCTGGGCTTTTAGAGGCAGATCGTGTGGCTTCTCTTCAAGACACTTTTGGGTGTAATCAAACCTCCATCCACTGGTGAGCAGCTGACCTTGTTAACTATTTGCACCACTGAAAACAACAACAAAGAACAAACAGACAGCAACAACTCACTGCCATTGAGTCAGTTCTGACTCGTCATGACCTTCTAGAATGCCTCATATGGGTTTCTGATGCTGTCAATCTTTATGGGAGCAGATAGCCTCATATTTCTCTCATAGAGCAACTGGTGAGTTTGAACTGCCAACCTTGCAGTTAAGAGTTCAAAATGCAACCCACCATGCCACTGGGCTCCCTTTGTAATACCCATGTCCTCCAGATAGCAGTAGATAAGAAGAGCAATTCAATATAAACAAGAGGGCTGGTGCCTGCTAATTTCTTTACTGATGTTGAGTAAGCTGTTTGTTTTGCCTCCCCCCCCCCCTTTTTCTTTCTGAGCCCATGTTTGGAAAGGACGCTGGGGGGCAGCATTGGGTCAGCTTGCGTTTCTCTATCATGACTGGGAGGCGCTGTGAAAGCCCAAGGTAGAGGTTGACAGATAGGAAATGAATAATTCTTAGAAGATACGTCACTAGCTTTCAAATGACTGTGCATTTTTATTAAAAAAACTATTTATTTAAAAGCAGCAGCATGCCCCTTCTGCATGCCTCACGGGGGTGTTTGAGGATAATGATTTGGTTTCTCTCTAGCCCTGAGTGGCAAGCACACTGCAAAGCATTTTAACCATGTACTCATACTGCAAAACAGAATGTAGGTACAAGGTGCATTATGAAAGAAGATAAATTTAGCAAGCATTTAGCACGTACACCTACTGCTTTCATGATTAAATACTGCCTGAGAAATGGAAATCAATTAAATCAGTTCAATGACACATTAGATAAAAATGCTCTCTTAGCCAGATTTTTGCCCTGAAACACTAAAGAGAAGAAAGAGAACGTTAATAACAGATATATCCTTCGCCAAACAACGTTCTGAAGAGGCCTATGCCCAGCGCACAGTCCGCCATGCTTTCATAGCTACATTTACATCCCGAGCATTGCAGCTATTTGCTTAGGTGCTTGATGGATGCTCAGAAGTTTTGCCTCTGGATATTGAAAGATCTTGACCTTGCTAATGAAAACCTTTGTTAAATTATCTGATTTAACCAAGAAACCAGCTGCCATCAAGTCAACCCTGACTCCTGCTCACCTTCAGGGTGTCACAATAGAGCCATGCTCCACAGGCTTTCCAGTGGCCTGATTTTGGAAATCGATTACCAGGCTTCTTCTGCACCACCTCTAGGTAGACTGAAGCAGCCAGCTTTTCAGGTGGAAGTTCAAGGTATTCATTGTTTTCTCCACACAGGAATAAAGTAAAGGGAATTTAAGGATTCCACATAATTTTCAAAAATTGGGGGGAAAATTAAAAAGTCCAAAGGAAGCTACAGAAGAGCACTTAGCTCAGCAACTTGGTCCTATCTCTACTCCTCCGAATTTGACAAAAATATCATGTGTTTTTCTAATAGGATGTGGTAGTTATATAATCTGTTGTCAATTTGAGAGGACTAAAAGTGAAGGGGTGGAGTCTAGCCTGTCAATCAGTCCATAGCTAATGAGGCCTCTGTGTGGGCAGGGCCTTCTCCTGAGTATTCTGGGAACTCCTGTATTTCCTCCCTGGAGGTGGGAGACACTCTCTCTCTGCTCATTCCCTGCAAGACATCCCTGTGGAGAAGACACATGGAGAGAGGCTAATGGAGCCAGACCTCCGGAGCTGGAGAAGCCACGTGGAGACTCCTGGCAGCACTGAGATGTTTACACCACCACTGGATGCACAAGACTTCCCACCCACTGGCCTGTGATCTTCCTGCATTTGGTGTCATTACATGTGTTTCATGAGTCTGAAGAGGACTTTATAGACAGGTGTTGGACATATGGGTTAATATCAGAGTTATGGACTTTATCTGGACTAGGCTGGGATGTTTTCTCAATCTTCAACTGCTCTTGTATATAAAGCTCTTTCTTATACACATCAGCGTGTCTCTATGAATTTGTTTTTCTAGTCAACCCAGAAGAACATGTAGGGATACCATGAAAACCAAACTGAAATATGTAATGGGCTATATTTGTTTTTCCATAAGCCACCAACCTAGTTTCTGCTGCACCTAGTCTTGGATGGACACAGAGGCATGTATTGTCCCTAGGTGGCCCACAGGGTTACCTCTATAGGTTGACTGCTTGACTCAACCCAGAGGCTCCTTGGAAGAAAAGCCTAGTATTTAACTTCCCAAGGTCACAATCTGTCCTTGAAAACCCCTAGGGAGCAATTCTACCTTGCAGCTCTCAGTAAGAAGTGACTGTGATCACAAACATAAGTTCAACCTGGAAGGGAGTGTACTTGTGCTCCAGGGTCGCATGCGTTGGAATAGATTCTGTAGTAACTACCAATCCAACAATCCTCTGGGACAACAAAAAAGTCACGGACCCACTAATGTCTGTCCAGTACTGAAAATATAAGGTCCCTGGTAGTGAGATACATAGGCATTCCGTTGCTACCTTGAAAACCACTCAGAACTCCATGGGAGAAAGAGCTGATGATCGGTTTCACGCGACAGTACATCCTAGGAAACCCTGTGGGGCAATTCTACTCTGTTATGCAGGCCCTTCTGGGTCAGCATTGACTGGATGGCAAACAGCACCACCTGGAACAATGGGGTGAAACTCACATAATTTGTATTATAAGAAGTTCACAATCTAGGGAGGAACGAAGGACCACACAACTGCACGTGAGCCTCATCATGCTGCTTTCTTTGGGGCTCGGAATGGATGGATCTTTGCAGCTAACCGACCTGTCTCCAAAGAGAAACAAACTTCAACCTCAACCATTATATCCTTCGTTACCAGTCAGTTTCCCCATTTCCCAAATCTGTGCTACCTTTCAAAACATCCACAGCATGTGCTTTCTACATCATGTCGGTAGTTCAAGATGTCAAGCTCTATGCTGTAGTATGTGCTCTGTGCGTGGCTTTATTTCTTCCAGCTAAAATGATAACTTTATGAATCTCAAGATCTTAGAGCATATAGATTTCATTTTAAAGATGAGGAAAGTGAGGTCTAAAGATGCTAAAAGATGTGATCAAAGTCACACAACCCATTCGTGCAAAGCCAGAAAAGGAGCATGTAGGATCCCAAATGACGACTTCTATGTTCTTATGGATTCAGCTATCTCGCTCACCATTATGATGACTTTCACAGACCAGCTAATTGGTGTAATTTCCCAGACTCTTCTCGGTTCTACAAAGTCGACTGTTTTCACTAACACTCAATTTCCCAAGTCTTGGGATCGGGAATTGAGGAGAGGTCTCTTGGCGTGCAGATACTAAAATCCAGCTGCCCAAGACTCGGGGCAGTGCTATTTGGGTCTGAGTAGAATGGTACTCCACAGGGTTTCAAGGGCTGCATTTTGAGAAGTAGATTGCCAGACCTTTCTGTGGTTAATCAAAATTGTTCTATAGTCTCTAATTTATAAGGAGATGCGGTGGACATGAGACATTAAAACCAAAAGCAAGGAGGGAAATTTTATGGCACCTGATGATTTGTGGGTACCACACAAGGAAAACGACACTGTGTAAACTAATAAGAGAACGATTGCCTGCCCGTACCTTCTCTATCCTTGGTGTCTCAGAGAGATGGTGGTGAGAGGCTGGGGGAGAGATGGTGGTGAGAGGCTGGGGGAGAGATGGTGGTGAGAGGCTGGGGGAGAGTGTGGGTCCCTAGCAGCTGAAGTAGGGGCGGGTCAGCCAGACCATCAGCATCAGTGAAAAAGACATTAGTAGGAATACCCCTGTCTATTGATCACCTACATTGTCCCGGATCCCAACCCCGTCCTTTCCTCACCTTCTGGGAACAGGTGAGAAAGGGAAGGGAGCTTCACTCGACTGAGGTGGAGAATATAGAATCAGACCTGGGCCTGGAATGGAGGATAGGAAACAAAATGAAACACAGATGGAGATGGACAGGGAAATTACTGGATTTGGTTGGGGGTTGGTGGGGGCGGGAAATCCCAGGTGTAAGACCAGATTATATTTGCTGCCAAGAGCAGAATTGGACCAGTGGCAATCAAAAAGGAAATTAGGTCATAATGATTAAAAATACAAGGTTGTATTTCCAGACGCCAGTCTTATCAATGGATCATGGCTATGAAAATGCATGTTGGTCTCGCAAAGAATGTACTGCAGACTTAAAAGCTAGTTATTTAGTGCTCCGTTACCCCAAATACCTACCCTTACTTTCCAACGGTGGCTGATTTTACCCTATCCTGGTCTTTGTTTCTGATATTTAAAGGCCCAAGTCCTTGGGGCTATTTAAACAGAGTAGATGTTGCTAACAAATAGTGTTAATTCGGAGTCTAAAATTGAAGCAAAGAAACAGTTATTGAATTATATTCATCTTCTAAACATCAGCTGTGGAAGGGGCTATGAAATAATTTTATATGGTGATTAGAAAATATGCATTTAAATTCCTAACCCATTAGGGATTCTCCGATCTCCATATAGATTGTCTTCTGCCGTTGAGGGGGAGGACCGCTTGTGTCTAAGGTGTCCTTCAGGATGACATATCACAGGCATGGTTACCATATGGAACTGAAGAGCGTGGCTTAAGCAACAGGACTTGGAGTTAGTGACTTCCAGAAAGGGAGAGATGGGAGAAAAAATAAAGAAGAAATGGGAGAAAGGGGAGAATAGGAGAATAGGATCCAACGTAATACACCCACGTAGACACACTGGCTGCTTTGGTATCACTGCTTCCTTTAAAAAAAAAGGCTGGCTTGGCGCATTCAAATGAGGTTAACTTGTTCCTGAATGGTGTCTTTGAGCACAAAATAGCCAGACAAGAAAGGCTCTGGACATTTAATATCATCTCTTCAAACATTTGCATAGATCTGAAATAGCTCCTAATTATAACAGTGCAAAAACCTTTCTGATTTAAATCTTTGCCCTGCTCATCCACAGCCTATTGAATGCCAGGTTTACATTTTAAAAGATTTAAAAATTTTTAATCTTATCCTCAACCAACCACCATATATGAATGAATCTCTCACTCCCCTTTCTGGCAGTGTGGAGTGCTCTTTCAATGGCCTGAGCATTGCATCAATGACCAAGAACCCAGGCATTTAAATGAACCTTTCCAGAGACGGACGCCAGCCCTCCCATTTCTGTATTAATTCTTTTACGTCCTAAATCTATTTGCCTTAGTTGTCTTTTTAAAAGTGTGATACCAGGCATACACAGTCATCAAAAATTCTGCTCCCAGAAGTCCCGTTCTTCTCTCTCTGTTCTTTTTCTTTTTTCCTAAAGGATGACAAACACTGTGGGCTCTGAAGAGACATCACTCACAGCGGGAACCCGTTCCCTCCCCACTGTGCCCATAAACGTGCGGTCTGTAACCAATTGTTCCCGTAGAATAAAAATGTGAGCTGCCGGGCTTTTTCTGCTTGCCACTGCAAAGAGATTAGGCTGCTCCCTTTCATGTGCGTGAAGCCATTACCCAGAAGCCCCCAGGATTCCATTATCAGCTGCCAACAGATGGAGCCTATCAGAGCCCTGTCAATCATCCCATACCTGTGGATTCGGCAGGAGTGCCAAAAAATTAATTGCTTAGAAATATAAAATCAGTAAACTCAGATCCGAAAGGATTAAGAAAGAAGAGGTTAAGCAGGGGAGGAGGGAGCTGTGCTGGCTGTAGATCCTTATAAGAGTTGGCACCTCTGAGCGCAAGGTCATTCAGGGTTTCCCTTGGTTTCTGGATATAACTAGGCATGTTTGGAAAGAAAATAAAAGGAGATTTTTAAAAAAGTCACATTTTTCCTTGCTTCACATTGAGCATTTCACATGTGTTCCACAAAAAGAGACAAACACACAAAAAGGATAGTTTACTCATCTAGGTCTGTTTTTTTGACAGCAACTCTGTAAATTTCCACACTCACTCTATTGATGGATTTATTTCCTGTATTTTCATTTGTTATGGTATTTATTTATTTATTTGTAAGCTGCTCTTAAGATTGTGGAACCAGAAAGGTTAGGCTTTATTTATTTATTTTCCCCTAACAATCTCATGGTGGTATTTTTACAACTCATACTTTCATGTTTCTCTTCAAGTGTGTGTGTGTGTGTGTGTGTGTGTGTGTGTGTGTGTAACAGCTAGACAAAGGTCACATTGAGGAGGCATCGGTAGTCCTATTTATTATGATGCAGAAATTGGAGCTATAATTACTTATTTAATTGGCTAACATTTAATACAGATTTTTGGCCAATGTTTTGCCTTATTTTAGTTTTAAATCAAAAAATAAATCCTGGCAGAGCAAACAGTGTATAGTCTACATCAGAATTGAGATAATCCATTTTTCTCTCTAATTGCCTATTTAGGAGCAACTTAATACAATTAGGATTGGACTCATTCAACGAACTTATACAGAATGTCAACCCCAGCACAGAAATATGTATCGATACACATGTGTACATATACACACATATATCCCTGATGTACATATACAAATCCCTATGCCCTAGGGAATGATGCGTTGAACTATTAACCACAGAGTCAGCAGTTCAAAACCTCTAGCTGCTCCATGGGAGAAAGCTGAGACTTTCTTTTCCAGTTAAGAGTTAACAGTCTCAGAAACCCACAGGGGCAGTTCTACTTATCCTATTACGGGCATTTTGAGTCAAAATCCACTTGATAGCATTGAGTTTGTCACGCACGCACCCCCCCCCCACACACACACCCCAGTACTTGCTGCCATTAAGTGGCTTCTGACCCATAAAGACCCTCTAAAGCAGGGCACAAGTGGCCTTGTGGAGTCCTGAGACTAGCTCTTTCCCAGACTAGAAATCCCCGTCTTTCTCCCATGGAACGGCAGGTGGTTTCGAGCTGTGGTCTAACTGCGAGCAGCCTAACACATCCCCCTGACACTGCGACATTCTCATTCCTCCTCTCTATGTTTGCTCTCGCTCTCTCACCATTGCTTACTCATACACACGCGTGCATGCGATTCTCTTATAAAGAAGTTTAAATCTAGTACTTTTAACTTTAAAATTGCACAAACAAAAATAATGATTAAAATAATACTCCCTACTAATTATCAAACGCTTATAATGGGTAGCTAGTCACTTGCTGCTAGTAGCTCATCTTCCAAGAAAAGAAAATGCCACCAATATCCTGTTTTTAGGGATGAAACACTGAGATCCAGTGCAGTTCCGTGAGCTGCCCACAGAACCTGGGAAGTGACACAGTTGCCTTTCAAGTTCAGCTCTGTCTTGGTACTCGAAGCATGTCCCTAACACCAGGCAGTGTCTTATTCCTGCCACCAGAGAGATATCAAAGCAATTCAGAAACGAGGGAAAGATAAGAGCTGAAGATATTTTCAGAAGAACTCTGGCTGGAAATTGTTGCATTATCTCTATTTTTACAGACACACAAACACACACTAGAGGGTAAGACAGAAAGGGCTGCCACCATGGCTCTAGTTCATACATGCACAGTTGTACTTCTAATATGCTTAGACATGTATCTACGATCAGGGGGCAGCTGCAGACAGTGTTCTCAATAATACAATTGTTTTAGCCTCCTTAGCAAACCATAACCAAATTCACTGGCCTCAAGTCCATTCTAACCCACAGCCATCCCATCGAGTGTTTCTGAGGCAGTTCATGTTGATGTCCAGCCTCATCTGTCTCTCTCAGAGAGGCTTTCAGGTTGAACCTCTGACCTGGAAGTTCACAGCCCAGTGCCTAACCTATCGTGCCCAAAGGTCTGATTAAAGCAGTGGCTTCCAAGAGCATTTGCTGGGCCCGTCCTATTAAAGACAGAGATGTCAGCACAGAAGATTGTGGCGTCTGTTTGCAGCGTGTGTATTGTGTTCCAAAGCGGTAATCTTGGCAGATTTTCTCAAAGGACACAGATGATTATGGGGCTTATTAGAAAGAAGTTTTAAGAACAGGTAAAAGAAATTAACTATTTATTGGTGCCAAAAAGGCCAGGAAAGCTACCCAGAAGGACTGTGCTGTGTCACCACCATGTTTCTGCTCGTTCCACACGGTTGAAAGGCTGTTCTGTGAGCCTTTGTTCGGGAGACCATGCCTCACTCTCCCGCCCAGCCCCTTCAGGATTTCTTTCTGTTTCCAAAACCCAGATAGTTTAAAAGACCACCGCCTGAGTCCCCGAAAGATGTCACAACTTCTGCTTTTGACGTGGTGTGAGGAAAGGTTCCCAGAACTCTCAGGAAGTGTTAGAAAGGCTGACTAACTGTCATTCAGAACTGTGGGGACCTGCTGGGGAGTTTGTTGAGAAACAGGAGATTCCCCTTTTGATGTTTTTGTTTCATAAACATTTCTGTAACGGTGGCAATAGTTTTTCACTTATCTTTGTGTGTATGTGTGTGTGCTCATGTATTCACACGTGCACATGAATGATTGTGGAATTATAAGGCAATGTTGACATCTGATACACCTCAAACCATTTGGTTCCCTTAGCACACATGTACACACGCACACACATACACACACAGGTGCACACGTGTGCCTGCACAATAACAGTTCTTACCCTTTTCTACTGCTCATCACACTTCTAATTCTGTTTCAAATATTTTCACCACAGTGTGCATAGCTTATGAGGATATAAATTACAAACATGCTGGTTAATGTTTAATAGCCAACGCTCCATGGCTAAATAATCCCAGTGACCAGTATGACATCAAACAATGTATAGAATTCCTGGGAAGTGCTCTTGAAAACCAATTAAAGACCCCAGATGCTATATCTTTTGATAGATGGGCTCCATCAGCTTTCTTCACCACATTTGCTTATGCACCCGCTTTGTCTTCAGTGATCATGTTGTGAAGGTGAGCATCATAGAATGCCAGGTTAATAGAACAAAGTGTTCTTGCATCGAGGGAGTACTTGAGTGGAGGCCTAATGTCCATCTGCTACCTTAATATTAAACCTACAAACATATGCACCTAAATCTATTTCCCCATCCTCATATATAAATATCTTTACATATGTACATGCCTTTACTTAGACCTATAAGTTCCCTTTGCCTCCTAGCTCTTTCCTCTATTTCCTTTAACCTTCCTCTTATCCCACTATCATATCAGCCTTCATTTGGATTTAATTTATTCCTCTTGGTTACATAGCGTCTGGGTCTTAAGGACTTGAAGGTAAACAAGCGGCCATCTAACTCTGAAACAACAAAGCCCACATGGAAGAAGCACACTAGCCTGTGTGATCATGAGGTGCCGAAGGGATCAGTTATCAGGCATCAAAGAACAAAACATCATATCATGTGTGCTCACATCCCTGATACAATCACAGAAGCCAAATGGGTGCATAAGCAAATGTGGTGAAGAAAGCTGATGGTGCCTGCCTATGAAAAGATAATGTGTCTGGGGTCTTAAAGGCTTTAAGGTAAACAAGCATCCATCTAGCTCAGAAGCAACAAAGCCCATATGGAAGTGTCACACCCGTGTGATCATGAGGTGTCAAAGGGATCAGGTATCAGGCATCAAAGAGCAAAAAATCATATCATTGTGAATGAGGGGGAGTGCAGAGTGGGGACCCAAAACCCATCTGTCGTCAACTGGACATCCCTTTACAGAAGGGTCGCAGGGAGGAGATGAGCCAGTCAGGGTGCAATATAGCAATGATGAAACATTCAATTTTCTTCTAGTTCTTGAATGCTTCCTCCCCCACACTGTCATGATCCCAATTCTACCTTAACAAATCCAGTTGGACTGGAGGATGTACACTGGTACAGATAAAAACTGGAAACACAGGGAATCTAGGACAGATGATCCCTTCAGGGCCAGTGGTGAGAGTGGCCATACTGGGAGGGTGGAGGGAGGGTGGGGTAGAAAGGAGGAACCAATTACAGGGATCTACATATAACCTCCTTCCTGGGGGACAGACAACAGAAAAGTGGGTGAAAGGAGATGTCGGACAGTGCAAGATATGACAAAATAACAATTTATAAATTGTCAAGGGTTCATGAGGGAGGAGGAAGTGGGAAGGGAGGGAGAAAATGAGGAGCTGATGCAAGGGGTTAATGTGGAAATCAAATGTCTTGAGAATGATGAGGATAATGAACATACGAATACGCTTTACACAATTGATGTATGCATTGATTATGTAAGAGTTGTATGAGCCCCTAATAAAATGAATTTAAAAAAAAGAAAACCAATTAAAACCCAGCTGGGTCACTACTGACGGCAGCCACCATTTTGGTCACCAAACCTACTAATTCTGGCACTTGGCAGACAGTATTACTGCTGCATAAATGACAAGTCCCTCAGGGTTCAAGCTTCTAGAAGACCAAGATTCTCTTGCGATATTGCATGTGCTCAGATCATAATCCATATCGTCTGGTGCTGACATTCTGACCTGGAGAGAACAGAGCAGGAGTACAGTGAGTTCTAAGGCCACTACACCACCACTAGTACAACCTGCCAGTGCTTTATCACCGTCATTAGGACCACCACCACCACCCATGTCTCCATCATCAGGTCCACAGCTACACTACTCCTAGCATGCGCATGAAAAAGTATCAAATAAACTTGTGCCTGAGCAAACACATTAACGATTCATACCACACTCAAGGACTCTAAGAAAAATAGAGCAATTATCTGTGTTTTTTACAGGAAAATGTACTGCATTTATTAAGGTGTAATTATACCCAAACCTTTTGCCATTGGCTCAGTTATGACTCATAGAGCAGTCAAATGCTTAACACACTGGGCCAACAAAGTCTCTTATGAAGGTTAATGATAATTATTTTCAAATAATAGTATATGGATTTTACTGTTCTTATATTCTATAGCCTTAACTAGCACCATTCCAAAGAACTCAGGTTGTACATTTTGAAAATATTTTACCACCCTTTCTCGTCTTAAATGGGAATTCCAGAACCCTTCACTGTGCTTATTCAGGACTTGTACATGGATCAAAAGGCAGTTGTGTGAACCAAACAAGGAAATACCACATGGTGCATCAGGGTCGTATCCTCTCACCAAACTTGTTCATTCTGAATGCTGAGCAAATAGGAAAGCTGGATTATTTGAGAAGAAGAATGTGACATCAAGATTGAAGGAAGGCTTATTAACCACATGTGATATATACATGACACAACCTTCCTTGCTGAAAATGAGGAGGACTTGAAGCCCTTGCTGATGAAGATCAAGGATTGCAGCCTTCAGTAAGGATTATGACTCAATGCAAAGATGACCAAAGTCCTCACAACTGGACCAATATTATGGGGAAAATACCATGATAAGTAATATTGATCATGACCAATGTAATGATAAATAGAGAAAAGGTTGAACTTGTCAAGGATTCTGTCTTTCTTGGCTCCACAATCAATGCTCATGGAAGCAGCAGTCAAGCAGCCAAATGATGCATTGCGTTTGGTAAATCAGCTGCGCAAGACCTCTTTAGAGTATTGAAAAGCCGAGGACTAAAAATACACCTGACCCAAGGCATGGTGTTCTCCATTGCCTCAGATGAGTGTGAAAATTGGACATTGAATAAGAAAAAAAACCAAAGAAGAATTGATGCATTTGAATTCTGGTGCTGAAGAAGAATATTGAAGGTCCCATGGACTGCTAAAAGGACAAATCAACCAGTCTTGGAAGAGGTATGGCCAGAGTGTTCTTTAGAGGCAAGCCTGGGGAGACTTCATCTGAAATACTTCGGATCCATTGTCAGAAGAGCCCAGCTCTGGAGAAGAACATCGTGCTAGGTAAAGTAGAGGCGCAGCAAAAAAGATAAAGCCCCTCAATGAGCTGGACTGACACAGTGACTGCAACAATGGGCTCAGGTGTAGGAAGGTGAGGTAGTTAGTTTATTGTGCTAACCTGGCCAATAAACACATGTGGGGATAATTGAAGGGCAGAGGGATAAATGGCTCAGTGAGCCTTGCCTTTCTAGTTCTTGGGTCTCTTGTTTTGTGATGGTCGCGCCAGCGTGCAGCTGCCTTAGCAGTTCCCTGCTTCAGTTTGCAAGGCTGACTTCCTGCAAGACAGCCCCATGGACCTACCACAATGCAGCCCTGGGTGCTGGAGCAGCTTTGTGGAGACCCCTGCCAGTGCTGACATGCTTACACATTCACTGACTCTGCTTTTCTCCTGCAGTCGGCATCACTGCATCTGTTTTGTGAGTTGGAGGAGGACTTTGTGGATTGGTGTTGGACATATGGGTTAATGGGCTAATGTTGGACTTGTGGGCTTGGGTAGCACTGGGTTGGGATGTTTTCTTGATGTGCACTTGCCCTTTATATAAAACTCTCTTATACATGAGTTTCTGTGGATTTGTTTCTCTAAATGTACCCAGACTTACACAGAAGGAATGTGAGGATGTCATGGGACTGGACAGTATTTCATTTTGTGGTGCATTGGGTCACTATGAGAAAAGGCTTGATGGCGCCTAACAACAATGATAACAATAACAACTTATCTTAAAAGTGTAGACTGTTGGAAACAATGGCACAGAGGGTCCAAGATTGTGCTCAGGATATTAACAGCAATCACTATTGTCTTTGTTATTCTAAGACACATATGTGTCATTTTACCATTGAAATATGCTCCATCTGACCATATATTTTTTGTGTGTTCCTATGTTAGGCCAGGTTGACTAGAGAGACCAAGCCAAAGACATTCATATATGTGCAAGAGAGAGATTTGTGTCACGAGACAATCATATATCAAGCAAACATCCGAGATCTTTTACTCCATGCCCTCCAAAAGCTCCACATTTCCATTCTGAAAATATCTGTTAATTTATGAGTGAGAAATTATTACTTTCAGTTCTATGATTACTAACACGAATGATGTTTATCCATCTAAGGGCCATCTCCCTTGACATTAAATGCATTTCCCTATCCAGGCCCGGAGTCTTCTGTAATGCTCCTGTGTATTGCTTTTCAAATGTGTGTGGTGTCCAACTGAAACTCATTTTTGTCCAAATATGCATAGCATGGATCCCAATTTAAGGATATGAATCACTGGGAGAGCTGGTATTTCAAGATAAGAGAATTCTTTGTTTTATTTGATTATCCAATCAAGACACCAAGGGAGAAGGTCACACACACTGCTTGATAAAGTTCATGTTTGCCACCAGATTATGTAGTCAATCAAGAAATATTTCACAGTGCTCACGATTTTGCGTGAGTTTTGGTGGGTTCCACTGGATCCTTGATGATCCCCCTATAGGTAAAAGGGGCAGTCGTGGAATTATCCATAAATGAGATGTAGAGAAAACCCCAAAGAAGCAATATAGGGGAGAACCCTCCCCCATCCCCACCTCCCCACAAGCCAGCAAGCCAACAGCAAATGAACAGAACTGGTGTCATGTACTAAGCATGGCCAGGTTCACCTCCTGCCTCCAGTGAAGCCGCAGGGACTTCCAGAAACACGTTAGTCCCAGGGAAAATAATACACTTCCCATCTGGTGCTGGATCCACTCACTGGAATGTTATCAGGCTCTGGTGCCTGTCAGCTGCTTGCCTGTCTCTCGCTATGTCTGCAAGCTGATGAAATCTTTTGCAGTACAGCAGGCTCAGCGAAAATTCTCAGGGAGATCTATACAAGGACACTAACACATAAATTTTCCACAAAAACGGCTTCTTATACTTTAGATAATCTATTGCCAACATCAAACTTTGTCTTGCTGATTTTCATTATATTATTTGATAAGATTCAATAATTCCATGATCAGAGTAAACAGATCTTTAAAATATTGTAGAACTACTCAGCTGAAAAAGGGAAGTCAACCAGTATGATTTCCTAGGTTTATTTTTCATTTAAAATTGTCAAGGCTTAGTCAATATCATTTTTTACTCTTGGTTTATTTCCTTAATAAAAAACCACCAAAGGTTTTCTTTCATTTTTGCCAACATCTACTGGCCGTATGTTTTCCTTGGGCACATTTCTGTGTTTAAGACTAACTCCCCTATTCTTGTATGAATAAGATGCAGTCCTTTATGCTTAAATCATCTGCTCTTTTCTTGCTTTTAAAATATTATTTAGGCTTACCAAGGCCTTTCATTTCTTTCTGCTTTTATACAACTTTGTTTTATTTTTCACAATCAATTTTATTTAATTTGAATTATTAAAGATCATTTTATTGGGGGCTCTTACAGCTCTCATAACAATCCATGCATCAATTGTATCAAACACATTGGTACGTATGTTGCCATCATTCTTTTCTGAGCATTCAATTTCTATTTGAGCCCTTGGTAACAGCTTCTCTTTTTCCCTTCTCTCCCACCCCTTCATGACCTCTTGATAAATGATAAATTTACACTGACTGCTGTCTCCCTCTCCCCATGATTTCTGTTATTCATCCCCCTCAGGTGTGTGTGTGGTTATGTGTTGATCATTGCAATTAATTCCCCCTGCTGCTCCCTCCCCTGCGCCCCACCTTCCCCTACCCTCCTAGTATCACTACTCCCATTTCTGTTCTTGAGCGGTTTATCTGACCTGGATTCCTTGTGTCATGAGCTCTTCTCTGTACCTGTGCACGTGCGCTGGTCTACCCAGGTGAGGAAGCCTCAATGAACCAGAGGAATATTGTGTGTTTCATCGGTGCTATACTGTGCCCTGGTTGACTCATCCCTTCCTTTTGACCCTTCTGTGAGGAGATGTCCCATTGTCTACAGATGGGTTTTGGGTCTCTACGCTCACTACCTTCATTCTAAACAACATGTTTTGTTTGTTTGTTTGTTTGTTTGTTTGTGGTCTTCTGATGCCTGTTACCCAATCCTGCTGACAACTCATGCTCACACAGGCTAGTGTGCTTCTTCCTGTGGGCTTGTTGCTTCCCTGTTAGATGGCGGCTTATTTAACTTCAAGACCCCAGATGCTATATCTTTTGATAGCCGGGCACCATCAACTTTTTTCACCACATTTGCTTGTGCACCCATTTTGTCTCAGTGATAGTGCTGGGAGGGTGAGCATCACAAATGCCAGGTTGTTACAACAAAGTGCTGTGTTGAGGCAGGGCTTGAGCAGAAGCCCAAAGTCTGCTCACTACTTAGTGCGCTGCCATATTAACATGTACATAGGCTAATATCTCTATTTTTATGAATTAATGTAGTTACATATATACACAACTATATTTATACCTCTATCTATAGCTTTGCTTCCTAGATCTTTGCGCTGTTTCATTTTACCTTCCTCCTGTCCCACCATCACACTCCTGTCTTACCATCACCTCCTCCTCTCCCAGTTGGATACCTTTATGTCCTTCTGCTGCCTTATGTTGTTGAATAGACGTGGGGAAAGGGGCATCTTGTCTGGTCCCCTTTTTCAGTGGGATTGTTTTCATTTTGTCTCCATTTATTATGATGTTGGCTTTTTGTAGCTAGCTTTGGTGTGTGTGTGTGTGTGTGTGTGTGTGTGTGTGTGTGTGTGTGTTTTAGCTTCTATTAACTGGAGGATTTTTCCTTCCATTCCTCTCTTCTTGGGTGTTTTAGTTAGGAATGATGTTGCATGTTGTCAAAAGCTTTTTCTGCATCTATCGATATTATTACATCTTGTCCTTTTTCTTATCAATGTGGCGAATAAATTTGAGGGTCTTTCAGATGATGAACCTTTCCTGCATCCTTAGAATGAATCCCACTTGATCGTGGAGGATGATGATATGTTTTATATGCTTTTGTATTCCATTGGTCAATATGTTGTTAAAGATTTTTACATCTATGTTTATCAGGGATGTCAGCCTGCAGTTCTCTATTCCTGTGGGGTCTTTGCCCTGTTTGGGTATGAAAGTTTTACTGGCTACATAGAATGTATTTGGCAGTTTGCCATATTTTTCTATCTCTGGAATAATTTGTGGAGGATCAGTGTCAGTTCTTCCCTGAATGTTTGGTAGAATTCTGCTGTGGAACCATTTGTTCTGGGAGCTGTTTTGTTGGTAGTTTCTTGATAACCATATCTATTTCTTCTTTTCTATGTGTCTGTTGTAGTTCTTGACCTCTACCTGGGGTAATTTAGGAAGGGATTGTTTTTCCAAGTATTTGTCCATGTCTTCCACATTGTTGAATTCATTAGCATACAGACTTTCAGAGTACTTTGTGATTATCCTTTTAATCTCGTTGGGATCCATTGTGATTTCCCCTGCTTCATTCCCCATCCTGGTTATTGATGTGTGCTCCTTCCTTTTCTTGGTTAGGCTTGCCAACGGTCTGTGGATTCTGTTGATCCTTTCAAAGGACCAGTTTTTGGTTTTTTTTTTTTTGCTGCATTGACTTTTTTGCATTGTTCTCATCTTCCCACTCATTTAACTCTGCCCAGCTTTTTATTATTTCCTTTCCTTTGCTATTGGAGGGCTTGTTCTGTTGACTCTGGTCTGGTCTGGAGGGTTTGTGACAGTGCATCAGTCATAAGTCGCTCTTCCTTTTTCATACATGTATTTATTGCTATCAACCTTCCTCTGATAACTGCTTTGGCTGTATCCCATAGGTTTTGGTATGTTATATTCTCATTCTAGATACTTCCCAATTTCCTCTCTAACCTAGGCCACTACTCATTCGTGTGGCCGAAGATCATTATGCATCCTCCAATTGTTTGTCCTTGTTTTTCTGGTTGCCCCTTTTATTAATCTCCTGCTTTATGGTGTGGTGGTCTGAGAGGGACATCTGAATAATCTCTATGTGTTTAATTTATGCAGGCTGTGTCCCAGCATGTGATCTATTTTTTTAATATGAGCCATTTACACTTGAAAAGAATGTGAATATTTTTGCATTTGGATGGAAAGCTTGATAAATGTCTATAAGTTCCAGTTGCCTAATTATAGTGTTTTGCTCTGTAGCCTCTTACAGAGCTTCTTTCCAAGTGAACTATCTTTCTCTGATAGCACTGAATTTCAATTATGTACTATGATTGTTGAATCTCTGATTTCTTTTTTCACCTTTTGAATTGACAGATTTCGTGGGTCTCATGTAAGGTATATATATATATGTATATATGTAGACCAGGAACAAGTGAATATATATATATATATATATTCACTTGTTCCTGGTCTACAGATCCTTTGAGCATTATATAGTGCCCCTCTTTGTCTCTTGTTGTTTGTCAGAGATTAGGATTGCAACCCCTACTTTTTTTTAATTGGTGTCTGCCTGGTATATTTTCTTCCAGACTTTTATTCTTAGTTTATTTTTGTCTGTGAGCGTAAGATGTGTCTCTTGCAGGAAACCAACTGATGAGTTACGTTTTCCGAGCCACTCTGATAACCTTTGCCTTTTAATGGGAGAGTTTAGGCTGTTGACATTTAAATTTACTATACCACCTGTGGACTCATTGCTGTCATCCCATACCTTTTGTGTTGGGTGATTTCCTATCTCCCTCCATATCTGTGTGCTGTATTTATGTAGGGAGCTTCATTCTTGCCTTTTTCCCCCCTCTGAGGTAATGTTATCTTGGTAATTGTTTTTGGTGCATTGACTTCTGGGTGGAGTTGGTCTATATAACATTCGCCTGATTTTGCTTGATGGATGTTGGTCTTCTGTTCATAGTGAGTCGGCAAGGATTTTCTCCACGATTGGGTGCCTTATGGCATAATCTTAGAGTTTTTCCTTGTCCTGGAAGACTCTTACTTTACCATCTATCTTATTATTTATCCTATTATGTTTATTATTATTATTATTAATGTTATATTATAATCAGAGACAGTGGGACTCAGGAAGACAGCATCATCCACAGTTGGTGTCCTTGTGACAGAGTACCCTAACTGTTTGGGCCTCATCTAGCTTTCCCTGAAGCTCCTTTAAAGAGTCATTTATATTCTGCATGTTTCAGAAATAAACTCATAAGAAACTATCTTCTTATTGTGCAGTTCCAGGTCTTTGCTATGCTACATGTCATCACTGAAACATTCTGCTCTTATTATAACACAATATAGACTTAAGATACTAGACTATATAGAGACTATAGAGACTACATATATTTACCATATATAGAGAGACTATAATATAGACTAGACAAAATAGAATAGAGACTCCCCTCCATTATTATAATGATTAGAAAAAGTCTCTGCCTTTCCTATTTTGTGTGCCATTGTGTTCTACTCTCTGGTCTTGTTTATTCTCCCTGTTTGCTTCCTTCCTATCACATTGCTGAGGCTATACCTCTCAGAAGATTTTTCTGACTCTCCCACAAGGAGAAGGGGCATTCTTGGAATTATCTAGAGATCTACAAGAGATGGAAATAACAACAGCACACAAGGCAGGCAGGAGAGGTGCCATGTATGAGGCAAAGACAGGTCTGCCTCCTGCATCCAGTGAAGCATCAGCGACATCCAGGGCTGGGTTTACTGGCAGCTCCTGGGCAGGAGGGGGAAGGATGAACTGGAGATGGGGTGACTGGCCCGTGAAAGAGGAGCCACAGAGAGGCAGGGTGGATTATGTTTCTCTCATTTCATGTTGTGAACTGTTCCCAGAAACACTTTGCCATGTGGCAGATTCGTCTTTCTTCATTTCCCCCCTGAGAACTGGCACTTGGATTTGGAACCTTTGAATGAAGCCACGGCTGATGTTGTGGACATGGGCACTTGACAGCTGCATCATGAAGAGGAGTTATTATTCTCACTTAAACGAGAATACAGGTTAGAAGTAAACACCAGTGCTGACACTGGCCAGCAGCAGCGGTTGAATTGGATGCTTTCAGAATCAACTCTAAATCAGTGATCATTGTCCTTTAATGTAGAATGGATTAAAAACCAATTGGAGTAATGAAGCAAAGCAGGTATCTGATTTGCAGGTTTAGTACTGAGGACTAGTCTGCCAGTTTATGGAATGTGCTCATTGACAGCCATCTGTTTATCATGATACGTGTCATCTTAAAAGAAGGTTTATACTAAAGAAACAGTAGGTACACATGCAACTTATACTAGTATGTCACCCCATGCTCTTCAGACTTCAAGTGTGTAATATTTTAAAGTCTCTTTAAATGGCCGGCATTGGATTGATTTTAACAGACTGCTTCTGCTTTCAGCATCCACCTGACCTTTTCATGAGCATCCTACTGGTGATCTCATATGTCCTTCTCCCCGATGATAACAAACATGATAGCACTGTCACTCCAGAAACACCTGGATATTTGCCACCTGTTTAGCTATTTTCCATTCGGTTTCAAATCAAGTCTTGGCATGAGAGATTCAGCGTCTGTGTTTGTCACAGAAAGCAGTCTGTGGAAAACAGACAGCAGCTGGTTGGCCAAGATGGGACCTTTGTCTCATTGCCAACTGCTGTCTTTGTTGGGTCAGTCAGTGTTCATTTAGTGCCCACTCCAGGCTCGGAGTTCAAAGCATTTAAAAGGTGGTACTTGTGCTTGTAAGTTACCTGGATGTGGTGGCATTCCCATGGCTAGAGGAGTTGATTGTCATTGTGGTTCCTTGGAGGTGGCCTCAAGGCAAGGAAAGAACATCCAATTGTTTCTGTTCATTTCCTCAGTTATCACCATTCACTATATGTATGTATTTAGATAGGTAGATAGGTCGACGGATGGATGGATGAATGGATAGATGGATAGATAGATACATAAGAGATAGATAAGCTAAATAGATAGATGATAGATAGATGGATAGATAGATGGATAGATAGATAGATAGATAGATAGATAGATAGATAGATAACTGACAGACACAATTAATTTGCCCGAATCATGGTAACTTTATGTATAACAGAACAAAATGTTGTGTGGTCAGGTATCATCCTCACAGTTTATGGCATGTGTGGGTTCACCACTGCAACCAATGTGCCAATCTGTCTCATGGAGGACTTCTAATATCATTGCTGGCCTTTTACTTCACAAAGTCGAATGATATTCTCTAGTGATTGACCCCTCCTGATGCCCTGCCCCAAGGCAAGTGTGTTAGTCAATAGTCGGCTTAATGCACAAGGTTCTCACTGGCTAACTTTTGAACGTTATTTGGTCCGGCCTTTTCACCCTAGCTTGTCTTAGTCTGGAAGCTCTGCCAAAGTCTGAGCATCATGTGGGACCCTGATGGTGACTGAAACGCTGGTGGCAGCTCCCAGCATCACAGCAACACACCGAGTACAATGAAAGGAAAAGATAGGTGGCAGTACTATCTATAAACCAGTGTTGATCCAGTAAATTTTCCTTTCCAATCTGTGTGTCCAATTATATGTCTCATAAATCCAAACCATGTGAACGCTTGTGTGGTTCACATGACAGGCAATGTTTCTTTCCATTTTCTTAAGACAAGCCTGTTCTTTTCCTCCTAGCAGCTTTACAAAGGAGCGATGGACTATGAACAGATAACCCTTCTCCTGGTTTTTGTTACTTGAGATCAGTATGAGCCTTGGACAATCAGGATTTTTATCAGTAACAGGTAAATCTTTGCAGTGCAATTCCAGACACTCACCTGGCTGTGGGGAGAATGACTCTGTGCCCTTGCAATGCTTCACTGGGCTGTTGCCTACTCGCCCTTCCATCAAGTTGGCCCTTCTTAAGTGACTTTATTTATTGCTGCCTTTTTGGCTGTATTGATTTCAGGAGCCTTTTCCACGAATGCCTGCAGGCCTCCCTGAGTCAAACACAAATTATTTGCTCCACAGTGAAACCAGCTCATGGAGCACAGAGTGTCTCCCCTCTGTCAAGCACTGGCACTCTGGAAGAAGAGGTTGTTGACTACTCAAAAGGCAAGCTATCTAGCTATGGAAGCAAACAGGAGGATCCCCCTCTTGGGTATTGATCTCTGTGGATCTGCATTTGCATTTGTGCCATTGCCACAGCTGAGCTGCCCTGTTTAAGAAGCCAGAGTTGAAAGCAAAGGGATGCTGTTTGGAGACACTTGTCTTTGTGCTTTATGGAGGACAGGTGGTTTTCTGATGCCCACAAAAGCAATGCATTGAGGGGTTTGAAAAACATCCTGAAGTCAAATGATTGAATCACAAACAAATGCCAATGTCTAGGCCCTCTCAAAGAAAGTGATGATCGTCCAGTAGCTGCCAATTCGTATTGATCTTATAGAACCGTCCCTGTGAATTTCCCAGGCTGTAAATATTTAAGGGAATTGAGAGCCTCATCTTTCTTCGGAAGATTGGCTGGTGGGTTCAAACTACTGACCTTGCAATTAGCAGCCAGGTATGTACCCCATTACACATCCAGGGCTCTTTTCTTATGGTTGTTGTTGGTAGTGTTCAGTTATCTGAGTCCAAACCAAACTCACAATGACCCCCTGGACACCTCATAGATTCTACCTCCTGGTGGTCTCATGAGCACAGAATAAAACCACTCCATTGAAATTGGTTTCAGGCTGTGAATTTTAGTAGCAGCTCACCAGACCTGTCTTTCAAAGTACCTTTAGGTGGATTTGATCTGCTAAACTTTTTGGTTAACAGTCAAGTGCTTAACTGTTTGTACCATTCAGAGATTCTATCAGTTATCCTTGAGTTGACTCTAAACCCATGCCAACCCAAGAGCTTTCCTTTTGTCAAGCACTTGGTAGCTGTGATGCTGGCGAAACCCAAATGAAGCTTACATTTCTGTGTGGCATTGCAGAAACACCCTTTACAGAATAGAGAACTCTCTCGTACAGAATCCCCAGAGAAGCCTCACAGAGAAGCAAGAAAAGAAATAAGGAAGCAGAGTCACATAATTTAATTTTAGAGCTTCACAAAACCTTTTCAGCCTACACTTGAGCTCCTAGATAATTAACAATAGATCCCTGGGAGACTTGAGGCAATGCACTTGGCCTTCTCTGCACTCACCTGACAGTAGCCGGTGCTCAGTCTGGCAAAGGAGCCGAATGTTGACTGAGCTAGTGTGGCCAAAGAAACGGCACCTTCCCAGCCCCGCAAGGAAAGGCGTCAGCGCTGGCCCTGAACAGCTCTTGCTCAGCCTCTCTCGAACTCATGTGGCAGCAAAGGTCTGAGAATTGTTTTCTGACTTTCTGCCTGGTGCTTTTCAATGGTGGCTCTGCACTGGAGTCAACGTGGGGACCTTTGAAAGAGATGCTCGCCCCAAGTCTACCCCTGGAGACTCTGCTGTAAAGATTTGCTTAGGTTAGGATCTAATGCCAATTATCACTGCCACTCATAACGACCCATGCATTCTAGACTAGAACGGTTTCTTCCATAGGTTTTCTCTTTGTGCACAAAGATTACCAGGTCTCTCTTCTGCGGTGCTGCTGGGTGGGGTTGTACAAGCGCAAAGAGTTTGAACCATTCAGGACCTTGGTTAGGACTCAGGTATCAACAAACTTGCTGAAGGAAGAGGTGTGTGAGATGCTTTAGAAGGATGACTTATTCAAGAGGGCATCCACAGTTGAAAGAACATATTTGCAGTGACAGAGAAGCCATTCATTCAAATACTTAATGAATGACCACTCTATGGAGGGCCGTGTGGTAGGAGCTGAAGAAAAATGTGAAAAACAAGACATGGTCCCCACCCTTCTGAGGTTTAGAGTCCTGGAGCCACGAAAGAACATACTATGTCCAGATATTGACAAAACACTTCTACCTGGGCTGCTCGCTCCTGCCCTTGCCTCATTGAGGCCATGCCACCAGGGCTCCTGACAGCAGCTGCAAGGATGTGTCAGACTCAGATCCTCTGATGCTGGTCCTCAGACACCTCCAGCTGCTTCTTTCCCCCTCCACCAGCAACAAAATCCAAGGCCCTTAAGAGTCGTGTCATCCTTTGGCTGGGCTGATCTTATCGCCCCCATTCTTCTCTTAGCTGCTCACACCCAACAGGCCTTCTGTTTCATCTTTCCACTCACCAGGCAGCCTCCTCCTCATGTCCTTGCACCCATTGCTCTCCCTACCTGGGGCTCTTTCCCAGAGCTCAGCCTGGCTCCTTCTCTTCCTGCTTCCTGTCTCCACTCACATTCCACCTTGCCAGGGAGGCTTCACTGACTGCCCAAGAGCCCTTCTCTCTGCCTTGTCAGCCCTCTCCCTTCCCTTTATTCCGTTTTATTTATGCCACTTATTCACGGTGACACACTATGTTATTTTGTTATTTTTGTATCTTTCTCTTACCACAAGAGGTTATGTTCCACAGGCTCAGGGATCTGTTCACATATGCCATCAACCTGACGTGCCCACCACGAAGCCCAGCACAGTGCCCCAAGCCCACACTGCTGAAGCCCCTGCCAGCACCTGGGCCACATTTGTTGAATGAACGAACGAATGAATGAATGAATATTTAGAAAACATGATCAAAGTGTTGGAGCTCCAACACAGAGTGTGAGGAAAGGGCAAGGAGAGGAGATTGAGCAGTCCTACTGGCCAGTTTAGGAAGGCTCAGGGGACTGGCAACATGGGAGGAGGGGAGGCAGGGAACTGCTGGTTGGTAAGAGATTACCATTTTTTAAATGATGTTACCACAGGGTGTATCAGAGAGGACTGTCCCTGGCTGGATGGTAGCTTTCTAAGGCAGAAAAAGGTAAAAGAAAGCTATGTATTCAAAGGCAAGGGAGAATAGTTTAGCTAGAGAGAATGGGAATGGGAAATTAGTCCATGCTGATTTGTCAGATTAAAAGTGAGTTAGATAAACTCTTGGAACCAGTTCCTTTACCTTGTATGAGGGTTTCAGAGAGTTCTGGAATTTGGTATAAATAAGTACTTTTAGGGATTCTATCACAGCTCTCACTTAAAATTGAAATCCATATTCTTTTACCTATGATTGAGAATGGTATCAGTTTCCCAGGCAATCAAGGAGCTGTGTGCTTCTGGGATTTTGAAGGAATACTAGAATAGCCTTGCGGAAGTGCTTGCCAACACCAGAGAACTCGCCTTAAGGTTATTATAACAGGTTACTCCAGACAACTGCATTTACAGAAATCTGTGCACTTTTTGGAAATCTGGAACCTTGAGCTAATGTTACTTCTCCTTAAGCCATCCCTCTATTGTCTTTTCTTCATCAGTGGTTTATGAAAACAGGTAGTGTGTGTACAAGTATTTATCTTTCACTAAACTTAGACATTAAACCTTAAACCAAAATGCCTGATTAAGACAACACCACCAATAAGCCAATGAAAAAAACCCAAAGCATGATTTCCAAAAAGCAATTAAATTGTAAGTTGCAGGTGAGGTTTTCTTTTTTGTTGTTGCTGAAAATCTCCCATTGCATTTTTTTTTCTTTTTAAATCATTTTATTGGGGGCTTGTGCATCTCTTACAACACTCCATACATGCATCCCTTGTGTCAAGCACATTTGTACATATATTGCCATCATCATTTGCAAAACATTTTCTTTTTACTTGAGCCCTTGGTATCAGCTCATGCCATCCCCTCCCCCTTTCCCTCACAAGCCCTTGATAATTTATTTAAAAAAATTTCATGTCTTACACTGACCGATGTCACCCTTCACCCACTTTTCTGTTGTTCATCCTCCTGAGATGGGGTTATATGTAGATCATTGTAATCGGTTTCCCCTTTCTCTCCCCCTCCTGGTATGGCTACTCTCATTATTGGTCCTGAGGGGTTTATCTGTCCTGGATCCCTTGTGTTTCCAGCTCTTATCTGTACCCGTGTACACTCTCTGATCTAGCCATATTTGTAAGGTAGAATTCGGGTCATGATAGTGGTGCGGGGAGGTAGCCTTAAAGAACTTGAGGAAAGTTGTATGTTTCATTGGTGCTATATTGCACCCTGACTGGCTCGTTTCCTCCCCGAGACCCTTCTGTAAGGGGATGTCCAATTGTTGACAGATAGGCTTTGGGTCTCCACTCTGCCCTCTTCCTCATTCACATTGATATGATTTTTGGTTCTGGGTCTTTGATGCCTGATACCTAAGCATACAGTTTTCCTCTGTGTCAAAGTTACTTTGCTTAGTTTCCTTTTTTATTAATTAATTGGGATTTAATACACGGGTCATTCCATAGATGAGTCATGTCAAGTAGAATTGTTCGGTTGCTACCAAATCAGTTTCTAGTCATTCTTTCTCTACATGGACTCTTGGACATCATCTCCCTTTCTTTATTCTTATAAATCATTTTATTGGGGGTTCTTACAGCTCTTATAATCATCCACACATCAATGTGTCAAACACATTTGTACATATGTCGCCATCATCATTTTCAAAACATTTTCTTTCTACTTGAGTCCTTGATATCAGCTCCTCTTTTGCCCTTCCCTGTCCCACCCTCTCACTCTCATGGACCCTTGATCAATTAAAAATTATTATTATTTTAATATCCACTATCTCACTTCACCCATGTTTCTGTTCCTTTTGAGATATAACCTTGAACTAAATCAATATCTTATCGTCATATACAAAAATCTGTTTTCAGCCGTCACAAGAACTCTCTGTCCAGGTGTGCACCATAGTTTCCCCGAGGTAATCATGAGAAAACAGTGATGTCAGCCAGTACAGTAACCCGTGGTGTCCCTGCCCCTCTACAGGCTGCCTCCAGTGTCACATAACACAGCATCATTTGTTTATTATTTATTTTTAACATTTTATTAGGGGCTCATACAACTTTTATCACAATCCATACATATACATACATCAATTGTATAAAGCACATCTGTACATTCTTTGTCCTAATCATTTTCAAAGCATTTGCTCTCCACTTAAGCCCTTTGCATCAGGTCCTCTTTTTTCCCCCTCCCTCCCTGCTCCCCCCTCCCTCATGAGCCCTTGATAATTTATAGATTGTTATTTTGTCATATCTTGCCCTATCCGGAGTCTCCCTTCACCCCCTTCTCTGTTTTCCGTCCCCCAGAGAGGAGGTCACATGTAGTTCCTTGTAATCAGTCCCCCTTTCCAACCCACTCACCCTCTACCCTCCCAGTATCACCCCTCACACCCCTGGTCCTGAAGGGATCATCCACCCTGTTTATTATTTATTATGACTCATCAGTCCTGTCTATCATTCCTGCTTTTCCTTTAAGGACGACTTCATTCTCGAAAGAGTGAATTGCTACAGGATCCCTGGGGGTGGAGTGATTACATGTTGGCTGCTAGCTGCAAGGTCAGGCTCCATCTACTCCCGCAAACAGTGCCAGTCTCAGAGACTCACAGTGGTAGTTCTACCCCGTCCTTCAGGGCTGTTGTGAGCCCGCACTGATCCAATGGCAGTGAGTTTTGGGGTGTGAGCTCACAAATATGAATTGTCACAATATTGTAGCGAACACTCTAGAACCCCTGACAAAATCAGCACTATAAGCACTCCAGCAGCAACAGAAACAACGGTGTGATTTGAAGCATCACTGTCATTGGGTAAGAATGACGGCTCTGGCCGAGGTACATTAGGTGGTTCCTAAAGTAAATTCACATAGCGCTTTTAGCCCCGTAGATAGGATAGATGTACGCTTGGCTTTTGGAGAAGGTTTTTGTCGTTACAATTCACTGTGGAATGTTTTTCTACAAATAAAACTCTGCCGAAACACTGCACAACATGTCAGAGCCGTCAGCCCCTCTGCGAGTGTCGCCGGATGCTGCGTGCATTCCCTCCGTCCCCTAGCAGCCCCTCTGACACTAAAGCTACTTGTCTAAATGCACACGATTCATTAAGTGTAGCGCACGTGTGGACTCTAGGGTCGGCTTCCTTAGATTTTAAGTCTTTTCTGCTGTAATTTATATCACTGTCTCATGACAAATCAACATACGTAGGGTGCAGGAAGGCATTTCTCAAATGTAATTATTTTAGCCGATTTCTTTCATTAGACACTAAAAGGTGACTTACTATGTCAGAGTGAAAACACTCTCCCCTCCTGAGCAGTAGAGGATATTAAATAAAAATATTTTAAATTTTTACTTCACAGTACCGTGTCTCATAGTAGACTCTCCACAAGTATTTACTGAAAGTGAAGAAACAGTGGTAGAACAAAGGACTGAAGGAAATCGATATGAAAGCTGCAGTTTCTGTTTTCTGAGGTCACAGGCTGCTGTATTACAATGAGATCTTACCTCTAGAGTTTGGATCAGTACTGTGTCTGGTAGACAGCAACGCGGCCACTCTCTTACACCAACATCTTTGTCAACCGCACTGCCCCTAGCAAGGCAAACAAAGCAAACCACAACCACTGCTGCCGAGTGGATTCCAATCCAAGTGACCTCATAGAACAGGGTAGAACTGCCTCTGTGGATTTTCAAACCTGTACATTTTTAAAGGAGCAGAAAACCTCACCTTTCTCCCTCAGAGCAGCTGACGGATTCAAAGTGCTGACCTTGAAGTTAGCAAACCAGCGTGCAACCCACTACACCACCAGGGCTCTTTAAATCATCCTTACAGTGCAGACCAAAGAGGGGAGAGGAGTGGGGCGGAGAGGCGACTAGGGGGAATGACAGGACGATAGAAGGGCGAGGATGAAACTCCAGTGGAAATTGGTTCCAGATTTCTCAGATTTTAATGACCAATCTCATGAAGCCCAAACTTACTCCATTTCCTGGAGTCGTTCTTTTACCATCGTTTCAACAATCACATCGTATCTTACTGTATTTTGTTTTGTCTTCCCTGCCCCCTCCCCTGTCTTTTATAAACAAGAAGAGCTCAATTCAACATTAAAAGCCTAAATTTTTAAATAAATATGAGTATACAAAGCACAGTACAGTTTCATTACTTCTTGGGGTGAATGCTTTTAATTTGGAATTTTGTGCAGCGACTTTAGCAGTGCCACTGCTAGCTGACATTAGCATCTAGGGCATGGGAGCAAGTTAATGCGTTCTGTCACCTTGCCAACGGGCTCTTTGAATCGCTGTCTAGAGAATTCTGGCACTTTGAACTAATGAGTGTTTTTGCAGATCCAAAACATTTATGAAAGAAAGTTTATTGTCCAATTTCTGAGAAAATATTTGGTTTTCTTGGGCATGACAAGTGAGTAATTTGCTAATAAATGGATAATGTTCACCCTGACATTTTTATGGATGAGTGATTCTCTTAGCCTTTCAGATATAAAAAATTATGGATGTACAAAATATTTTTGTTAATATAACTATGATTTATCATAGCAATATGCTCTATCTAGTAATTCCCCATTCAAATTAATATAGTTGACTCACACTGCTATACACTATCGTTTACCTATGACATATATGTACACATATGTATATAAATGAACAGTGAACACTTCTTGATATATATAAATACATACGTATACGAACAATGTATACACACATAGATGGCCTCCTGGACACATGATGGCGTTAGGTATTACTTGTAGAACAAGATGCACAGAACACTGCTCTGACTCTTAATGCTATATTTAACAAAACTGAACTACTAAAATGCAGACACACTGTGCTATCTGACTCTTAATGCTGTATTTAACAAACTGAACTAAAATGTAGACACACTGTGCTATTCATATAGAGGCTGGCTTAGAGGATCAGGGTTCCTTCCAAACCTGGAGACTTGTATTCTCTTTTTTGGGGGTGGGGGTGGGGATGTTGTATTTTCTTAAAGGAGTTAATTTAGATAAAAATTCTGCTCTGCTTTCTTAATCCTTGTATCCATCATGTATAACACAAAAATTGTTTGGTGAAATAAATGAATATTGTGAGCGAATGGATGAATAAATGAACTCACTCACTGCCATCTAATCGATGCTGTCTCACAGTGACCCCACAGGACAAAGTAGAACCACTGCTCTGAGTTTTCGAGACTTTACAGGAGTAGAAAGCCCAATCTTTCTCCTTTGTAGTGGCTGCTGGTTTTGAACTGCTGACCTTGAAGCTAAGAGCCCAACACATAACCACTATTCCCCCAGGGCTTTTGATATAAATGAACTGGTAGGATTATAAACTAAAATCCCACATGTAAAATACGGAATGCTGAGGGTTGCAACTACCCTTGGGATGGCTATGTTAAATAATTGGTGTTATTTGCCCTTTTTTGATATTTACTAGCAACAGGAGACATCTTGACTCTATTAGGCAAGGCCACCACTTGACCTAAATTTTTTCAGTCTTGATCCTTGCCTATATGACCCATACAGCTCTATTGGGAAAATATGCTACGTGGTGAAGACTGCTTGTTACTTCAAGGCCCCCTGGATAAGCCCCAGCGAACTTGCTTCCCTCCGGTAGGCTTGCCCGCTGCCCCTCCTCCTCCTTAATGGCTAACACCAGAAAGAGCCAGACAGTGCTTCTGGCTGAGTTTCCCTCAGTTCAGTTCGTTTCTACTAGGGTCATTTTGAACTTTCACAATCAGAAGAGTACTGACACTTAAATAGTGCAACTTAAACGAAACAACTCCAATGCAAGCATCAGAGATTCTTCTGTGCCTTCATATATACACCAGGCTTTCAAAAATTCTTGGGAGAAATATCTATTATGTTTTTCATTTAACTTTTCCAGGAAATTTTTGAAGGCCGCTTGTGGATAAGGGTATATACACCGATACACACAATCATGGGAACTTGTTCTTTGAAGTACATACATTGGCGGATACAGATATAGGAATGAATCCATGAAGTGGAAGGAACAGGAGAAAAGCTCAAACCTTGAGTTGCCATATTGAAAGAGTCTATGGGTGAACTCTTGGATGATGCAGGAAGCATCAAAGAAGATGGAAACAACATACAGAATCATGGTACCAAAAAGAACTAGAAGACAGTTGACCGTCTCAGAGGTAGTATATGATCAAGAACCAATGAAACCGAAGAAGTCCAAGTTTCACTGAAGTCATTAGCCAAAGGCAAGGCTGCAGGAAGTGACGAAATCCTGGAAGCCCTCACTCATCTGTGACCCTGGGAAGAAAGGCTCACTTCCAATGTAGGGCTTCCAGTTCCCATAAGTCAACCATTGGAAAACTCACCCCGTTCCACTCTGATACAAAGAGTCTGATACAGCAGTCTGATTTGGCAAGATAATAACTGGGCTCTTTGTGGTCCACACTAAAAGGGGGTAGGGAAAGCACAGAAGTTGAAAGTAGGGTTAAAATGACCAGTGTTTATAGAATATATTACTGTGCACCTAAAAATTTCCAAAATTGAGAATTAAAAGTTATTACAGATAATGAGGGAAAACACAATTTTGAATAGGTATGTAAAAGCAGAATTAAATCTTATTTATAAGAACTAAGCAGCTAAAACACCTGAAAGGTACAATTCAGTGCATAAACTCAACTGATTGATGTACAGGGGTCAGTTCACACCTGTTCCTATGACCCATTTGTTAATTTTTCAGGAGTTTTGAGCTGGCTGACATGTTGCTAGTAGGACTAAGCTGTGGTGGGAATATTTGTTCCATGAAAATGAGCGAACACTGCAAATCAAGGCTTGCTATTTTCTCTTTGGAGTGTCAGTTGTCAAAATGTGCCAGTTTTAAAGCGAACTCTAAAACTATACTAAGAGCGACAAACCAGACTTGTACCAATAGGGATTGTTAGCCATTCTTAATAGGAGGATTCAACATCATGATACTACACATTATCTCTGAATCAATTTATAAATATTACAGGACGCAATTAAAGAACCAATCAACTGAAACCCAACCCCACTGCCATCGAATTGATCCCAACGCACTGTGACCCTACCGGACAGTGTGGAATGGCTCTAATTCTTTATGAGTGCGCACACACATCTTTCTTGTGACGCAGCTGGTGGGTTGCACCCAGTGACCGTGGGGGTGGCAGTCCAACACTTGCCGGATAATATTGCCAGGAATCAAGGGGGAAATTCCGTAGGTATTTAAAATCATATAAAAAGAAAAATATTTAAGAAAGTTATGAAGGATACCAAAAGCCCCATCAAATACAACATATTGTGAACCTGCATTGAGTAATATAATTAACTATTAGTTCTTAAATATCCCAACAGGTTAGTGAAATAAAATACAAAGTCTAAAACAATCCAACATAAATGTGAGTTAAGCTAAGTAGCATCTCAAATTAGCAGATAAGAAATGAATTATTTGATAAATGGATTTGAAATTCTGGCAGAACACTTAGAAAATACTTAAGTTGGAGCCTTACACGATTCCTTACAGTAAACACGTTTTAGACACTCTACAAATTTAAATTTAAAAACAATGCACCTAAACCAGTCAAAGGATTTTAAAAATTAATTTTAGGCTTGAAAGGTCTTTCAAATGTGACAAGAAACTCAGTCTATAGGCATGTATATATATAAATACATTAATTTATAATGAAAGGGATAGAGACCAGTGACATATATTTATATGTTATGTGTATTAAGATAGAACACTTTAGGCCTGTACTCAAGGCCTCCTTAAAAAGAAGAACACTTTGTGCCAATAACCTGGCACTCTTTGATACTCACCTTCCCAACACGGTCACTGAAGACAAAATGGGTGCATAAGCAAATGTAGTAAAGAAAGCTGATGGTGCCCGCCTATCAAAAGATATACTGTCTGGGTGTTAAAAGCTTGAAGTTTAAACAAGTGGCCATCTAGCAGGGAAGCAAATAAGCCCACATGGAAGAAGCACACAAGCCTGTGTGATCACGAGGTGTTGATGGGATCAGGTATCAAAAGATCCAAAACAAATTACTCTATCTATGTGAAAGAGGGGGGTTGGAGTGGAGACCCAAAGCCCATATGTAGACAATTGGACATCCCCCGCCTCCCATAGAAAGGTTACAAGGGAGGGATGATTCAACCAGGGCACAGCATAGCACCAAGGAAACACACAGCATTCCTCTAGTTCCTGAATGCTTCTTCTCCCCCACTACCATGTTCTATCTTACAAATCTGGCTAAACCGGAGTACACACATTGGTACAGATAAGAACTCTCCACATGTGGAATTCAGGACAGATAAAACCCTCAGGAACAGTAGTGGGTGTGGGGATAGCATGAGGGTAGGGACTGGGCTGGGGAAAGGAGGAGTTAGAGGGGATCCTTCAGAGGTTGGATATATAACCCACCCCCCAGTGGGATGAACAACAGAAATATGGGTGAAGGGAGACAACGGACACTGTAAGACATGAAATAACAATAATAATATATAATTGACCAATGATTAACAAGGGTGGGAGAGTGGGAAAAATAGCTGATACTAAGGGTTCGAGTAGAAAGAAAATGTTTTGGAAATGTAGATGGCAGCATATGTTCAAGTGTGCTTAATACAATGGAATGATGTATTGTTATAAGATTTGTAAGAGCCTCCCAATAAAATGCTTATTAAAGAAAGAAAATAAAAAGTAATCTGAAATAAACATGAAAATTAATAGTTTGTAATTAAGTACAACTCTTTAAAAAGTCAAACTGAAAAAAGCTATAGGCAATTCACATCACAAAAGGTTAGTTTTCTTGGAAAACTGCAAATCAATAAGAAAAATACTCATGCATTTTTGTCTTCTAACTTATATTGAGAATCAATTTAGAAATAAGCCTGAAGATATTTTGATTGGGACCATGTTGCATCTAATTGTATATGCACCTTTTATCCTATGTTCTTGATAAATTCCTTCTTCCGCTGTAATGAATGGGGAGGTTTTCTTTCTATAGTTCCTTGATTTTTCTATGTACACCATTCCCCTGTTTATTTATTTACCAATTTTTAAATCTGTCTATTTCTATTTGTCTATTTAGTTTTCTTTGTTGCACATCTCACAGCTCCCCTTCAATATTTTATAAGTGTTGTAAAAACTGTCATCCTTGCCTTGTCTTAGGAAGGACGTATTCAACATTTCAACTGTAATTATGATATTTTATTATGAATGATGTTGAATTGTGATGAATTCTTTTTCTGCATCCACAGAGATGACCATATGGTTTTCCTTATTTATCTTGTTAACACAGTGAATATAATGATTTTTTCCATGTTTTAAAATATTTTAAATTATAAAACACTAGTTTAAAAAACTCTGTGTTGACACAATTAAAATCTAGTTTCTTATATCAGTGGTTCTCAATCTGTGGGGCTCCCCCCTTTGGGGTTCTAATGACCCTTTTACAGGGCCCACCTGCCTCATAACAGTAGCAAAATTAAAGTTATGAAGTAACAATGGAAATAATTTTATGGCTGGGGGTCACCACAATATGAGGCATTGTATTAAAGGGTCATAGTACTAGGAAGGCTGAGAACCACTGTCTTATATAAACTTTTTTGGGTGATTTTTAAAAATCATTTTATTGGGGGCTCATATAAGTCTTATCACAATCCATACATCCATCCATTATGTCAAGTACATTTGTTGCCGTCATTCTCAAAAGCTTTGCTTTCTACTTGAACCCCTAATATCAGCTCCTCATTTCCCCCTCCCTCCCCACTCCCCCTCCCTCATGAACCCTTCATAATTCATATATTATTATTACTTTGTCATATCTTGCACTGTCAGACATCTCCCTTCACCCACTTCTCTGTTATCCATCCCCCATGGAGGAGGCTATATGTAGATTCTTTCAATCGGTTTCCCCTTTTTACCCCACATTCCCTGCACCCTCCAGGCAACACCACTCTCACCACTGGTCCTGAAGGAGTCATCTGTCCTGGATTCCCTGTTTTTCCAGTTGTTATCTGTACCAATGTACATCCTCTGGTCTAGCCAGATGTGTAAGGTAGAATTGGGATCATAATAGTGGTGGGGAGGAAGTATTTAAGAACTAGAGGAAAGTTATATGTTTCATTATTGCTAACCTGCACCCTGACTGGCTCATCTCCTCCCCACAACCCTTCAGTAAGGGGGTGTCCAGTTGCCTACTGATGGGCTTTGAGTCTCCACTCTGCACTCACCCACATTTACAATGATATGATTTTTTTTGTTCTTTGATGCCTGATACCTGACCCCTTTGACACCTCGTGGTCACAGAGGCTGGTGTGCTTCTTCCATGTGGGCTTTGTTGCTTCTCAACTAGATGGCCACTTTTTTATCTTTAAGCGTTTAAGACCCCAGACACTATATCTTTTGATAGCTGGGCACCATGAGCTTTCTTCACCATATTTGCTTATGCAAACATTTGGCTTTAGTGATCATATAGGGAAGGTGGGCACCCATTGATAAGATTTTTTTGTTCTTTGCTGTCTGACAACTGGCCCCTTCTACAACTCATGGACACACAGGCTGGTGTGCTTTTTCCATGATGATTGTTTTTAACTAATAAACTAGTCTTACATTCTTGGAACAAACTCCTCTAGGTTATATTACATTACTGTGGTCATAATTTCTTTTAGAAGAACTAATACTAGGCTAGCCCCTAGGAAAGGATGAAAGATATCCCAAATGTCTAACTTTCCCCAGATGTTATACTGCTCTGTTTTCTCTCCCCTCCACCATTTAGTATATTCCCTCACATATCTGGGATCCAAAATTTGCTCAGAGAAATTGGTAAAATTTTAAGAAAATGTCTCACATGTTTGTGGGGGCTGTTAACTTTCAAATCTGATGATCAGGCAGAGGCACATAAAAGGCAGGTTTCAGAACCAGAAGTTGAATATTCCTGATTACTCACTGAGCTAGGACCCATTCCACATGCTTTATAAGTCTACTCCCCTCAGTTCTGTGAGGTGAGGAATACTGTTCTCAGTGTCTAAATAATAACACCCTACTCTGATCACACTGATAACAAGGCCATTCTCATCCCTTGTCCATAGTCAGTCATACCTGCCGATGGATCTGGGGCTTTCACTGGCATCACCGACTTCTGCAAACCGGTGCTCGGAATTTAAGAAGTGAACCTCCAGGGTTGCCTGCCAAGGCACCTTTATGTGTGTTTGAACCTTCAGCCTTTTCTCCAGCAGCCAAGGCATGAAGCATTCACACCACCCAGGGACTCTGGTCGCTTAGTGCGTACCCATTGAGCTGCAATCTGCAAACTTAGAAGGTTGAAACCACCCGCCGCATTGCAGGAGGAAGGCTCTGTAATCCCATAAAGAGTTACAGCCTGGGGAACTCACACAGGCAGTTCTGTCCCGTCCTAGAGTGCTGTTATGGGACTTGGGTTTATAGAATAGCATACTGTTCAATTACTAAAATTATCTTAGACTAATGGTTTTACATAGAGAAAGATATGTTCAATGAGCATTAATTTAAAATACTGATTTAAAAACAATATGTAAGTATGAACCTTATTCTTAAAACACACACACAAAATTCAGGAAAAGACCTCTTAATGATTATTCTGAAAAATAAAATGAAATTCCCTCCTTCTTTGCTTATCAGTATTAATATTTCTAAACATTAGAAATGCATTTGTAATAGAAACAAACAAAATCAAAGATGACTTTTAGTTTTTACTATTAACCTTCTACTTTTATAATTTTTCTTCCTGTTAACTTTTATGAAATTTTTAATCAGTTTTCTTTTTTTACAACACATAGATAGTACACCCCCAGTACAGAACCTCACACGACAATCATCAATGGTTGTGTGTAAGATTGATGAGGAAAGGCAGGGAAAATATTAGCAGTGTTTGTGTGGTAGTGACATAATCTGGTGTCAGTTTGAAGATTCAGAGTGAAGGGGTGGAGTCTAGCCTCTCAATCAGGTTGTAGCTTGATGTCCTCATTTGGAGGCACGCAGGAGATAAATAGCTCTCTGGTGGTAGAAATACATGCTCACTTCTTGGAAGACATTGCAGAGGACGAGACACATGGAACTACTCAAGGGCTCTGAGCTGGAGAAGCCCCATGGAGACCCCTGCCACTGGCCTGTGATCTTCCTGCATTTGGCATCATTGCATGTGTTTCGTGAGTCTGAAGAGAACTTTATAGATTGGTATGAGAAACATGGGCTAACATCGGACCTATAGACTTGATCTGGACTGGGCTGGGATGTTCAATTAATGTACAATTACTCTTATATAAAGCTCTCTCTTATACACATATCAATGTCCCTGAATTTGTTTCTCTAGTCTGCCCAGACTAACACAGGGTGGTATTTCTCTTTCCATTAATTTCAAAGCAACTTAGATCGAACATTTTTGGAAGGCGGTGACATTTAAGAGAGGCAAAGAGAAACCATTTGCCATGGAACTGGTTTCAACTCACAGCACCCCTTTTGTCTCAGAAGGTGCCCCCCAACCCCCGCAAACCGTTTCTGATCATTTCCTCCCTCTACCCCCTGTTGGTTTAGCCTACCTTGTCTTGCTTGGAATGAAAACTAATGCATTTGAATCTTGCCCTGAAAGGACAATATTTACTAACATCTAAAATTTGAGTTTTGCCTCATCTCAAAGGGAATATATAATCATTTCGGAAAACACACAGACAATATGCTGCACTCTCAATCCTGAAATGGAGCAAGATTACCCATTTCCTCAGGGCATGATGATTTCATTTTTCTGGTGAACCTGTGAAATCCTACACAAACTTGTTACATCATTTTTAATAACTCATCATCACATTTTATTTACCTTTTGTGATTGTTTATCTGAAATTGAATAGATGAGATGTTAAAATACTGAATCTAATGTATATATCCAGAATGTTTTATATCACTGCACTCTCCCCTAGGTAACTCTAACAATACTCTCACATTATTTGTAATGTTATATTTTTCACTATCACTTAAAACAACATTTTTAGCCTTGATGCTCTAAAAATAAAATCTAAAAATTATGTAATCATGTGATACACTACATTGTTTCAGGCCTAATTATCTTAGCAAAAACTCTAGTATGTCCGGAAAGAGTAAATGGTAAAATGAAAGATAAGAGCCCAAGTGGATACATTATATACAAAATGTATGTAATATGATATACAAACAAACAAACAAATCATCCAATGGGTCAGCGATTGACCACAGTTTTATGATTTAATCATGATGAACAAGCCCACTTTAACCAGCCCTATTAGAGCAAATATTTTTCAGCTACCAAACATAATTATCATTTCACAAGTATGTGCTACACATATGATGATGGGGAGTTTCTTGGGGATTCTGAAAATGTGATGTTATTGTTGTTGTAGAAAAGGCTAGAAACCAGGATATTGCTTTTCTCTAACTAAAATAACTGAAGTAACTCAAGTTCCGTATCAAAGTAGGCAAAAAGATTTTCCAAGAGAGTAATTGGTTAGAAAATATTATGTTTTAAGAAATCATAGGATTTCTAGCCTTCAATGAAAAATGAATTTTTATTTCTGCTGTTTATTATTACTATTGGTTTCTATAGAGTTTTAAGAAGTCTTACTTTATTAATATGAACAATTAATAAATTAAATGTTCAAACGTACCTCTCCAAAAGCCAAATTATTTGTTATCTTAAGACAGTGGTTCTAAAGCTTCATAATGCCAAGATCCTTTAATGCAGTTCCTTGTGTTGTGGTGACCACCCCAACTATAAAATTATTTGCGTTGCTACTTCATAACTGTAATTTTGCTACTGTTATGAATCGGGCAACCCCTGTGAAAGGGTCGTTTGAACCCCATGGGGGTCATGACCCACAGGTTGAGAACTGCTATCTTAAGAGGTTACCTGAAAGGTTAAAGATTCATCACCACATGTGCATGAGAGCAAAAAGCATATTTGATGAATCTGTGAAACACCTCTCATAACATGAATGAACCTGCAGGACATTAGACTCAGTGATTTTGGTCAATAATAAAAGGGCATATCGTATGTTGCCATTATTGTAAAAAGTCAAGGAAAGCATTCACACTAAAGTGGAAATGTATATATTATAAAAATATAGAGTGTTCATAATATTGATCAAAAGAATATGCATTGTATGTGGAAGATTAGGCTCCCTGGAGGTAGATTCATTTGGGCTATTATCTACTTCTTAATTGTTGTAAAAATACAGATAATGGGACATTTGCCAATGAGATCTTTTTTTCTTGTGTATAATTTGATAAGACAGATTACATCAGCTACCACTCATATAGTCTCCAAATTATCCAACGTCTTGTTTTACTACAAAATCATGACATTCATTAGTATGCTATTTAATCCCTAGCTTTCACCAAAGATGGAAAAGGTGATGTCATGTTATGTGGTCAAACTATAATTCTGAACAACCAAACCAATTACACTCTAAAAAAAAGGGAATCTCTGATTTGTTTCACCTGCTGGGAATTCAGAGCATCATATGATTGTTCTTAGGTACAGTGAGTCAGTTTTGGCTCATAACAACTCCATGTACAACAAAACTTAACACTACCTAGTCATGCACCATGTGCACAATTGTTGCTTCAGCCCCTTCTTGTAGTCATCGTACTAGTTCATCTTGTGGAGGGCCTTTCTCTCTTTCACCGCCCCTCTGCCAAGCATGAGGCCCTTCTTCTGGCACTGGTCTCTCTTGTAAACATGTGCAAAGTGTTTAAGATGAAGTTTCCCCAGCCTTGCCTCTAAGGAGTATTCTGGTTGTACTTCCTCCAAGATAGATTTCTTTTTCCCCCCTCTTCAACAGTTTTAATGACACTTCATTTACATATCATAGAGTTCAATAGTTCAGTCATTCAGTTATATCAAGGAGAATTGTACAATCATCAGCACATCAATTTTAGAGCATCCCCCTTCCCCACCTGCCATGGTTAAATCGCCTTTAAAATGAATTGTTCCATCACAATCCAGTCTAGTGCTCCCTTCCTCCTTCCATCTTTGTTATATACTCCCCAAGTCCCCTTTCCATTCCTATCCCTCACCTCCCACCCCTGCATTCCCTATCACCCCTGTATCAGTTATCATCAGTGTGCACTCACCTTCCAAATACTCTCCATTATTACACTTAATACATTTGTCACATCTGCAATTCCATTCTTGGAAACATTTTTCAATATCATCTGTTTGATGACCAACAGCACCTCCCTTGCTTTTTTTCTTCACCTCTTCTAAGTCATCAAAAAGCTGCCCTTTCATGTCCCTCTTTATTCACAGAAACAAAAAGACGTCACACAGAATGAGGTCAAGTGAGTCAGGTGTGTGGGGGCAAGAAAGGCATGCTGTTTTTTACCAAAAAAATAGTGCACTGAGATGGATACATGAGCAGGTGCATTGTTGTGGTGGCAAAACCAGTGCCCATCTGCCACAAATCAGGCCTTTTTGGTCGCACACTGTTATGCATTCTTTTCAGAACCTTTACATGGAAAGCTTGGTTAACAATCTGGCCTGGTGGAACAAATTCCAAATGCACTACAAGTCGACATTTTCATTCTTTTGGGAAGTTGACAGACATCCAGAATGAAGTTTGTCATCTATCGACATTTCACCCCTTTTTTGAAACGCGAAACACTCTCATATACTTGAGATTTTCCCATCACACTGTCCTTGTAAGCTGTGTTCAACATCACAACAGTGTCTGCAGCCTTTTTCCTGAGCGGGAAACAAAATTTCACAACCTCACACTGTTCTCTTAAAAAGCCATAAAAACAAACAAACAAAAAAAGAAGTACAAGTAAAACTGCTTTTACAAAAAAAAAAATTCACTGTGACCAGAGAGAACCTTCCCAAGCGATGCCACTGGGTGCACTAAGTCAGAGTGACTTGCTAGATGCTGGCCTAGCAGAAAATAATTGTACTATGAAAGCTCCACCTAGTGGGGGCTTTTTTCAGAATTTTGGGGGGTTCCCCTTCATTAAATAGATGAATGGGGTCTATTAAAAAGAAAAACGTGTGTACATTGAAAGACTTTAGTTAAAAGAGTAAAAAGAGAACCTACAGATTGGGAACAGATATTTAGTAGTGACATAACAGACAAAGGAGTAATTAGTACGATGTACAGAATTTTACAAGCTTACAACAAAGAAAGACTAATAGCCCTTCAAGAGAAATTGGAAAAAAAGACCTGAACAGATGATTCACAAAGGATGACACTCAGATGGCAAATTAAACAAATGAGAAAACATTCCCTGTCACTAGCTGTTCAGGAAATGCACATCAAAACAACCATGAGATACCACCTAATGCCCACTAATGTAGCCCAATTTAAAAACAAAACAAAACTGAGAACAAGTGTCAGAGAGAGTGTGGTGAGATAGGAACTTATTTCCACTGCTGGTGGACTTGGAAATAAGTACAGCCATGGTAGAAGGCAGTATGATCACTAAAACACATGGCAATTGAACTACCATATGATCTGGTAATACCATTACTGGGCATATACCCTCCCCCAAATAAGAACCAGATCACAAGCAGATGCTTGCTCCCCCATGTTCATTGCAGCACAGTTCACAATAACAAGAGACTGGAAGCAGCCTGAATTCCCATCAACAAAAGAGTGGATGAAAAAACTCTGGTACACACACATGATGGAATAAAAGTTAAATTTAGAAGATTCCTATCCTATGTTATTGTTGAAGTGTGGTCCCCGCCAAACCCTTTTCGATTACCTGGCCATTAGCTTAACCTCAAAAGTAAAAGACTCACATAAAACCCTATGATTATATCCTTCAAGATTTTATTCCAAAAATTTTTCCTTGTTGGAGAATTTAAGATAGTCCAGTTTTTTTATGTGCAATTGTATCTAACTTTTCAATAGAGTTTTCAACATTCTGAATCTCCAGGCCATCAGCACTACATTAATCAAAAAGGTTTCATGCAATAGGGTTTATGTGATAGTTAAGGTTTTGTCACTTTGGCTGAGCCAAGATTCTCAGTGGTTTGGCAGATAGGCATAGTAATTCCCCCTGGTTGTCTTGCATCTCATAGAAGAACACACTGTGGGAAAACTTGTTTTCTCTCTGGATCTGGAGCCTGAATCTGCCTTATTGACCTCTGGTTCTTTTGGACTACCAACCTGCCAATCCTGGGAGTTGACAGTGTCCTGCCATCTTGCCTGCCAACCTTGGACTCGTTGAGCCCTGGGCTCACAAGTCTACCTATCTTCCTTCAGATCTCTTGGGCTCATTATGTTCTGCAATGGCTCGAGTTAGGAGAGGCCTCCATCCTACCATCTAACCCACAGACTTGTAACTTACCCACTTCTACCACTCTGTGAAACATTTGAAAACTACATGTATAGACACAGGAATCGATGTAAGACAGGGTCGCACAGAAGAGGAATCGGGTCAACAAGAGCTTTTTGTGCTGGTTTGTTTTGTTCTTTAGCAGTTCACTGAGTTCTCGGTTAAGGGAAGAGCCTTGACTTCCTCACTATTACCCATGTCCTTGAAAACAACATTCCAGGAAGACTACCTAGCAAGGCTGATGAAGGATTACTGTGCTGAAGGTGGTCTGTTTTAGAAGCATCAAGTTCATTGGTTCATGGATTACTTAGACAGCCCTGCTGGCTCAGAAAGATTTAGTTATGATAATGTATTGACTCATACCTTATCTCAATTACAGGCCATTCTGTAGCACTAATATTGCAAAATATCCTTGAAAATTGCTTGTTATATTTTTATTAACAACAGTAAATAGATACATTCTGGGTCTTGAGACACACAGAATCTATTAGAACCACTGCATGGTTTCTGACCTCCAAATCTTTAAAATACAGAGGAAAATCATATCAATGTTTCTTAAAGGCAAATGGAGTAAAAGGAAAATAATCGTGGGCAGTTAAGGACATAAGATTCCATAACCTCTTGTTTGCAGGACTTCACCATTGACTTCATGAGCTGGCTGAGCCTGGCATGGTAGGATTAGCTGATACCAAACTGAATAGGTTTCTAACCTCCAAGCCGTAATTTAGTTCCCAGGAGTGGCCACAATTTGTTTTGCTCGGAAATCTCCTTCTTTGGGTAGTGAAATCACCCTCCGCTCAAATCTTTGTTCAGCAAACAGATATTTCAACCACGCTGTCTGCCCAGTAGCAGGTGCAGACAGCAGAGCGATGGAATCAGGAAGCTCGGATGTGCAGCACACAGAGTCATGGGACTCTGGCCTTTTCTCCGGCTCCAGATCGTGCCATTTGGATTTCAATGCACTCCTGTGTGTGAGCAGCAACGATCCACCATCTCCACGTGGTGATAGCCTTTGAGTCCGCGGAGTAGCACAGGACACTGCTGCTGTTGGATGGAAGGACATTCAAGGAGACTGACTGCCTGCTAGCCTTAATTGGATTTTCAAAAGAAGCTGGAGTTTGAATAGGTATAACAACAACCAAAATATCCCACCAAAAAAACCTTTTAAGGTTCCTTTTGAAGCTGAGCAAAATCCATTCTACCAATCATGGACACCTCTTATGAGTAACATAAGGCAGAGAAGCACAGGATCTGGAGTCATCGGTAAGGATCTTAAATATCCCTGGGGGCATTCTCACCAATTGGCAGAACCACTTTTTAGTAGGTCTTTCCTTACCATGAGTCTGAAATGAGATCATCTTCCCAGATCTCGCTTGTCCATTTGTCTGTCCCCCATGCTCTTATTTTTGTCTCTCCGACACAACCACACCCACGTGAACATTCACTCATACATACACAATTCACTGGTTCCTCTGTCCCTCTGTAATGCAATACTAACTTGATATGCTTAAATAAGAATGAGAAAGGTTTTTTATTATCAAATAATGGTTATGCAGATAGCGTGGCATTTTTATTTTCTTCCAGATAAGTGATTTTGCTGCAGTGTGCCTTTGAGTCGGTTCTGACTCTATCAGAGTGACCCTGTAAGACAGAGGTCAGCTACCCTAATGGGTTTCCTGGACTATAGACCTTCATGGAAAAAGATTACCCGGTCTTTTCTCCCCAAGCATGGCTAGTCGATTCAAACTACCAACCTCTGGGTTGGCAACCTGTGGTTTAACGATTATGCCCCTAGGACTCCTTTCTAACTAAGTGCATACTCCTTAATGATATGGGTTTCCGACCTTTCACTATTCAGAATGCTTTGGCAAGAAGGAAGCCCTTCTTTAGTTGATATTGTTACGATATTCTTAGAGGCTTAGAAGAAAAGTTATTTTGGTACAAAAATCACTGAGAGTTGCCAACAAGCTTGGGTTCTGCACCTATGAGGGGGCTTCAACAAGTTCACAGAAAATGGAATTTAAAGATAATGATTTTCCAACCCCACAATGTTCTGAAGTTCCTTAATATTTGGCATGTTTTAAAGAAGTTCCCCAGTGTGCATCTCAGGAAGCACGAACTAACCACCTCTATGTGTTGTTCTGAGGGCCCCAAATATAGATAGACCCCTTTGGGTCTCAAATTTAGGATTTTTATAGTCTAGTATGCCCCCCCGCCCCCCCCCCGCCCCTCCCCCCCTGAGATTGTGTGAGTGCAGTTCCAGGCCACCGTCATGAAGCAAATGTCTCAATGAAATGAGCCAATCAATTTTTGTTGTTTCCCAGGGCACAGAAAAAAAGGTTACATGTATGGCATTCTGTAGTCTATTAAGTGTGCAATAGCATTGTAAAAACATTTGAAATATTGTAAAAATTACCAAAGTGTGACATAAAGGCACAAAGTGAACCTACGCTGTTAGGAAAATGGTGCCAATAGGCTTCCTCAATGAAGTGTTGTGCCAAATCTTCACTTTGTGGGGGAAAAATAAGCAGTATCTTTGAAGCACAATAAAATGAGGCATGTCTCTGCCAGCCCGAGTTAGACGGGTTCCACACGAATGGTGAGATGAGTTAGATAACTTCCGGACCAATGGTGAGATGAATTAGATGACTTCCGGACCAATGGTGAGACGAGTTAGATGACTTCCGGACCAATGGTGAGACGAGTTAGATGACTTCCGGACCAATGGTGAGATGAGTTAGGTGACTTCTGGACCAATGGTGAGACGAGTTATGACTTCCGGACCAATGGTGAGATGAATTAGATGACTTCCGGACCAATGGTGAGACGAGTTATGACTTCCGGACCAATGGTGAGATGAAGTAGATGACTTATGGACCAATGGAGAGACAAGTTAGATGACTTCCATACGAATGGTTGGATGGGTTCCATGTTAAAGGTCCCTTCATTGTTAATGAGAGTGTGAATGGTGTTAAATATTTCTTTCTGAGAACTCCCTTTGGTGGCGCAAGTAGTCTGCATTCAATCACTAACTGCAAATTTAGTTCAAACCTACCCCGTGGTGCTGCGGAAGAAAGGCCTGACAATTTGCTTCTGTGACGATAACATTAAAAAACCCTGATGGAAAAATACTACCCTGTAACACATGGCTCATCATGAGTCAGAATCGCTGAGGACACAGAGTGGTTTAGGTGCAGTTTTGCCTTTCGATAACTTAACATCTAAGAGCAAAGCAAAGAAACAGCATAATCGAGACCTGCCCAGTTATTATTTGTGTAATTACCTCAAATCTTTTACATTTTTCAGTGTTAGCTTCTCAGTTGTATGTAAGTATATATTTACATGTATAATATAGGTTTGATATATATACAGACCCCTGGTGGCACTATCAGGTAAGTGTTAGGCTGCTAACTTCCAGGTCGACAGTTTGAATCCACTGACTTCTTCGAAAGATGAAGCTCCCTGCAGTTAACTGATAGCCCCCTATTCTCAGTCTGCTCCTCTAAAATGAAGTCACTAAGCAGGCTGCATGCACTTTATCCTGGCAGGGTGCTCTCCTTGGTCAGTAGAGGCATCATATGAATGAATCATAATAGACTATAATTCATGGAGACTCCATGTGTTTCAAAGTAAAACACCTTAAGGCTCTCAATGACTGATTTTTTAAAAGTACATCACCAGGCCTTTCTTCCAAGACGCATCTAGTTGGACTCAAACACCCAATCTTACAGTTAGTTGATGAGTGCATTATCATCTGCAACAACCAGAGACTCCATGAAGTGAATTTCCCTTGATGAATCATCCCTCAGTGGTACATCACATTAAAACTAACATCGACTTGAAGTCTGAGTTCTCTTGTATACAGGCTTATTGTTTCTATGCCCCTCACTGCACACTGCACACACACCGCAGCTCACAATTGGCAGGACTGCCCCCACAAACATGGGCCTGCTTCCCTCAGCTTACTCATGGCTGCTACTCGGAAGCATTGACCTTCATTGAGGATTTCCAGTTAGCTGATTGAGGGAACCAATGTCAGACCACTGGACAAAGCATAGGTTACTATATCCTAGGAGCTAGAATACTACTGCATGGGGGAAAGAATGTTGTGTGTTTATTGATGTCTTGTTTTGAAGGAAAAATGTAGAAGTGAGAATATAAAATATGACTACCTTTAGCCATTGAGTTCAGCCCACATTCATTTAAAGTCTGTTATGTGTCATACAAAGGGGTACACAGAGTACTGAATGATAAGCACTGCCCTTGACAAAATGACAGACTGAAAAAGGCAAGCAATATCTACACCAGCGACCACCATTCAGTGTGCTAAGTAATCTAGCAGGCATGGGAATTGAGCTAGGAAACGATAGAGAACAGAGTGATCAAACCGAGAAAGGGCCTGGTAATGCTAGCTTGCTTAAGGCAGGGTATGGGATTGAAAGAAAGAAGACCAACATTCAGGTATTTTTCTTTTGTTTGTTTGTTTTTAAGATTTGTGGAAGCAGAGGTGAGAGGGAAGGACAATTTTGACAGAAGAGATAACTTGGGCAAAGTGTGATGGAATCTAAAGATCAGAAATGCATGAAGTTATTGCTGTGGGGTTGAGAGACTGAGTAGCAGGAGAGAGAGTGAGAGAAAGTGGGGTTAGATTTAATGCCCTGGTAAGCAAGTCAGTCATTTGAATGAGGAGAATGACAAAGCAATTTTTATATATTTCATTTTTCTTAAGAAAAATAAACCAGTATGGAAAAATATCTGAAATTGGAAATAGGAAGATCAAATAAGAGTTTGTTAAAATATTGTAGCCAGTGAGATAGAGGGCCCAGGACAACGATGGAAACAGGAGTATAGAGAGGAGAATGCATGAGGAATTGCATTATGCTTGAAGTGAAGAGTGGATGACTTTAGTATAGAATTCATAATAGGCTTCTGGTGTGATGCCAGTTTCTAGCATGCATCTGAGAGGAAAATGGAAAGTTCAGTTTTCTAGTTAGAATGCTTTTTGAAACTTCAAGGGTGTTATTGTTAAGGTTATACACAGCAAAATAGACACAAGGCAACCATTTTTTACATTCTTCCGTTTGTGCAATCATTCATCCCCTCTATTTCTGTGTTGTCTCCAGTCTACCTGGTTTAAGCTCACTGTCCCCTGAAGTTGCTGTCTAATCTTTTGAGTGGTGGACAATTTGCTTCCATGGAGATAGTTCTTAGAAGGACACAAAGTTAAAGGCAGATTTTAATTTTTTTAACTGGGTAAGCTAGACTCTTGTTTGGTATTAAGACAAGCTCAGGGGACAGTGTCGGTTTAAGGTTTAAAGATGGTATCAGGGTAATTATCTCAGAGCTTCACGGAGCCTCCACAGTCACCGAAAGCATGGAGTCCTGACAGTGTGCCCTTCTGTTCTGCATCTCCCTTCTGTGCCAGCACAGGGCCCAAGGGCTCCGTTCTAATTGGCAGTTGGATACAGGTACTTTTCAGGAACCACATTCAGTGACTGACCCCGTGGACGGGGTGCAACAGACAAGGGGATGACAGGAAGTGAATGTGCAGCAAAAAGGGTCATTGGTAAATCGAGTGAGCATAGTTCCCAATCCCAAGTCGGGATATGTATTTTGTCAAAATGCTTGCAACCAAGGGTTTTCCCGGAAATACTGGCCATAGGATTGCTTTAGAAGGGAACAATTCAAAACCACAACGGAAGGAACCCTGCAACTGAGATTGTCTGGATGGGAAACAGGCTGTGGCGTCAACGGTCCCTTTGCGAGGGAGTGCCAGGCGATGCCACTCTGAGACAGGATTTCTTTAGTCTCTGCCTTCCTCCAGGCCGTCTCCTCTTTCCAAGGGGCCGCCTCTGCACAGAGAGAAGCCGGGCAGGCATGGTGGACTCTGCCCGCTCTGCCACTTGAGTCCCAGGTAATGGTTTTGCCTCCTGTGACGTGCATTGGCAGAGTGAAGTGGCACCCTTGGATCCACCATGACCTGCGTTCCCTTGCGGAGCCAGTGTGTGCACATGGTTACATTTTATGTTATTATTTTTAACCTACTCAGCTTTATTTATGACACCCACTCCCCCCCCCCAAAAAAAAGAAAGAAAAAGAAAGTGGTCTGCTTTCTTAGCATCCCCCCCTCGTCTAGGAGGGGCTTTTTATTTTGCGAAATTGAATTTCGCTCTTGTCGGGGAGCAAACAACCCATGACAAGCTGACCTCCAGAGGCCACGTCTTCCGTGTGCAGGACAGAGTCAGGTACTCACCCAGCGGCAGCCCAGCGTGTACGGCTTTCCTGTACCATCATCTTCACAAGAGGGTGCTCCAGATGTGAACACCCGAAGGCCATCTCGATCAACCCACTGAGGGGAAGCCCACCCCTCCTGCAGCCCTTCCTGGGGACTCCTGTCACTGTATGCTGTATCGGGAGAAACTGGAGCAGCATGTTGTGTTTGTACAGAAAGCCTCGCGGCGATCATCAGGCTTCCTAGGTCAGGCCGCGTTTTTCAGACAGTGTGAGTGGCAGGTTCTGAGAGCCACGTTCCTATGTTTGGGAGACATGACCAGCCCCGCCTGCAGGGAGGGAATGAGCATTCCAGTCACGGCCAGCCAGCCCTTTATTGTGGAGTTCATTCAGAGGAGGTAATGACGAGGAAAATGACAAAGAAAACTGCTACTGACCATTAGTGAGCAATCACTCTGTCATATTACTGAGATAATTTAGATAAATGCAGGCTTTCTCTGTCTCCCAGGGAGACAGCTGCTGACGTCTTGGGTAATGGCAGCCGGCTTAAAGGCTGCCTTGACAAATTTATTTTTTCATCAGACAGATGTAGGATTGTCATGGCTGTGCCTGCCTGCTGGCCAGACTAACAGCTCGTCTTGAGTTGTGGGGAAAAAGCCTGTCGTTCCTGATGTTTGGTGACCAGGGACACATACTGACATGCCCAGTCTTTTAGGAAACTATGGCAAGCAGTGTTTGGAAACATCAGGTATTCAATAAATGAACGCTGAGCATACCGTATTTTTGTCCAATTGACTTGCATTATTATTCTATTATTCAATTGACTTGCATCTTAGCAGCTGCTAATTATGCACTGTTGCTATTTGGAAGCGGTAACAGATTCTCTGTTCCATCTGGGTAATGCAGCTTTTTCGGCATGGGTATTTCCCTTCCCTCGTTTTAGGAGGCTGCTAGCGGCTGTGTTTGGAGAATAAATGATCAAGACAAAATGAATCGGCAGATAGTAAGTCTCAAGGGAGAGGAGGAGATTTACCTTGAGACGTTTGCAAAATACTGTATCTGTGATGCCCTTGTGCAGAACTCTGTCTAGTGCCAAGGGGAAAACCAGGGGCCATGTTATCAGAGCAGGTAATAGACGAGTGCATTCTGAGAATATTTCATCCTGAGGAAATATGGAGCAAAATTGGCCATGACATGCACGCTGTTGTTTTGGGCAGTGACAGCAACCGCACCCAGCCAGGACGCGGAAGCTAGACTGCAAGCGCTCGGAGCCAGCAACAGCCATGCACCCACTGTGGACAGAAAAGGTTCTGGTGTTTTCGAAAATCGTGTTTCCTCTCTATACTTACTTCTACCAGTTGCCACCCCAGTTGCCATCGAACATCACAAAGTAGAAGTGAGTTCCACGGGGCTGCTAATGACTGATTTCTCAGAAGCAGGTTTTGCTTGTGAAAATGACACTAGAGCAGGCCTTCAAACCAATGCTGCTGCTGCTGCTGCTGGTGATGATTCAGAAGATGCAGACTCGCCTCCTTTACGTATGCAGAGGACTCATCACTGTCATCTTCAGGGACAACAGGCAGGCTCTTCGTTACCTGTCTGCTCCACAAGAAAGGAAGTCAGCGAGCTACATAGGAAGCCCCCTTTCTACTTCCTGCTTCTCTAGTGCTTCTTACTATAGTTTTGCTATATGCCTCTTTATTGCTCTTTCTTTCACCTTCGCTCCTGTGCACGCACAGCCACTCCTTGCACGTAATGGGCATTCAGGTTTCATGTTAGTGGTCTAATTAATTGAAGCACTTGGGAATTTGAGTGGCTGATTGGCTCCTGGAGTTGGGGACCATGCTGACAGTCTGCTGCCTACAGAGGCTGTGGAACCGACTATGCCTTCATGCAGGTGCAGTCTCTGACGCAGGAGTGCCCCACCACTGCCAAAGAGCGGACCATGTTCAGAGATGGCAACATTTCAGCTTCAAGGCCATTGCTCTTGGCCACTACAAGCAAAGCAAAATGCTCATCGTCTGAGAGGTTGTGAGTGGTGATTTCATTTGCATGAGAAAATACAGCATCTCTCAGTTTCCTAGTCCCGCAATAAGGATCAGCTATGGTGATGTTGTGGGTAAGAGTTGGCTGCTATGTTAGTCCAGGCAGGCTAGAGAAACAAATCCAGGGAGACTCACATGGGTGTAACAGAGACTTTATATCAAAGAGTAATTGTATATTAAGAAAACATCCCTGTCCAATCCAGATCAAGTCCAATCTGATATTAGCCCATATGTCTGATACCGGTCTATAAATCCCTCTTCAGATTCATGCAACACATGCAATGACACTGAATGCAGGAAGATCACCGGCCAGTCGGTGGAAAGTCTTGTGGATCCAGTGGCAGTGGAGGCCTCTCAGCGCTGGTATTGGTCTCCACATGGATCCTCCAGCTCCAGGGCTCTGACTCCTTCAGCGTAGCTCCATGTAGTTCCATGCAGAGACAAGTAGAGAGAGTGTGTGTTCCACCTCCATGTGTCTTGTCAACAGGAATCTCCAGGGAGGAAGACAAGTTCCCAGAATCCTCAAGAGAAGACCATGCCAGCGTTAGACTCCACCCCTGACTCAAGTTAACAGTAGATTATGTAATGCCATAGTTGCTAACTGAAAGGTCAGCAGGTCAGGAAACACCAGCCCCTCCAAGGGAGAAAGCTGAGGCTTTCTTCTCTTGTAAAGAGTGACTGTCTCAGTTCTACCCTGTCTTATAGGGTCATGATTTGAGTGCTTGTTTTTCCTCAGAGTAGGATGCTAGAAGTCTAAATTCAAGGTGTGGATCTAGTGGAAAGCCTTTCCTGGACTATTTGAGCATCACATTGCTGCTAAAGATCCTTGCCTTTCCTGAGTTTGTAGATGCATAAGTTTCTTTCATTTGCTTCCATCTCCCTGCTGTGTGTGTGGGAGTGTATCAGTGTTTACACTGTTCTTTGAATGACTCAGAAGAGCCCTTCTTTCAGATCTACCCTGCACTGGTAGGGCCTAATTAAAATAACAAAAGAAAAATCCTGTTTCCAAATAGGATCACATCCACAGTTATGGGGCAGGGCTTCAAAATAAATGTCAGAGGACACATTTCAAATCACAGCAATCTCTACTGGCATCATTCCTGTTAGGCATAATATCTGATGAGATAGTTTGAGGATTTAAGTATTTGTGACATGTGATTATTTTTCATTCTAACAAAAAATGGTGATCTACTGGTTCAATGAGCTAAAATTTGGGGTCCTCAAAAGATCTAAAGCAGAAATGCTAGCACCTGGGAAGTGTATTTCTTTGTTCTGTTCTTATAATTTTTTTAAACATTTTGTTAGGGGCTCATACAACTCTTATCACAATCCATACATATACATACATCAATTGTATAAAGCACATCCATACATTCTTTGCCCTAATCATTTTCAAAGCATTTGCTCTCCACTTAAGCCCTTTGCATCAGGTCCTCTTTTTTTCCCCTCTCTTCCCGCTCCCCCCTCCCTCATGAGCCCTTGATAATTTATAGATTATTATTTTGTCATATCTTGCCCTATCTGGCGTCTCCCTTCACCCCCTTCTCTGTTGTCCATCCCCCAGGGAGGAGGTCACATGTAGATACGTGTAATCGGTTCCCCCTTTCCAACCCACTCACCCTCTACTCTCCCAGTATCACCCCTCACAGCCCTGGTCCTGAAGGTATCATCCACCCTGGATTCCCTGTGCCTCCAGCTCCTATATGCACCAGTGTACCACCTCTGCTCTATCCAGACTTGCAAGGTAGAATTCGGATCATGGTAATTGGGGGGGGGGAGGAAGCATCTAGGATCTGGGGGAAAGCTGTATTCTTCATCGGTGCTACATCGCACCCTGACTGATTCATCTCCTCCTCTAGACACCTCTATGAGGGGATCTCCAGTGGCCGACAAATGGGCTTTGGGTCCTCCACTCTGTACTTCCCCCTTCATTCACTATGGTAAGATTTTTTTTTTTTGATGATGCCTTATACCTGATCCCTTTGACACCTCGTGATCTCACAGGCTGGTGTGCTTCTTCCATGTGGGCTTTGTTGCTTCTGAGCTAGATGGCCGCTTGTTCACCTTCAAGCCTTTAAGACCCCAGACACTATCTCTTTTGATAGCCGGGCACCATCAGCTTTCTTCGCCACATTTGCTTATGCACCCGTTCGTCCTAGGCGATCCTATCATGGAAGTGTGCAACCAATGGTAAGATTTTTTTTGTTCTTTGATGCCTGATAACTGATCCCTTTGGGACTACGTGATCACACAGGCTGGTGTGTTCTTCCATGTGGGCTTTGTTGCTTCTGAGCTAGATGGCTGCTTATTTATCTTCAAGCCTTTAAGACCCCAGACACTATCTCTTTTGATAGCCGGGCACCATCAGCTTTCTTCACCACATTTACTTGTTCACCCGCTTTGGCTTCAGCATTTGTGTCGGGAGGGTGACCATCATTGAATGCCAATTTAATAGAAGAAAGTATTCATGCATTGAGGGAGTGGTTGAGTAGAGGCCCAAGGTCCTTCCGCCACTTTAATACTAACCCTATAAATATAGACACATAGATCTATTTCCCCATCCTCATATATATTTTTGCAGGTACATGACTTTGTCTAGGCCTCTATAAATTCCATTTGGCTCCTAGCTCTTTCCTCTATTTCCCTTGACTTTCCTCCTGCCCCACTATCATGCTCCATCCCCACCTGGATTACAGCTATACCTCTTCTTTATGTAACCTTACCCTTGATCGTTCCCTACCAGGCCTGCCACTCCCCCCTCACCACCAATTTGGATCCCATGTTGTTCCCTTGTCCCTGGGTTTGTTAACACCACTTCCTTTCTCCCCCCCACCTCCCCCTATCCCAAGTTCCCCCGGAACTGTCGGTCCCATTGTTTTTCCTCCAGATAGTTCATCCAGCCTGTCTTATTTAGACAAACCTGTGGAGATAATAACATGCACAAAAACAAGACAGAGGAAAACAAAGCAACAGTGTACAACCAGACAACAAACCACTGACAAAGAACGAAACAAAACACATCAAGAAAGAAAAGCTTGTAGTTAGTTCAAGGATCGTTTGTTGGTCTTTAGGAGTGTTTTCCAGTCCAGTCTGTTGGGGCACCACGCCCTGGCCCCAAAGTCCACTTTCAGTATTCCCTGGGAACCTTGCCTCTCCATTCCCTTGCTGTTACGCTGCACTCCCCCAGTGCTTTGCCTCGGTGTGGTGGGATCAGGTCAGGTGCAATTCACACACTGTGTCTCCGGTGCTGTCCCCTGTAGCACCATTGGTCACTGAGGGGCATCGTGTCTCATAGTGGGGCCAGCCATGTTGTACTCTTAGTGGACTGGCTGCTAATTTTTGTTCTGTTTTGTTTTAATGCTGATTTCTTAAAACTCCTTCTCAGGCCACTTAAATCTCTGGAGTGGACATCTGTCAGGGAACTCTGGTGGTGCTTTGGGTAGACATTGAACTGCTAACTTCAAGGTTAGCTGTTCAAACCCATCATAGCTCTGAAGAAGAAAGTGAGGCTATCTGCTCATATCAAGATTTACAGCCTGGAACACCCTCTGTCGGGTTTCAATGAATGGGAATTGACTCAGTAGCAGAAGTAGACACTCTTCCCCTCCAATCAAACCAAACTCAATGCCATGCGTGAATTCTGACTCAGATGCAGTAACCCTACCGGGCAGAGTAGAACAACACTGGTAGACTTTGAAAGTTCCCCGGTGAGTGTAATTCTCTACAGGGAAGTCATGGACTCCAGTCACCGACTTCTGCCACCGACACTGCCTCCAAGCTCCTTTTGAAGGCCACAGATAGACTGATTTCCAACTTTCCCTCCATTGAATTAGGGCCGGAACTTAACTTTTATGAAAACTTCAAGTACAAAGGAATAAACTACACATGCATTCTATTCAGAAAGCAACACTGTCGAAACGGAACCTTTGACCTGCGCAATAATCACCTAAAATATGCTTCATTCAGCTGATGAGCCCTATTTCAACATTGAAAATTAGTAAACAAAAATCCCACTGACGTAAAAGTTTGTCCAACTCAGGGGCCCTTCAGTTGAACATGTAAAAGGCTCACAGACCTTCAGGGACTCCCGTCTCATTCAGGTACTGGCCGAGGTATCTACCATGCCGCACGAGGGCTGGACCTTTCTGATGCCATATTCTGCTCTTCCTGACTCACCTCTGCTCCGGCCAACATACCTACGTACTCTTTTTTGAACCCCTAGGTGTATTCCTACATTATGACCTTGACTGTAACTCCTCTTCACAGTTGCAGTATTCTTCCCCAGCTATTGATAAGCCTAGGACCCTCATGAAAGGAGCCCTGGTGGTATAGTGACTACTCATTGGGCTGCTAACGGAAAGATCAGCAGTTCGAAACAACAAGCCACACGCTGGGAGAAAGACGAGGCTCTCCGCTCCCATAAAGAGTTACAGTCTCGAAAACCCACTAGAGGCAGTTCTACCCTACCCTATAGGGTCCCTAAGAGTCAGAATGGACTGAATGGCAAGGAGTTTGTTTGTGAGTTCAGTAACACCCCGGTGTTCTTTCAGTCTCTATTTGAAGTGACATCTTCCAAGCGAGCGCTTTCCTGTCCACTTGATTTAACACTTGAAACCCACACCCCAGGTTCGCCCATGACATTTTCCTTCCATAGTACTTCCTCATCCTTTGTGCACACTCTGAAGTTTCTGGGTGTTCAAAATGGTCAAGTATCCAACGGCTAACCAATAGGCTGACTGTTCAAATCCACCCAGTGGTGCCTCAGCCGAAGGACCAGGCCGTGTAACTCCACAAGATTACAGCCGTCCAGGAGACGACAGCTCTCTGTGGAGCACAGTTCTCTTCCAAAATGAATGCGGTAGCTATGACCCAGCATCTGCTTGATGGCAACTGGTCACCTCATTACGCCATGTAGCCATTGTCAGGTTACTGGTTCATATCACCTAGATCACTAGAATGCCCTCTACAAAGGCATTCCACCCGTATAGTTTGTTCCACCCGTATATCCCAATGGTAAGGGAAAGGTCCTGGTCCTTAACAGAGACTCAATACATGATTATTAAATGAATGAATACAATGACCCATGAGCCTCCGGCACTCAATTCCTGCCAAGCTCCTGGACAGGACCCATGGCCTGCCCTGGGGCTGCTTTAGACTACTGGACTTCTGACTTCCAACACCGAGCTCCCTCTGGTCTATGCCTGCTTGGTAGAAAGGCATGCTAGCCTATTTATTACTCAAAAACTCACTGCCATCAAGTCAACTCTGACTCAGTTAAGACAGTAGAGCTGCTTTTGTGCGTTTCCAAGACCATAAATCTTTATGGGAATAGAAAGCCTCATCTTTCTCATGCGGGGTGGCTGGTGGTTTTAAACTTCCCACCTTGCAGTTAGCTGCCCAAGGAGTAACTCACCATGCCACCAGGCTCCTATTTCTGTTTTCCATTCCACTACCCATGCACATAAAGAAAAGAAACCAACTTCACCCAACTACCTGGTAATTATTTGGAGATATTCTGTAATAATCCCGTGGCTGGATCGCAGTCTGTCTCATACCCTGGTTTTGTTTCCTGAGGGAGGGAACAGCTTGCTGCACATAGACACGTTTTACCTGTTAACAGGAGAAATGGAGGTAATAATGATATTGTCCATGCTTATAATTTCTAGCCCTCTATTCAACATTATTCATTGGGCAAAGCCCCACCGGAAGATTTACTACTGAGTCAGATTTTAATGCTAATGAAAAGTATTATGGAGCTTGATAAATACAAGCATTATCCCTGCTTTTTCTTCCTCTCCTGTGTCTCATCTCAAGGAAGTTTCTGCACAGCAGCCTCAGCTTCAAACCAGCAAAAGCTGTCTTCTCAGAAAACAGACGCAAGGTCTGACCTGAGTGTTTTGATTTTCTTTCTCCATTATGAGCATAAGGACTTGCCCTTGAGGGACACAGCAAGGTCAGAAGCTCTAATTGGATCTTACTGGGGTTTTCCAATTTCAATCTGTGGTTTGGGGAAGAAAAAAAATGCCACCTAAACTCATCTTTAGCAAGATGAGTAACAGGAGGAAATCACAGTCAAGGGGAAATGGCTTTGAGCACACTCTGCTCCTCCAGCATGACGCATCCTAGAGTGAGTAACCTTTTAGCGAAATTACCAGAGCTTTTATGCTGCCCTCTCTTACAGGTCTGCAGATGGCGAGAGGAAAGACACAATTATGTGCAGCCACAAGGCATTGACTTTTAAGCTATGATTTTTTTCCCCTTTCGTTTTTCTGTGTTTGCCCATATCTTTCATCCTTCGCCTAATGTGTGGAAAGTGGCCATTCTGAGCCTAGTGGGGAAAGGTAAAGAGGAAGAGAAATCCGATGATTACAGCCGCAAGCATGGAAACTAAACACTGAGGATGAGCCAGCATTATATGCACAATAGCCCCCCACCCTCCCCTGCCCACCCCACCCGTACCCCCCAAGGTTCTGGGGCTTGATTCACTCAGAGCAGCCAAGTAGCAGGAATAAAGCAGACACAGAGGCCAGCCCCGGCACACAAGTGAGCAAGACACGCCTTCCAGTGCCACCTTCCTCGTATGGGGGAGGTGGGAAATGACTCTTCAGACTTCCAAGTGAACCTGAAAGGTGTCCATTACCCTGTGCAGATGTTGCTCCTATGGGAGGCGGTAATTGGGGCAAGCGACTCTAAGCAGGGAACCGTGTCCAATTTGTCCCCAGTTCTGGGGGAATTGTGAAACATGTGACCTCCCTCATTTCTCTTTTCAGGATCCTTTTGTCTTGGACCGGGGTCTCCCTGGAAATAGGAAACCCCCAAAGCTTCACAAAGTCTGGGATTGGTGCAAATGATTAGGGTAATCTGCTGTCAGAGGTTCAAGTCTGCGAGTGTTTTCCTTGGGAAAAGTCCCCGTGCTCTGCTCATCAAAGACCAGCGATGAAAAACGTTATAGAACAATATTACTCTCACCCCGATGAACGGATTCACCAGGAGTGGGAATCTAATCAAGGATAATTGTTTGTTGTTTTTAAAGGGCTCCTACCCCACCCCACCCCCACCCCTGCCCCTTCTACCTTCTACCGTGAGCATTCTCAGGGCCCCCTTGATGACAGAAAAGTAAGATAGAATTTTTAGGTAAAGATCCCTCAAATCATTGCAGAGAGGGAAACTCCTCTTATTCTTATAACTGGAACCACAAACAAACCTTAAATCTATCTATCATCATTCAAGGTTTCCTCTCATTCTTCAAACTATAAGAGAGCCTCTTCGTTTTCAGTTATGTTTCCAAAATCTGGATTGATGACATAGATCAGTGGTTCTCAACCTTCCTAATACCGTGACCCTTTCATACAGCTCCTCATGTTGGGGTGACCCCCCCAAAAACCCATAAATCATTTTGCTACTGTTATGAATTGGGCGACACCTTGAAAGGGTTGTTCGACCCCCAAAGGGGTCACGACCCACAGGTTGAGAACTGCTGACATAGACCTTGGACTCTGGAAACTGCTCATAATGAAGTCAGGGGACAAGAGCAAGTACATAACTACAGAATTTCTTGATGCAAGGTGATTGGAAAATCTGCCTGACCACCGCTTCACAATGGGGGACAGTTTGAAGCTTCAGTGTCCCTGGAGAAGGAGATGTCAGAAGAGGTGGGAAAGATACAGAAGTCATACATTATTCACCGTAGGAAGGCATCCTAATGAACAACTAATTCCATTTTATTGATTCTGAGTTGGAAAACAAGGTTTGGAGAGGTTACAAAAACTCTCCCAGACACCAATAGTATGTTTTGGAGTAAGTTCAGAATCCCTGAACTTTTTGTTCTTACTCATTGCAGTGACTCATGAGAGCTATCTTTTAACATGGACGAAGCTTTGTATTATCATGCATGGGCTAACTCTCCCTCAGAGGTGCAGCCGTTTTCACCGGTGAGTTACAGATATAGCTGGATACCGCATATACTCAAGTATAAGCCGGCCCGAATATCAGGCAAGACACCTAATTTTACCACAAAACTGCATAAGAAATGTGCTGAAAAACTCGGCTTATACTCAAGTATATACGGTATGTCTGAAAGTCTCGAGGTGAAGTTCTTAAAACAATTCCTCCTAAGAGAGGAATGAATTGTTCTTATTAGTTGTCATCAGTTAGCTCCAGCTCATGGTAATGCTCTGCACAGTGGAACTAAACACTGGCAGGTCTGTGCGAGCCTCACAATTGTTCTCATGCTTGAGCCCAGTGTTGCACGCTCTGGGTAAGTTCATCTCACAGAGAGGCTTCCTCTTGTTAGTTGACGGTCTCCTTTGCTAAGCACGATGTCCTTCTCGTGAGTGAATTAAGACACTATAGTCAAGATGGTAAGAATGCCTTCAGCTCAAAGGCCGAGGGGACTGTGCCTTCAACGTACATCGTTCAGTTCTTTCTCCAAGGACATACATACTTAGGAGGCAATTGGTCAGAATTTACTAAGAAGACCAATTATGAGATCATGAATGTTTCCTTAGTGCCAATGGACTAGTGTATGCTCAAGGCCATTGGGAGGACGCAGCACGGTCCATTCCCCAGAGCTTAGTCTATGAATGCTGCCACCTGGGCATTGGAAGTGCAGCCAAACTTGGTCTAGACTATTGCATTATACTGACTGGTGGACGAAATGACAACCCAACGGAGAGGTAAGAATTCAGAAGCAGGAAAGTTGGTTCGGAAACGATGTAGTTACTAAACACTGAGGATTCTTAGGTAAACTTACCTAACTCTCAACTTTCTGGCCTCATGCATTAAATAGAAGGATTAATAATTATCAAACATTTATATGAGTGCCAGGATCTTCTGTGATTTTTGCGTCATCCTAGTGTCTGTGGAACCAGCTTTTGGGGGCAGGAATTTGGCCCATTCGAGACCTTTTGTGTTCTCGTCTGTAGATGATTTCTCAGGAAGAATCTTCTGGGACAGGCTTCCTTTTGCACACTAGGCAGAGTCACCAGATGGATGGCTTAGCCACAGCACGTCCCAATAGACCTCGGATTAGTACCAAGGAATCACGAGCAATGGGTTAGTCAGCTGCACCTCTTTCTAAAAACAGTCTGATCGTGCCTGTCTCCTGACAGGGCTCCTCCTGCTGATTGCCAGAGAAGCCGCGTCAGCTGGAGATGTGCACCAGGGAGCCGGGTCCGTGTTCCCAGGCTGCATCCCTTAGCCAGGAAATAGCACAGGGACATTGCTTCCCAGATTCAAGTCTTCCGACCTGTTGTCAGACCGTGTGTCCAGTCTGGTTTCAGACAGCGGGGTTTCTCTCACTGAACCAGGAGAGTACCTTCTTTCTCAGTGTGTGGGGTCTGACACTTACTAGATAGCTGGATGAGCTGATGGTTGTTATCAGATGTCCTCAAGCTGGTTTTGACTCCTATCAACCCTCTGTGCAACAAAGAGAAGCACTGCCTTCCTCAATGACAGTTATGATGAGGTTTGAGCCCATTGTTTCAGTCCCTGGATTAATCCATCCCATTGAAGATCTTCCTCTTTTTTTTTTTTTTAGATGATCCTGTATTTTACCAAGCATGGCGTCTTTTTCTAGGAATGGATCTCTCCTGACAACATGTCTAAATCAGGTGAGACCAAGTCTCCCATCCTTGCTTCTAAGGAGCATTCTGGTTGCTCTTCTTCGAAGAGAGCTTTCTGGCGGTCCACGGTCTTCTCAGTGCTCTGTAACTACCCCGCAAGTCAGAGGCACAATTGTTCCGCTTCTGTGTGCATACGAGGCTCAGGTCAGGCACATCTCAGTTTTCAAAATGACATCCCTGCTCTTCAACACTACACAGAGGTCTTGGGCAGTAGATGTTCCCATTGCCATGTGCCGCTTGATTTCTTGACAGCTGCTACCATGAGCAGAGTGAACAGATCAACTTTGGAAGAAGTAGAGCCAGAATGTTCCTTAGAGGCAATGGTGGTCAGTGTTCATTTCATGTACTTTGGACATGTCATTAAGATGGACTTGTTTCTGGAAAAGGCTGCCATTCTTGGTAAAATAGACAGTCAGTGAGAATAATTCAGACAGTTGAGGAGGTGGGTTGACACAGTAGATGCAACAAGGAGCCCAAATGTGACGATTGTGAGGATGGCACAGGACCAGGCAGTGTTTCCCTGTGTTGCTTATAGGGTCCTTGTGTTGCCTATAGGGTGTTGCTTACAGGGTCACTGTGTTGCTTATAGGGTGCTTGTGTTGTCTATAGGGTGTCGCTTACAGGGTCACTATGTTGCTTATAGGGTGCTTGTGTTGTCTATAGGGCCACTATGAGGTGGAACTCACTTGACGGCACCTAACGATAATATGGTAGAGGTTACGCTTCTGGCTGCCTTACGTCTTCATCATCTCGTCACAACTGAATCACTACATAGAAATGCCATACATACGTAGCTTCAAAAACAGAAATTTATCTTCGTACAGTTTGGGGAGCTAAAAAGCCTAATTCAGGGACTCGTTCCGGGGGCAGTGCTTTCTCTCTGTTAGAAAGTCCTTATCTCTTCTGGGCTTTCTTTCCCGGGGAAATCATAACATGCCTAGTCATCTCTTCCCCGCCTCTATTTGCTTGCTTGATTGTTTTATTGTTGTTGTTTTTAGCTCAAAAGACTTTGATGTAGGACACATCCTCCACAGACACTGTTAACTAACATGAAACGGACATGCAGTCCCAAGTCTGATTATAAGGATGGGTATAAAATTAGCATTTTCAGCACATGTTTTGGGAGACACAATTAAATCTACAATACTTTTTCACTGTCTCATAATTCTCCTCTTCTACCAATGCATGAAGGAGAAAGATGGGGCTTTCTACGCTCGTAAAGAATTAAAATCTCAGAAACTCACAGTAGCACCTCTACTCTGTCCGATAGAATCACTATAGGTTGACATTGACTCGATAGCAATGAGTTTGGGGTTTGGGGACAAATGTATGGACCAATTTTGGGGGCCAATGAATGTATATTAAGATATTTCCTTGTATTAAATCATCCTGACATTTTTAAGAGTAATTGGTCTTGAAATACTATTATTTTATTATATGGCTACATAAAGTGTGAATATTTCATTTGGAAAATGTATTTATATGAATATGTATGGTTGAACATTTAGAGATTTATACAATCTACATTAGATTTTTAATTCAATTTTATGAGAGTATCATGAATACAAGTTTTAAAAGGTCTTTTTTTTTCTTTCTCTTACCATGCACTAGATCATTACATTTATAAAAATAATAGTTTGTCTTTTTTAAAACATTCTAAAATGCATCAGTATAATTATTTGGTGACTGAGTCTTTGGAAACACATATTTTTTATATATCTTGAATCTTCCCTCTGTACTTGTCTTTTTAGGCTAGCCATTTCTTGATTTAGTGCCGGCACTCGATATTTTAAAAGAAAATTTCCGCACCAATATTTTAGACTTAAGATATAACATGAATTTCTATATAATATTTTGTTATGATAAAAGCCATTCCATCTGATACTGTATCATTTTGGTTCTCTATTTGCTGTAATGCTGTTCTTCCCTTTTACAATGATATAGTTATAGCTATCACACATAAATACAAAACGTGATTTATTTACACATTTTTTCTATTTTCTCACTTATCAATTTCTTTGTGGTAGTTATAGAATTTTATGTCAACTTGGAGATATATAAAAATGTAGGGCTGGTATTCAACCTGTCAATCAGGTCACAGCCTAATTGGACTCTGTCTTTTTATCTCTTCACCACACCATCTCTCTATACGTTCAGCCCATACTACCAATGAAATACCCCACTGTATTCATCTAATCACACAATGACTTCTTTGAGTATGAATTATTAATTTTATAGAGTAACTTATACAATGACACAAAGCTAGTATATGACAGTTCAAGGATTGAAATCCAGGTTGGGTTCAATCTTATTCATGTTTTGAGCAGTGCACTGGGAGTCTATTGTAGACTTTGATACAATAACACAAAGTTACTACATGACACGGCAAGATTAAAATTAAGATTGAGTTGACTCTTATTAATGATTTTAATGGTGTACTAGGAATAACTTTGGATTGATTCAGACTGTAATGCTTGCTTTCTGGAGTTTAACAGCCAATTAATGAAATGTCTAGTATTAGAAACATAAACGCACTGCAAATGGAGCTCGGTAATTTGTACTTGGTAGTCACACTTATGGCGAAGAACACTAAAAATACCATGGATGCTAAAAGAACAAGCAAATATGTCTTAAAAGAAATATCGTCAGGCTGCTCCATGGAGGTGAGGGTGGCAAGACTTTGTCTTATGTGTGAGGGACATGTGTTCAAGAGAGAGAAGTCCATGGAAAAGGACATCAGATTTGGAAAAGCAGAGAGAGAGAGTCAGTGAAAAGGAGGAAGACCCTCAGTGAGATGGATTGCCATTGGCTACAAAAGTGGGCTCAAACCCAAGATAGAGTGTGAGGATGGTGCAGGATCCGGCAGGGTTTAATTCTGCTGTATTTGGACCCAGTATGAGTCAGATTTCACTTGATGGCAGCTAAAGTCAATAGCACTCAATGTTTTCAGCAACATATAGAAGATCTAGAAAAGAGAAACTCCCAAAATAGCTCATTAGAGAGTGTTGTGGGTTGAATTGTGCTCCCCGGAAACATGAGTTATGAATACTAGCCTATTTGATGGTGGTTATAATCCCATTGGGGAATAGATTGCCTTTGTTACATTAGTGATGTAGGATTAGTGTAAGGCATGTCTTAAGTCAATCATTTTTAAAGTATAAAAGAGCTTAACCAAGCAACAAAGAAAGCAGAGATGTGGGGAGAGACCATGCTACATGAAGGTTAGCAAGGAGCTAAGGAGAAAATGACATTCTTCCAGGCACAAAAAAAAAAGAGATAAAACTGACCAGAGAAAGCTAGCACCTTGAATTCAGACCTCTAGAATGTTCACTAAGGAGGTGCCTATTCAATATTTTGTTAATGGGATTAAGCTTGTGACTGATGCATCTAACTACCACACCAGAAAGCCCATCAGTTTGCACTAAAAAGGGTGGGAAAAGGGTGAAAGGAAAGAATATTCTCTGTCTCTTGGAACACTGCAGGCAGAATGTAGACCAAAGGAGCTACATCTTTTGCCTTTTAAGAACAGCAAGGGACCATCCCTGGAGCATCCTAGAGACCAGCACACTATTGGAAGAAGCATGGGAAGCACAGACGTCTTGGTTCAGAGGGTTGAGTCACGGTCTCATGTGATTCAAAGAATCGTACGTTAGTTCTGAAGTGTGGGGCTTCCGTTAAGGCGCATCAGGGCCATACAGCCATCCCTCAGAGGCCGGCATGCCCAAGCGGCAAGAGCAGAATCTTCCAAAGGAGCCTAGTCACAGTTGGATGAAGTAGTAGAATGAGGCTCCAAAAGCCAAAGGAGAGAGCTGCTATCCCAACTCTGGAAGTCAGGGCCATTGCCCATACAGTCTTGGAGAAGTGAGAATTGTTTTCAAGTATGGAGAGTTAAGGTAAACTGTGCTGATGGGTTTTGAACTTGCTTGATCCATGTCAGTGCTTCATTTCCTCCAACCCCTCCCCCCATTTGCAATGGAAATGTTTACCTCGTGTCTATTCTACCATCTTGCTTTCAAAGCACAAACCCAGTGCTTTGCGTGTAACTTCTCTTTGGGGTTTTGTTTTGTTGTGTTGTGTTGCGTTGTGATGGTAGATCTTTACAAGAGCAGGTAGCCTCCTCTCTCCCCCACAGAGACTGATGGATTCAAACTGATGACCTTAAGGTTGGCAGCTCAACTTTTAACCTACTGTACCACCAGGGCTCCTTTAGAAACAACCTATTTGTCTTCTAAGTCTCACAAGTTCAAGGATGAAGAGGAATTCTGTCCCAGGATGGAATATGCCTAACGTCTCACCCATGTTTCATTTAGATTATTTGGAAGATGTGGTTTTGAACTTGGACTTGATTTAAGATTTTGAGGAGGATCTGATGGGATGATTGCAGTTTTCATGTGGTAAGGATATGAATGAATTGAGGGCAGAGAGTGGAATGTTATGGGCTGAATTGTACCCCTCAAATATCTGTGTTGCTAATCTTCTAGATCTGTGGTTACAATCCCATTTGGGAATGGGTTGCCTTTGTTATGTAAACGAGACAGGATTCCTGTAGGCTGTGTTGGCTGTGTCTTGAGTCAATCTCTTTGGGATATAAAAGAGATTAAACAAACAAGCAAGTCTGGTCTGGACGGGGCAAGTAGCTGCCAAGTGATGGAGCTCTCCAAGGAGCCAGGGAGTGGACCCTGAAGCTACAGGAACGTTCTCTCCGAGCTCAGAGAGAGAAAGGCCTTCCCCTAGCGCAGTGGTTCTCCACCTTCCTCAGGCTGTGGCCCTTTTATACAGTTCCTCATGTTGTGGTAACCCCCCCAACCATAACATCATTTTTGTTGTTACTTCATCACTGTCATTTTACTACTGTTGTGAATTGGGTGGCCCATGTGAAAAGGTTGTTTGACCCCCAAAGGGTAGTGCAACCCACAGGTTGAGAACCTCTGTGGGGCAAACATCTGCGTGTTACAGAACCCCATTTGTGTTACAGTAACACTCAGTAATTAAGACAGTTTAAAATATGTACATTTTATATTTAACATCATAAAATGAATGTACACAAAAGATATTTTTGAAAATCATCTCTTTCACAATACTCTCCATCAAGTTTTATTCCAATAAAAGTTCAAATTCTATATTTACTATGCATTTCTGCCCCTAACAGTATATATAACACAAATTATACTTATATGACAAAAATTAGTCTCTTTTATAACTCGACTACTAAAATCTGACAGTCAATGAATATTAAATAAACTCTCCCCTCCCAAGCCTCACCTGAACTACAGCTTAAAATACAACTTAATCCAAAGGAAACAATCAGGCATGGCACTTGAACACCTGCCTCGTGATATTTGTGTTCTTTGCAGAAAAGGTTTCATGGAGTAATTTATAAATGTGTGTGTGTATATATATATCTCCAGAAATTTTTATCAACTGAGTTTGAAAAAGCAAGAAAAAAAACCAACCCCAAGAACAAAACCAGTGATCAAAAAGAGTGAAACACAAGTTTATTGGCCTTAGAGGTCAGCCCTTCAGGAAGGAAGATGGAGTCTGCTGGCTCCCAGGCTTGTTGCTGTTTTCTGGAACAGCTCGGAGTCACCGAAATCTATTGCAGACTTTCCTTCTGCAAAGTCAACATCCAAGGACATATTTTAAATTAATCAGACCTGCTTCTGAGAGATAAGCTACATTAGTTCTTTAAAAGGAGAATGTAAAATGGAAACTTATGTATTCATCATTATTTTTAGCTTCAAGACATAACCTTACATAACCTACCGTTGATCTAAAAATCAGGAAAGACACGTGTCAGAGGCGTATCCTCCCACCACGCTTTTCAATCTGTATGCCACGCAGATAGTCCTGGGAAGAAGAACTTGGTGTCAGGCCTGGGCAATGGTTGTTTACAAGAAGATTCCAGGCAAAAAGTGAAGAAGACTTGAAACACTTGCTGATGAAAATCAAAGACGACAATCTTCAACATTAATTAAACTTCAGCTTAAAACAAACAAACAAACCCTCACAATTAGAACCAACAGACCAGTAAGCAACATCATGATCAATGAAGTAAAGATGCAAATTGTCAAGTGTTTCATTTCACTTAGACCCACAATCAGCACCCATGGAAGGAGTGGGTAAGACATCAAGCCACATACTGATTTGAGCAAATCTATTTCAACAGACGTCCTTAAAACAGTCCGAAGCAAAGGGGTTACTTTGCAGGCTAACTTGCACCTCACCCAACCATAGTACTTCAATCCCACAGTAAAGCTGAGAAAAATGAATAAGGAAGAGCAAATGGAATCGATGCGTTTGAATCAGGTTGTTGTGGAAGACCATCGACACTGCCAAGGACGATCGGAAGAAAAAACACATCTGTCTTGAAGAAAGAGCCATCCGAATACTCCTTAGAAGCACGGATGGTGAGCTCTCATGTCAACATCCTGTGGGCATAGGACCAGGAGCAGCGGTTCTCAGCCTGTGGGTCAAGACCCCTTGGGGGAGGGTGTGTGTGTCAAATGACCCTTTCACAGGGGTCGCCCAGTTCCTCACAGTCGCAAAATGACAATGATGAAGTAGCAACGAAAATAATGTTATGTTGGTGGCGGGGGGCGGGGGGTGTCACCACAACATGAGGAACTATATGAAAGGGCCAAGGTATGAGGAAGGCTGGGCACCACTGCTCAGGAGGAACCCGGGCCTGAGGAAGCACGCCAGGCTTGGTAAAGCAGATGGCCAGCGAAGAAAGATGGGGTACTCAGTGGCTGCGATAATGGGCTCACACAGGGCAGTGGCGGTGCCCCGACGGCACGGGATGGGGCCGCATTTTGTTCCCTTGTACACAGGATCTCCGTGCGTCTGAACACACGCGGTGGCCTCGAGGAACCCCAAAGCACGTGAAAATGATGACCGCTTCAGCCTCAGTTTGGAATCTGGTGTAACGCACGTTACGGTGATAGGCTGTCAAAATTCCCTGTAGAAAACAATCGTATTTAATATTTCAGCTTGTTGTATGCCTTTACCTATTGAGCACCCTACAGTGGATATTTAAAACAGGAGTTTATGATAGAGTCTATCTCGCCAGGAAGCAAAAGTTTGCTGAAAACAAAAGATTGAGTCATATGGAAACCGCCACACAAAGATAGAAGTGACGTTAGAAGGATTCAGAATTCAGTTTCCAGAAGTTATGTTATTCTCATACAATCGTTTAGTTATTCACTGTTGTTCGCTCGTAGGGATGATGACAGCCCAAGCTGGGCTCTCCCCTCTCTCACTGAAGCCCACTGCTGCCAGCCCTCTGCCTTTGATTGCTGCTGACTCAGAGAAAATAACTGACTACAGGAGTGAGGTCGTCCTCACAGTGTTAAGGAAATAGGACCGCATAAATATGGGCAAGGTGGATGTTGATTCTCCTAAAGAAACAGCAGCCTGCATTTGAAAGAATCTTTCGGAGTTCTGTGGTCTTTGGCTTATACCAGGTCAAAATAACAGTTTTAACATCCACGAGGGACTCAAATCCTGTTTCTTTAAAATGTTATACGAGTTTGAGGACCAAAAAGACATCTTGGAGGGGCAAGATCAGGGGTGGAAATTGGATTGGGTAAAGCCTGCCAGCAAAATTTAGATGAATGTCTAGCTCTCAAAAGTAATTTTCGTGTTTTGTGGGCCACGGGATAGGTCTCTTTGGGTTACTTTGTTATTATTATGCAAACAGGAGGATGCTGAAAGGTTTGAGGAGTAGTTCAACAATTTTCTTTATGAGCATATCCCACTTAGTTGTCAAGCATAAAAAATATCAATCAATGAAGACATTGCACCTCTGAAATAGCAACTTCCATATCAATAGAAAATCAGAGGCATGGACGGCCCTTGCTATCCTTAAAGGGCCAGCAGGTGGACTGTCATTACCGACTGAAAAACAAAAACAACTCGTCACAAATTCCCAGGCCTCTGTTCACCAATACAGCTTCCAATTTTCTTAAAAATTATTTTTGGGGGGAAGATGGCCGACAGGGACACCCGCATACTCTGAGAGCTCCTCCAAACAAAGCGGGATTGGCGACCAGGTAGCTGAATAGTAAGAGTCTGGTGAGTGAAATATCCCCCTGGGACAGCACCCCAGTCCTACCCCACGTATTTGTCCGGAGCAGGGGTCTAGGTCAATGAGGACCGGACTAGTGGGACATCTCTGGCCACTAAGCTGCCGTGAGCTCACTGGCGACCGGCTTAGGCTCCATCCCCAAACGGACGCCAGCCCAGAGCCGCTTGCCTGCCCTGCCTAGACAGGCGCAGCAGGTCACGCTCCCCTACTCCAGCGGCCCACTCCCCACTCCCCATACGCGGATCTCCACTGGGAGAGAAGCTTTCCTCTCCCGCAGTTCCCCTCTCCCCGCAGGGCAGCGATCTGCCCTCGGGCCCACGTCCCTCCCTCCATTCATCCAAGCTCAGGGGAGCGGACCCGCGGGTTGTCTGGCGACACCCACGGGGGACCATCCACCCGCACCGCTGCCACGGACCTCTCCACCTGCCCTCCGTGCGCTGGCCTCCCACCCCCGCCCGCCCCCGCCAGCCCCTGGCAGCCTAGCGCCAGCTCCACTCCTGGCGGGGACCCTGCGCTGAGCACTTCCCGCCAACAGGAGCCATAGCCCAACCCGCGCCTGTCCCGGACCCTGAGCTTCCGCGGAGCGCCGCGCCCCGCGCTGCTGAGTCTGCCCACCAAGGGCCCCCCCCCTGCGCAAGGCACAAGAGTAGGTGCCCTCCCCAGGGTGCTGAGGGGACCCCGGCAGCCGCGATTCTGAGCCTGAGCAGAAGGGCGCCATTGCCCCCTGCGGTTTCGCGCCAAGCCTCCTTTGCCGGCGCCATTACCCCCCGCGGTTTCGCGCCAAAAGGGCGGAGAGCGAACACCATTGTTCCCTGCAGTGTCCCAGCTGCCTGTGCAGCTATCCAAGGCCCCACCCACCCCCCCCCACCCCCCACCCCCCGCGCCCGCTCACAGCCCGGGCAGATCAAACACTCGACCTGCAGTGGAGCCTGGGTCTCGACTTTGCAGTCCCTGAGGAGCCATCAGTGAGCTCCAGCCAGCTCTCACCACCTGGGGTCCTGTTGGGTCCCCAGTGCCAGCCCTAAGCCTGCCGCAGCCTGCCCCAGACACCCCAGGAGAAGGCACAGTGGCCTGAGCCTCCACACAATAAGGTTACTCCTGTCTCCCAGAAGCATGGGGCCTATTAAAGGATCAAGGAAAAATCAACAGACCACATCACTCCCAACAAAAAAATCAGAAAAACGAGGCACTTTAACAGACCTAACGTCACTCATAGAAGAAACAGATATAGATCAGCCACAAAAGGAAATCTTCAGAACTCTGCTTGCAGTAATACAGGAGCTAAGAGAAGCAAACCAAAATAAGGATGCAACGATAGAAGGGATGAAATGCACAATAGAGGGGATGAAGTCCACAATAGAGGGGATGAATACTATCCACCAAAAGGAACTGCAGAAACTAACAGAGGAGGTAGCAGATGCCACACAAAAGGTCACAGAAGCTATATCTAGGCTTGAGGAGGCTGAGAACCGTATCAGTGAACTCGAGGACGCTCAAACCAAACGAAGCAAGCGAGAAAAACAATCAGATAGGAAAATTAAAGAAACAGAAGACAGCCTGAGATCAATGACAGATGCTATGAAGAGGAATAATATTCGAATAATCGGTCTACCGGAACACAACATAACACACAAATCGACCGCCAAGATAGCAAAGGAATTCCTGGAAGAAAATTTCCCCAACCTAACAAAGGAGAATCCGACTCTCATACAGGAAGCAGAGAGGACGCCGGCTAAGCTAAACACCAAGAAGAACACGCCAAGGCATATAATTGTAAAATTATCCAACTTAGAGGAAAAAGAGAAAATTCTTCGAGCATCAAGAGAAAGGAAGACAGTCACATACAAAGGAGCGCAGGTAAGGGTATGCTCAGACTTATCAGCTGAAACCATGAAGAGGAGGAGAGAATGGAGCAGCATCTTCCAAATTCTGAAAGATAAAAATGCCTCCCCCAGAATCCTATACCCTGCCAAGTTATCCATTAAGATAGAGGGTAAGATAAGGGTCTTCCAGGACAAGGAAGAACTCAAAAAATATACTGCAAGTCACCCGACCCTGCAGAACATACTGGCTGACTCATTATGGCCAGAAGATCAAGCTCCAACTAGAACCTCCAGGAGACCACCATATAGCCCATCTCCATCTAGAAGCCAACATGCCAGCAACACGTACCAGGACAACACGGTCTCAGATGGAAAAGAGGACAGGATAGAAACCCTCCACTCAAACGCAGTACACTGATATGAAGGAAGATAGGCAAAGACCCAAAACACAAAACAGAATATGGCAACCATGAAGCCAGAGATTGTAATAATCACTTTGAATACAAATGGGCTCAATTCATATGTTAAAAGAAAGAGGCTGGAGGATTGGATTAGAAAACATAACCCATCAATCTGCTGCCTGCAAGAGACACACCTTAAGCAAGCAGACAAGCATATGCTGAGAATAAAGGGCTGGAAGAAAGTTTACCAAGCAAATGGTAACTCCAGGAAGGCAGGAGTGGCTATCTTAATCTCCGACAAAATGGATCTCAAGATCCAAAACATAAAAAGAGACAAAGAGGGACATTACATAATGCTCAAAGGCTCAGTAAACCAGGAAGCAATAAGCATACTGAATATTTACGCACCTAATAATGGTGCGGCAAATTTCGTCAAACAAACTATTAAAAAAATGACAGAAGAAATCACGGAAACAACAATAATAGTGGGGGACTTCAACACTCCACTATCAGAGAAAGACAGGTCACAGGGAAAGAAGCTCAGCAAAGAGGCCAGAGAGCTAAACAATGTAATTAGGCAACAGGGCCTGATAGACATCTATAGAGCCTTTCATCCAAAAGCAAAAGGTTTCACATTCTTCTCCAATCCACACGGATCTTTCTCAAGAATAGATCACATGTTGGGGCACAAGGCCAGCCTGAGTAAATTCAAACACATAGAGATTATCCAGACGTCTTTCTCAGACCACCATGCCATAAAGCTGGAGATTAATAGGAGGGCACCCAGAAAAGCAAGGGTCACCAATTGGAGAATAAACAACGATCTCCTGCGACATGAATGGGTTAAGGTCCAGATCAGAGAGGATATCAGGAAATTTCTAGAAACTAATGAGAACGAGCATACAACATATCAAAACTTATGGGACACTGCAAAGGCAGTTATCAGAGGTAGCTTGATATCACTGAATGCATACATGAAAAAAGAAGAAAGGCGTATGACAGATATGTTAACACAAAACCTCCAACAACTAGAACAGAGTCAACAGAACTACCCCTCCAATAGCAAGAGAAAAGAAATAATAAAAATCAGGGCGGAGTTAAACCAGTGGGAAGACAAAAGAACAATGCAAAGGATTAACGCAACTAGAAGCTGGTTTTATGAACGAATTAATAAAATTGACACTCCCCTGGCAAAGCTTACCAAAGATAGAAAGGAACAATCATCAATAGCCAGGATAAGAGATGAATCGGGGGCAATAACAACAGACCCCAATGAGATAAAAAGGATAATCACAAAGTACTATGAAGGTTTGTATTCTAATGAATTCAGAAACCTGGAAGACATGGATAAATATTTAGAAAAACAATCTATCCCTAGATTATCTGAGACAGAGATCAAGAACCTCAACAAACCCATAGCGAAGGAAGAAATAGAGAGTGTCATCAAAAACCTACCAAGGAAAAAGGCCCCAGGGCCAGATGGCTACACAGCAGAATTTTACCAAACATTCAGGGAAGAGCTGACACCGATCCTCCACAAAGTATTCCAGAACATAGAAAAGAACGGCAAGCTCCCAAACTCATTTTACGAAGCCAGCATTACTTTGATACCCAAACAGGGAAAAGACCCCACAGGTGTAGAGAATTATAGACCAATATCTCTAATGAACATAGATGCAAAAATCCTTAACAAAATATTGGCCAATAGAATACAAAGGAACATCAAACATATCATTCACCACGACCAAGTAGGATTCATCCCAGCGATGCAGGGATGGTTTAACACCCGAAAATCCATCAATATCATACACCACATCGAGAAGAAAAAGGATAAAAACCATATGATAATATCCATAGATGCAGAAAAAGCATTTGACAACATCCAGCATCCATTCCTAATCAAAACACTCATGAAGATAGGATTGGAAGGTAAGTTCCTCAAGCTCATACAAGCTATCTATGAAAGACCAACAGCCAACATCATAGTCAATGGAGAAAAGACAAGAACAATACCACTGAAAAAGGGTACAAGACAAGGATGCCCCCTGTCCCCTCTTCTATTCAATATCGTTTTGGAGGTTCTGGCTAACAACATAAGACAGCGGAAGGACATCAAAGGGATCCAGTTGGGAGAGGAGGAGGTGAAACTATCGTTATTTGCAGATGACATGATCCTATACATTGAAGACCCCCAAAACTCCACAGTTGGAATACTTACAGCAATAGAGGAATACGGAAGGGTAGCAGGATACAAGATCAATAAACAGAAGTCGGTAGGGTTTCTATACACATCGGACAGGGCCATGGAAGAGGCGATTAAGAGGGAAGTACCCTTCACAGTAGCCAAGAACAAACTGAAATACCTAGGAATATACTTAACAAAAAATACTAAAGACCTATATAAGCATAATTATAAAACCCTATTACAGGAAACCAAAAGTGACCTTCACAAATGGATGAAGCTCCCCTGCTCATGGTTAGGTAGGCTGAACATAGTAAAGATGACAGTTCTTCCTAAAGCACTCTACAAGTTCAATACTATACCAATCCAATTACCATCAACCTTCTTCAAAGAATTGGAAAAACTGACCACCAACTTCATATGGAGAGGGAAGAAACCCAGAATTAGCAGAGAACTCCTCAAGAAGAAGGACACAATTGGAGGACTCGCCCTGCCTGATTTCAATGCCTACTACACAGCTACAGTGGTCAAAACAGCATGGTACTGGCACAATGATAGACACTCAGACCAGTGGAAAAGAATAGAAAGCCCAGGAGTAAAATCATCAGCATATAGACAACTGATCTTCGACAAGGGCCCCAAAAACGTCAAGTGGGAAGCAGATGCCCTCTTTAATAAGTGGTGCTGGAAACAATGGATATCCACATGTAGAAAGTTGAAACAAGACGTCTACCTCACCCCATGCACAAGAATACACTCAAGGTGGATCACAGATCTAGAAGTCAAACCCCAAACCATCAGGACCATTAAGGAAGGAATCGGGACTAATCTCAGAGCACTGGCCCAGGGAGCACATAGGCTCACTGCAACAGGGAAGGGGACACACACAGGTGATCTGGAAATCGACAAATGGGATCTAATAAGAATAAAACACCTGTGCACCTCGAAAGACTTTGCCAAGAGGGTGACAAGGCAACCCACAGACTGGGAGAAGATTTTTAGTAATGACACGTCAGACAAAGGGCTCATTACTAAAATCTACAACACCATCATGACCTGCAAAAAGAGGAAAACAGTTAACCCCCTAAGGAAGTGGGCAAAAGAAATGAGAAGAACTTTCACTAGAGAGGAGATCAATATGGCCAATAAATATATGAGAAAGTGCTCGAAGTCCCTTGCCATAAGAGAAATGCAAATCAAAACAACCATGAGATACCACCTAACACCCCTGAGGCTAGCCCAGATCAGTAAATCAGAGAGCAACAAGTGTTGGAGGGGCTGTGGTGAAATAGGAACCCTCCTCCACTGCTGGTGGTCGTGCAGATTTGTACAGACACTGTGGAAAGCAATCTGGCGATACCTAAAGAAAATGGAAATCGATCTACCCTACGACCCAGCCATCCCTCTACTGGGCATATACCCGGTTGAAGCAGCAAATAAAACACGACCAGTCATATGCGCTCCAATGTTTATTGCGGCACAATTCACAATAGCAAAGACTTGGAAACAGCCTAAGTTTCCATCGATAGACGAGTGGATTAGCAAACTTTGGCACATACACACAATGGAGTATTATGCAGCATTGAAAAGCACCGATGAGCACATGAAACACGTTATTTCATGGGAAGAGCTGGAAGGAATTATGCTAAGCGAGGTAAGCCAGTCCCAAAGGGACAGGTACAACATGAGTCCCCTGAGGTAAGTACAATCAGAATGACAGAAATGGGGCATTAATCCACCCAAGGGGAGGGTATTGTTTATATCTCCACAGGGAAAGTGGGACCAGACTTCAACCCAGTGTCGCAAGGTGTGAATGCATTATCCCGGCGTGGAGGACGGAACCGGTGGAGAGGTCTGGGAGGCAGGCCCCAGCACCATAAATTAAGTGTATTCCTGCCCCTCCCCCGAAAAGAACTTGTTCCAAAGGATGACATTGACCCTGCAGCTATGGGAGATGGTCATATTTGACCAGAGCACACGGGAGCAGATGAAGGGGCAGGAGGAGAGAGTGGAGCACAGCCTGGCCCACCAGGCCGTGATGATGATGTTCCTGAGTAGAGCAGCCAGTCCACAGAGAGAACAACATGGCTGGCCCTACTATGAGACATGATGCCCCTCAGTGACTAAGGGCGATACAGGGGACAGCACCGGAGACACAGTGTGGGAATTGCACCTGACCTGATCCCACCACACCGAGGCAATGCACTGGGGGAGTGCAGCGGAACAGCAAGGGAATGGAGTGGCAAGGTCCCCAGGGAATGCTGAAAGTGGACTTTGGGGCCAGGGCGTGGTGCCCCAACAGACTGGACTGGAAAACGCTCCTAAGGGCCAGCAAAGATCCCTGAACTAACTACAAGCTTTTCTCTTGTGAACTGTTTTGTTCTGTTCTTTTTCAGTGGTTTGTTTAGGTTGTTTTGTTGTCCGGTTATATACTGTTGCTTTGTGTTCCTCTGTCTAGTTTTCGTGCATGTTAGTGACTCCACAGGTCTGTCTGAATAGGACAGGCTGGATGAACTATCTGGAGGAAAAACAACGGGACCGACAGTTCCGGGGGGACTTGGGGTGGGGGGTAGGGGGGGTAAGGAAGTGGTGTTAACAAACCCAGGGACAAGGGAAAAACATGGGACCCCAAAGGGTAGAGAAGGGGGAGTGGCAGGCCTGGTGGGAAATGATCAAGGGTAAGGTTGCTTAGAGAAGAGGTATACTCTAGCCCAGGTGGCAATGAAGCATGGTAGTGGGGCAGGAGGAAGGTCAAGGGAGATGGAGGAAAGAGCTAGGAGTCAAAGGGCATTCATGGAGGTCTAGACAAAGACATGTACATGCAAATATATATAGGAGGTTGGGGAAATAGATCTTTGTGTCTAAATTTATAGGTCAAGTATTAAGGTGGCGGAAGGACCTTGGGCCTCTACTCAAACACTCCCTCTATGCATGAATACCTTCTTTTATTAAATTGGAACTCTATGATGCTCACTCTCCCGACACAACAGCTGGCGCCAACATGGGTGAACAAGTAAATGTGGTGAAGAAAGCTGATGGTGCCCGGCTATCAAAAGAGATAGTGACTGGGGTCTTAAAGGCTTGAAGATAAACAAGCGGCCATCTAGCTCAGAAGCAACAAAGTCCACATGGAAGAACACACCAGCCTGTGTGATCGAGTGGTCCCAAAGGGATCAGTTACCAGGCATCAAAGAACAAAAAATCATATCATTGACTGCACACCTCCATGATAGGATCGCTGAAGACAAATGGGTGCATAAGCAAATGTGGTGAAGAAAGCTGATGGTGCCCGGCTATCAAAAGAGATAGTGTCTGGGGTCTTAAAGGCTTGAAGGTGAACAAGCGGCCATCTCGCTCAGAAACAAATAAGCCCACATGGAAGAAGCACACCGGCCAGTGCGATCACGAGGTGCCCAAGGGACCAGATATAAGGCATCATGCAAAAAAAAAAAAAGATATAAGTGTGTGTATGTATGTGTATTTATGTGTATATGTATATATGTATGTGTATATATATATTATATTAAATGAAGGGGGAAGTGCAGAGTGGAGACCCAAGGCCCAAGTGTCAGCCAATGGAGATCCCCTCATAGAGGGGCTTAGGAGAGGAGATGGGTTAATTAGGGTGTGAGGTAGTATCGATGAAGAACACAGCTTTCCCCCAGATCCTGGATGCTTCCTCCCCCCAACTACCATGATCCGAATTCTACCTTGCAGGGCTGGATAGGACAGAGGCTGTACACTGGTACATAGGAGGGTTGGAGATACAGGGAATCCAGGGTGGATGATACCTCCAGGACCAAGGGAGTGAGGGACGATGCTGGGAGAGTGGAGGGTGAGTGGGTTGGAAAGGGGAAACTGATTACAAGGAGCCACATGTGACCTCTTCCCTGGGAGAGGGACAGCAGAGAAGGGGGGAAGGGAGACCCCGAATAGGGCAAGATATGACAAAATAACGAGGTATAAATTACCAAGGGCATATGAGGGAGGGGGGAAAAGGGAGGGAGGGGGGGAAAAAAAGGAGGACCTGATGCAAGGGGCTTAGGTGAAGAGCAAATGCCTTGAGAGTGATTGGGACAGGGAGTGTATGGGTGTGCTTTGTACAATTGATGTATGTATATGTATGGATTGTGGTAAGAGTTGTTGGAGTCCCTAATAAAATGTAAAAGAAGAAAAAAAAAAAAGGAAAAAAAAAAGAAAATGATTAGGGCAAAAAAAAAAAAAAAAGGACGTTTCTCAAGGTATATTATTTTTTTCAGTTCTAGTCTCAGTAGAGCCAGAATGAAGTAAGAATTTCCAATATTTCCACTAATATTTTTATTAATATTAAATCCATTATTCTGTTATTGCCAATAATAGTTAGACATGAGAAAAGAACTGAAAGTATAAAATATGAAAGAAGAAATTAAAAAAAAAAAAAAAAAAAATTATTTTTAATACATTCCTGTGATTGTCTTCCAGGCAACCTGTCAAAATTGCCATTTTTGTCATCTCACCAACACAGTGGCTATCACCTTCTGAGCAGATCTGTCTGCTTTGAATTTAACCGGCTCATCAGCTCTCTTGTAAATTTACTGTTTTGATCGGACCTTTCTTGGTTCGGTTTTGTGAAGGCCCCTTAAGAAACCAAGTCCAGTGCATGACGGAGAGACCATGGGTCCCGCCATCCAGCAATTGCAGAGCTGGGTCGCAGTGTGCTGGTCGGAATTGACCACTGTGGACTGGTACCCTAGCCGTTAATACTTCTGGACTCAGACTCAAACATCAACACGTCGTTAAATGTCAGCATTCACGATCATGGAAACCTCTGGCTTCTCTTGACTTGGCATGCTGTACACAGAGGATTGAAAAACCTTACAGACATCGTAAGGAGGAAGATTCCAGTAAAGGAGGGAAGGAAGCGACGTCTCCGTGGAAGTGAAGAGAGGTTATTACTTAGGGCCTTTCCCCTGATTTTCTATTGATATGGAAGTGGCTATTTCAGAGGTGCAATGTCTTCATCGGTTGATATTTTTTCTGCTTGACAACTAAGCAAGATATGCTCATAAAGCAAATTGTTGAAATACCACTGGAACCTTTCAGCATCCTCCTGTTTGCATAATAATGACACAGTGACCCACAAGAGACCTACCCTGTGGCCCACAAAATACGCAGATTACTTCTGAGAGCTAGACATTCATCTAAAGTTTATCAAGTGGAATTAAAAGATGAGTTCGTGGTCAAAGCCGTGTGAAGATCTGCCACGCGCTGAGATGAGTGCAGGTAATTCCTGCTTGCGCAGGCAATGGATCCGAAGTCGATTTCTCTGCTGCTTTCTCTCTTTATAGGAGAGAATGGCCTCACAACTGAACCCCAGCCAACTTCACTGCAAATGACGCAGTACCAGAGGCAGAAATTACAAGCAATTGCCCACCTGGAAGCCCGGCCATTTTGAAAGCATGTAATTAGGGGAATTATTTTCCTGGAGGTTGCCATGGTTTCTGTAGTGCACTTTCCCCTCTCTCTCTAGTTGAATGATTTTAGTTAATCAATGGCAAGCCACAGTGTAATAATCTTCTCTTCAGAGAACACAAGGAAAAAGAACAAGCCTGGAGTTGCTTGTGCAATGTCACTGCTGACAGGTTTTGGGTTTTCTTGTGCCTACAATAGAAAGACATGTTCTTATTCTAAAAACAGCACAGAGGAGGAAAGTTGGGGATAAATTGCAATTCAAGTGAAAATTTCCATATGAAGGGTTGTCTTGTGAGAAGTGACAGTCAGGCTGTTCATCCCTGTGCTCCTCGTTGTTGCTATTGTTTGATGCTGTGGCAGCTGCATAATTTCATGTCAACTTGATAAATAAGCACAGGGGTGGAGTCTAGCCTGTCAATCAGCTCACAGCCTAATTGAGGCCTCCTTGTAGGAGTGGCCTTCTCTCAAGGATTCTGGGAACTTCCTCTCTTCCTTCTGGATGTGGGCCATACTGTCTCTGCCTTACATTCCTGTCGACAAGTCACATGGAGCCACGCGGATGGCAACCAAAGCCATGGAGATACTTCTACTGCTACTGGATCCACACAACTCTTCAGCCACCATCCTGCGATCTCCCTGCATTCAGCCACATTGTATGTACGTGAGTCTGAAGAGGACTTTATAGACTAGTATCGGAAACTTGGGCTGATATTAGACATATGGACTTGATCTGGACTGGGCTGAGATAGTTTCTTGATATCCAACTGCTCTTTGATACAAAACTCTGCCTTGTACACCTGAGTCCCCTGGATTTGTTTCTCTAGTCTACCTGGTCTAGCACAGACGCCCTCAGTCTTCGATGGGAAAATTCACTCATGGTGACGCCCTGTGACACAGTAGAACTGACTCAGAGGGTTCTCGTGCCTATAATCTTCATGGAACAAAAGAAACAGGTCTTTCCCCCATGGAGGAGCTGGTAGATTCAAACCACCAACTTTACCATGAGTAACCAAGTTCTTCATCATTTACATGCCTAGGGCTTTTCAGATTCTCCTCCTGGAACTTGCTTTTCTTGGGATGTTCATCCAGAAGGTGTGAAGAAGAAAGTCTAACGTCAGTGGGGTTTTCTTCCAAGAGGCCATGGTGAGTCGTTCTTGCTCCAGCTAAAGGCACTCTTGTCTAAGGCAAGACCATGGACATATGGAGTGACACAGAGACTGCAATGATGGGGTGAAACATAAGAGCAATTGTGAGAATAGCACAAGACCAGGTGGGTACTTTGTTCTGTTTTATTATTTACATCCTGATGAATTTTATGTAGAGTTATTGCAGATGACTTTTTGTATTCAAATTCTGATATTCTATTGGACTGTTATCATCCTACTCTATTACTCTATTGCAAAAATTACTCAAACAAAATAACAATAGTAGGTATGGTACAGGGAAGGGCAGCATTTCATTCTATTGAATACAGAGAGAGTTGCTGTAAGTTTTGGAAGAAATAAGACTAGCATGCTTCTTAGGGGCAAGGGTGGTGAGACTTCATCTTACACACCTTGGACATATTGTCAGGAAGGCCAGTTCCTGGAGAAGGACGTCATGCTTGGTAAGGTGAAGGACGGAGAGACAGAGAAAGGCTCTCAGTGAGATGGATGGACACAGTGGCTGCATCAATGGCACAAGCGTAGGAACAACTGTGAGGATGGGGCAGGACCAGACAGTGTTTGGTTCCATTGTACACAGGGCTGCTATGGCTCAGAATCCATGCCCTGCACCTAGCAACAGCATGAGTCTGCACCAACTCTGCCTAACAGCATATGTGTGATGATTAAAATAGTAACTTTCCGATGTCTACTATTTGGTAAATAACTGTGGTAGGATATTTTAATATTGTGGTGAGATGTATATTACAACCTATTTTAACAGCTTTATGTGTGAAATTCAGTGACAGTGATTGCATTCATCATGCGGCACAACAATCCCCCCTCTGAGTTTCCAGTGGTTTCCATCATCCTTAATAAAAACACTCTATTCCTTGAGCAACAGCTCTTCATTTTCTCCTCCCACCGGCCATTGGTCACTGTGAAACCTTATCTCTCTGTATTTGCGCGGCTTTGATATTTCACGTAACCGGAGGCATACATTATTAGTCTTTGTAGCTGATTTACTTCACTCGGCATAACGTTTCCAAGGCTCATCCATGGGGTAGCCTCTGTCAGAATGTTATTTCTCTCTATAACTGAATAACTTTTCCAGGTACTGCCTGCTTTTCTTCCACACTGGCTGTTGCATTTTACAATCCCACCAGTAGTAGATGAGAGCTCCACCTGGAGCACGTCCTCTCCAACACTTGTTTTCTGACTTTTCGATAGTAGCTCTTCTGCTGTTGTGTATCATCGAGCAGCTTCTGACTCATCCAACACCACACTCACTGACGGTGAGTCGATTCCATCTCTCAGTGGTCCCATAAGGCAGGACAGAACTGCCCCAGTGGGTTTCCCAAGCTGTGAATCCTTAGGGGAGTAGAAAGCTGTATCTTCCACCCACAGTTCCGACTCCAAGTGACCCCGTAAGACAGAGTCTTCGCAATAGGGGGGTTCGGCTTAGTTCTTTACAGGAGGGTCATATCGATCTTTTCTCTTCCGGAGTGGCTGACAGGTTCGAATTGCCGAACGTTTGGTTAACTGCTCAGTACTTTCACCAGTGTGCAACCCAGGTTTACACACCTCATCTTTCATGCTTATTGCTCGTACTAAGGGATATAAGCCTCAATCTTTCGCATGTAATGCAAACGCTTTTCCCTCTCTGGTGTCTTTATTTTAGTTCTGAATGTCAACCTATACCCTTTTACAGCTTTTGTTCTTTCTATTGCAATCGCTTCCATTGTTCTCATGTTAGAAAGTTCTTCATGCATCACTATTTAAAATATTTGAGTTGATAATATTTCATTTTATAGTTGTCTCCTGAGTATGCTTAGATCTGTGTTTAATATAAGGTGTGAAGCAAGTCTATAATCTAGTTTAGTGAAGGATTACCAATTTGTTTACTAATTGTCTCAAAATTTACTTGACTGTGTTTTCTTATCTGCTGGTAAAAGATATCACCTTTATCACACATTGTTATTTATATCGTTGAGCTTCCTTGAGGGCTAAATACTCGGCTACCTGGATGTCAATCTACCTAGCCCCTCATTCCTTTAGAAACTATGTCTGAGGGGAAATCAGCTTGCTGCTGGAGCCCCGTGGAGGCTGGAGCCCCTTTGGCATCTGCCAGTCCTTCCAAGGATGACTCATAACAGCACTCTCCTTTCCCCCCGTCTAACAGTTATTTTCTAACAGAAGGTACTAAGTGCTCCATCTCATTATGCTAAAGGAAACCCTTGGGACTGGGGATCCGTGACTATGTATGGTGCGTTGCCCACACAGCAGGGTGAGTTTTGTTACTGCGCCTTGCTGATGTTGCTCTGCTCAGTGTCAAATGGCACGTGGCATCGTTTGCCTTCATATGGCCCCGGATGGAATCACTGGCTGTTTTTCCAGTTTGTGCACTTGGTTGATGAGCTGACGATCTCACAGCCCCTGCGTTTCCCTGCAGTGGATTCCACTCTCTTCTCCACTGCCTTTCTGGTAATGCGTTAGCGCTTTGTTTGCCCGTTTCACCGCTGCCTTTTTACCAGAAGGAAAAACATTCGATCACTTTTGATTCCTACATGGTAGAAGAAGATAGAGTGATTGACACAGTGGCTGAATAAAGGGCTCAAACATAAGAACAAGTGTGAGGATGTGGCAGGAAAGCCATGTCTTATTTTGTTGTGGATGGGATTGCTGTTCGTTGGGACCGACTTAACAGCCCCTAACAACAACCATAGAAGATGATATTTGGCATTTTCCTCCAGTACAATAAACTAAATGTGCTGGTGTGTTCTCTGCGATCTGGCAAGAACAGTGGACAGAAACTTTGAAATGAAAAGGAAGTACCCTTTCATCTGGGACTGCTTTGAAGACCGTAGGGATTTAGCAGGCAGATCTACCATATTCTTTAAAAAGAACACTTGATTATACCTTCTGCTCCCATCAGTCCTTCAGCAGGAGAGGTGTCCAGATGACTACAACCTGCCCATATCTCTGTCTACAGAACAACTATAGTTTTACCTAATAAAAATAGTTTGACTAAAAGTAATATACTGGTTTGACTAGAAGTAATATACTGACTGCAATTAGCTCATGTAAAAGTGTTTATTAACAACAATACTTAAAATAAGTGTGCTGACTAATTAAACAAAGAATGGGATAAAAAGTGTAGATGCTTGTGGAAATTCTTACCTTGTAGTTGCTTAAGGTCTCAGAAAATAGTAATAATCACAGTCATCCACATGAGCAATAACATCCATTTATGGTATGCCTAGTTACTGTAATGTACAACAGAGATGAATGTTAAAGTGTTTATTGACTTATGAGTTTAATCTGGTCTCCACATTTAATATATTGATCTTAAGCTTTAAACATGCGAACTGAGGGAGGTTATAAGCATTACAATCTAGAACCAATGAAGTAAAACACTTTTAAATTATTTTAATACCCACAACATTTCCCTACTGCTATGTCGAAAAAATCTGGCCGATATGAAGTTAGTGACCTACTCTGAAACCATAGAACACCTCTAGACACTCTGCAGGAAGGGACCCCCACAGCTCTGACAGGAAAGGGCTCAAAGCCACTACGTAAGCGAACACAGCACTGAGCACTTCTCTTGGAAGCATTCCGTACCCTAACCTTTCATACTCAACCTCTCTCCTATTTTCCTCCAAGCTTTTGGGGTTACTCCTTTTGGCGGTTCACTCTTTTGCTTCTAAACACTTTGTCTTAGACCTCATATTTTCTTATTGTCAGACACTGCTATCCAGCAAATAAATATATATATATATATATAATATAACTTGCTGTTCAGCAAGATTCATATATAGTTTTAAATTTCTAGTAGCTGTACTCAAAGGAGCCCTGGTGGTGCAAAAGATTCGCTGCCTCAAAAACCACTTTCAAGTGGGTTACGCATCAGATTGACTTGCTGGCAGTGAGTTTTATCTGAAAAGAAAACAGAAAGAAAAATTTAAAATTATTTTTACTGATTTATTTTGGAAATAAATATATCCCCAAAGATTATTTTAATGTATAATACATGTAGTCACTGGGATATTTATAATATGTTTTCATATTCTGTTGTTGTTTTTGTTGTTGTTAGGTGCTGTGTTCGTCTGGGTAGACTAGGGAAACAAATCCACAGACACTCATATGTGTATAAGAGTTTTATATAAAGAGTAATTGAACATTAAGAAAGCATCCCAACCCATGCCAGATCAAGTCCACAAGTCTGATATTAGCCCATATATTCACTACCAATATATAAAGTCATCTTCAGACTCTTGATACACAGGCAATGATGCCAAATACAGGATGATCACAGGCCAGTGGGCAGAAAGTCTTTGGATCCAATGGTGTTGTAAGCATCTCAGTGCTGGCAGGGGTCCCTGCATGGCTTCTCTGGCTTTAGACGTCTGGTTGCATCAGGGTAGGTCCATGTGGCTCCTCCAGCTCAGGGATGTCTTGCAAGAAGTCAGCAGAGCGAGAGGGCTTCCACCTCCAAGGAGGAAAAACCAGATTTCCCAGAATCCTCAGGAGAAAGCCATGCCCACACAGAGGCCTGATTGGCTATGGTCTTATTGACAGACTCCACCCCTGGACTCTTAATCCTCTTAAATCCCAAATTGACACCAGATTATGTAACGACCACAGGTGCCATCTGATTGATTCTAACTCATAGCAGTCTTAGGGACAACTGAGCGATGTACGACCTAGTTTTGCATTAACCTCACAGTCCTTTCACAGATGCCGCTTTCTGGTGCATCTCTGGGTTATTTCAGAGGGTAGTACACTTGGTAACCTGACCTGGTCCTTAAAGGATTTTTGTCCTGAAATTACACACATTGCTTTGTTGACGCAATGATTGTTAGTGAAAAAAAGTCATAAATCTACATCTAGGTTTCAGCTCATTGGTGTAGCCACTATGTCAATCATTGTATATTGTTATAGAGGGGCTTCCTTTTTCCATTGACCTTCTACTTTAGCAAGCATGCTGGCCTTCTCTAGTGACTGGTTCCCCTGATAACATGTGCAAATCACAAGAGAAAAAGTCTCACCATCCTCACTTAAGGATCATTTCTTCTATACTTCCTTCAGGACAGACTCACTGGTTCTTCTGGCAGTCCACATAGTATTCTTCACAGACGCTATTCTTGATCTTCAAAAGTGGTGTATTTTACACTTACTGCATCTCTCACTCTAAACGCTCCTTATTTCCAGGGATAAATAGCCACATATGATAAGTAGCTACTGTATTAAACCGTGTAGGCTATAATGAAGTTCTGGGTTACCTCGCTCTTCCTGCAGATGCATGCATTCATAACTCCAATATCTACACCTTAGCTCCAGAAAGTTTTTCTGAGCTCCAAACTCACATAGACAATGTGCTATCAAAAATGTCCTCCAGATGCCGAGTTTTTGTTTTGTTTTATTCTAAACCAATGTGGTAGTCACGACTCGTGTTCAATGATATTTTAGTCCTTGACATTATGGCACATGGTAGCATTGTAGTTTCTTCCATCTTTGATATTAGATACAGATTCGTAATTTTTTTCACTAACAATCATTGAGTCACAGCAATGTGTGTGCAATTTCAGGACAAAAATTCTTTAAGGACCAGGTCAGGGTACCAAGTGTACTTCCCTCTGAAATAGCCCAGAGATGCACCAGAAAGTGGCACCTTCTTCATCCTCCAGCATCCCGCGGTGATAATAGCCTGGAACAGCATATCCAAACTACGAAAGAGGGATGTGTTGTGGAGGACAAATGAAGCTGAGCAGTATGCTCTTGAAATGGAAAAGTTGTTTGTTTTCTTAGCATAACCAAAACTATGTTGATTAACACAATATAGTATATTGTAACTGGAACTATTGACCTGTGACTTCACATTTGACAACTAGGTGGCCACAAGGGGGAACAAGAATAAAAGCCATCCTAATTACACAGTACTATGAAGGCCTGTACCCTAATGAATTCAACAACTTAAAAGACATGGACAAGTACTTGGAAAAACAATCCCTCCCTAGACTATCCCAGATAGACACCAAGAATCTCAACAGACCCATAACAATAGAGGAAATAGACAAGGTTATCAAGGAAATACCAACTAAAAAAAAATCTCCCTGGCCAGAAAGCTTCCCAGGAGAATTCTAAGAAGCATCAGGGAAGAATGGACACCAATCCCACACAAACTCTTCCAGAGCATCGGAAAAGACAGCAAACGTCCAAACTCTTTCTGTGGAGCTAGCATAACACAGATACCTAAAGTGGGCAAGGAGCCCACAAGAATTGAGAGCTACAGACCAACACCTCTAGTGAATATCAATGCAAAAATCCTTAAATTACTGGCCGATAGACTATAAAAGTTTATAAAATTAATAATTCACCATGAACACGGGTTCATTCCAGGGATACAGGGATGGTTCAACATCTGAAAATCTGTCAGCTTTATTTGGCAGAAAAAGGATAAAAATCGCATGATAATATCAATGGATGCAGAAAAAGCACTCCACAACGTCTAGCACTCATTCCTGCTTAAGATGCCCATGAAGATAGGAATGGAAGGAAACGTCATCAATATATTACAAGCTATATATAAAAAGCCAACAGCCAATGTGGTAATCAATGGGTAAAAGATGAAAACAATTCCACTGGAAAAGTGGACCAGACAAGGATGCTTCCTGCCCCCACTTTTATTTAACATCATACTGGACATCCTAGCTAACAACATACGGAAAAGTAAAGACATCAAGGTATTCATCTGGTGGAAGAAGAAATGAAATTATTGTTATTCACAGATTATATGATTTTATAGATGGAAAACCCCAAAAGCGCCACAAGAGGGGTCTTGGAAGTGATAGAGGAATATGGCAGAGTGGCAGGATATGAGATCAACAAACAGAAACCTATCAGACTGCTATATACATTGAACCAGTCCACAGAAGAGGAGATCAAAAGATAGTACCCATAACAATATCCAAGCATGCCATGAAATATCTAGGGATATACCTAACCCCAAAAAACAAAGGATTTGTATGAGGAGAACTACAGAACACTATTACAAGACACCAAGAGTGATCTCCACAAATGGAAGCGTCTCCCATGCTCAAGAATCAGAAGGTTTAGTATAGTAGAGATGCCAGTCCTGTCTGAGGCACTATGCAAGTTTAATGCTATCCCAATACAAATACCAGTATCCTTCTTCAAAGAATTGAAAAGCTGATTACCAACTTCATATGGAGAGGGAAGAAGCCCAGAATTATCAGAGAACTCCCCAAGAAGGAGGACAAAGTTGGAGGGCTTGCTTTACCTGACTTTAGCACCTACTATACAGCTACAGTGGTCAAAACAGCATAGTATTGGTACAATGACACATATTTAGACCAATGGAAAACCCAGAAATTAATCATCAGCATACACGCAACTGATCTTTGATAAGGGCCCCAAAATATCAGATGGGAAGCAGATGCTCTCTTCAAGTGGTGCTTGAGAAAAAAATCAATATCTACCTCCAGAAAAATGAAGCAAGACCTTTATCTCATTCCATACACAAGAATAAATTCAAGGTGGATTACTGACCTTGAGGTAAACTCCCAAACTATTAGGGCCATTTATGAGGGAATTAGAACAAACCTAAGAACTTAGGTGCAGGGAATACATATAATATCAGAAATAGGGAAGGACACAAACACAGAGGAAGCACAAATTGACAAGTGAGATATACTGAAGATAAAAACACCAGTGTACATTGAAATATGTCACCAAGAGAGTAATAAGAGAGCCCACAGACTGGGAAAATGTCTTCAGCAATAACACATCAGACAAAGCCTTATTGCTAAAATCTGCAATACTCTGCTAGCTTACAATAAGAAAAACACAAATAACCCATTGAGGAGATGGGCACAAGACCAGAACAAGTTTCACAAGGGCAGAAATCCAAATGGCCAACAAGCGCAGGAGAAAATGTTCCCATCCATCAGATATAAGGGAAATGCAAATTAAAACAACTATGACATACCCACATGAACACCCTCAAAGATAGCCCAATCCAAAAAATCAGAAAGCACCACGTGTTGGAGGGGATGTGGTAAGATAGGAACTCTCATCCATTGATGGTGGTCCTGTAGATACGTGCAGCCATTAGGGAAATCAATTTGATGATACCTAAAACAAATGGAAATCGAGCTTCCATATGGCTCACCAATCTCCCTACTGGGCATATACCCAGAAGAAGTAAGAAACAGACAGACCATGACCATAGATCTGTTCTCCAAAGTTCATCCCAGCGTAATTCACAATTGCAAAGAATTGGAAACAGTCTAAATTTCCATCAACCAATGAATGGATTAAAAATCTCTGGTGTAGACATATAATGGTGTACTACGCATATCTAAAAATCCTTGATGAATTCATGAAGCACATCGACGCAGGGGAAGAGTTGGGGGAAATTATGCTAAGCCAAGCATGTAAAGCACAAAAGGACAAGTACAACGTGAGTCCACTGAGGTAAGCCCCCCAAACACAAGAGGTGGAGGGGAAAAGCCACCAAATGCATAAATTCCCAGGGCAAGGTCCAGGCACTCTGACAGGGGTTGGACCCCCACCCAGGGATCCATATGGCACTAAAAAGGAGGGGGAAAGGGTCGGTGGGGGGAAAGGAGGTCATGGAGAGTAAGGGAACAGGGCACTAACCCACACACCAGGACACGGGGAGTGTATTGTTCATATCTCCAATGGAAAGCGAGAAAGACCAGACCTCAACCTGGGACACCAAGCTTCAGGGCAACATACTGGCACGAAGCAGGGAACTAACAGAAAGGGCTGCGGGGCTGGCCCCAGTCCCAGCTAAACTCCTTCCCAGAAGAAGGTACCACAGAGGACAGCACTGAAGATTCAGCCTGGGGAGAGTGGCAGGTGTGCCCAGACCACATGGAGAAAACTAAGAGGGAGGGAGGGAGGGAGGGAGGGGAGAGAGAAAGAGAGAGAGAGAGAGAGAGAGAGAGAGAGAGAGAGAGAGAGAGAGAGAGAGAGAGAGAGAGCGAGAGAGAGAGAGAGAGAGAGAGAGAACGAACTGCATCCTGGCCTGCCAAGCCTTGAGGACGACATTCCTGCTCCAGTCAGTCAATGCACAGAGAGGACCATGGGGCTGGCCCAACCATGAGACACGACTCCCCCTCACTGACCCACAGGGCAATGGGGTCAGAACTAGAGACACAGTTTGGGAATTGTGCCCGGTCGAACTTCTACTCCCACCTCACCCCCACCCCACCAGAGTGAAGCAGGAAGGGAGCACAACAGGGCAGCAATGGGAGCAAAGCAATGAAGCCCCCATGGAATCCCCCAAATAGACTCCGGAATCGGTGGGCATGGTGTGGCACTTCAAATGTGTTTGATATGATTGATGTATGGATTGTTATAAGAGCTGTCAGAGCCCCCAATAAAATGATTTGTTAATTAAAAAATAAAACTATAATAAAAAAAGAATAAAGGCCATCAGAAGGAGCAAGAATAAGGGATAAAATAATGCCTCGAAGTCACCAAAGAAACATGACTGTTTTATACTTCTGTGGTTGAGGGTAAGGGCGAACCTCCAATAACTCACACAGGCTTGATGGCCTAACTTCATACTTCCTGAGCCACATGCTTATAAGGTCTGCTGGTGCTCCGTTCCCATTTTCCCTTGTGGTCCTCATTTATCTCACTTGAGCACAAATGGAATGAAAAGTCCATTCCCAAGATCCTCTTACCAGTTGATTTATGGTTGTTGTTAGTTGTCCTCAAGGCAATTTCACCTGTGTGCCGGCAGAGCTGTGCTCCCTACCTGTGCAAGGCTGTGGTCATTCCGAAGCAGATCACCAAGACGCTCTTCAGAGGACTCTCTGGGGGCTTCGGGCCACCATTCCTTTTCAGCAGGTGGTGGATGGAGCATTTAATCACTTGTATCACCCAGGAACTCCTTGGTTTATGATTGTTCTTGTATTGTTGCTATTGTTGTGTGCCGTCAAATGGATTCAGCTCACAGCAACCTTATATGGAAAAATGGAACGACTCTGTAGTGTTTCCTCGGCTGTAATCATAATTGGATCAGTAACCAATATCATGATAAAAGGAGAAAAGATTGAAGTTGCCAAGTATTCCCTTTTTCTGGAATGCACTAGCTATGTTCATAGAAGCATTAGTCAAGAAATAAAATGATGTGCTGCTTTGGACAAATTTGATGTATGTTAAAATTCAGCCCCAACTTAGACAAACGGGATAAGACCACTACCTAACCAGAATGATTCAGAGCCACAGAATTTCCTTGAGGCATTGCTTGTTGCGCATTTCTCTGATCTCACACCGTGTCAACACCATTTTCAAACGTGGTATATCCTGATAGTCCTCAGGTATCATATATTGCATGGAATCCTGCTAACAAGTGCAAAGAGTTTTAACAAATGCCAGAGCATTTTATCTGTAGGAGCTCCACACAACACAAGGAGAATAAATGGTACAGAAGGAGATAAGCAAATGTCTGGCTGTCGGAGTCCAGTCACACTCCTGCTCTGAGATAAAATCACGAGCTGTAGGAATTAAGGTAGAGGAAGAGTGAAAAGTCACACTTAACGATAGATTTCCAGAAAACGTCAAATAAAAGCAAAGACTAGACAAGAAATAAAAAACAAATTTTATGAATTTAATGGATACTTTTGTAGGGAAATATTTCTCAAGAGACTTGGCAGATATAGCCAAGCTAAAATATAACATCTCATTTGATCCCCCTTTGACCCACTTAAAAGTTATATTTAAGTTGCTTTTTTAATGAAGGGAGATTATGCAAGGGTGAAGCTGCTGGTGAACCCTTTTACACATAGACCAAAGAGATGAATAGCCTTGTTATCATAGATTATCATAGATTGCATTGGGATGTGGATGATGGCAAGTGTAGATAATTTAAAATTGAACAATTTATCATTGTATCTCTTTTTAACCTAGTTTAAAGTTGTTCTAGTTTCAATATTTTCTGCTTTCTCTTCAACTGGGATTTTTCTCTATCTTATTTTGTGATTGTTGTTTGATTTTTGTTTTTATGTAGTTTTTGGTGTATGAAATCCACGATGGCTGTATTTATAGAGCCAGTGTCTGGATTAATGGTTTCTTAGGGGTACAGTACAGGAGTTTTGGTGGAAATGGGGAGCTAATAATAAGGAACATAAAAAAATAAGAAAATGTTCTAAAATTTATTGCGGTAATGATTGTACAACTCTTTTTGATATCAAACTATTGAATTGTATAATGTGTGGATTATGTCCCAGTAAAACTGTTCAAAAAATAAAATAATTTAAGCATATATGACTTGGTAAACTCAACTGCTCCTACTTGAAAAAAATGATATAACAAAATAGGTGAAGAAGTTTCTTTTTGGGATTTACTTTATTCTGAATAGTTATTATCAGCCAATACCTTAGAAAACATGTAAGGATGACCATATTTGTGGGGTACTGCCCAGCACTCTCTGCCTCTGCTCCTAGACATTACTATTCACCATGTAGCAAAAGTAATTATACGGCTATTTAACTTTGGACCCCTTTCAATAGAATTTGGTAATCTCATTACAAGCTGAGCCTGAAGCTTTGTGGAGTGTGTACAGAGACCTTGTGAGTGTGTAATCTCTATAATAAATGGAATTTATACATTAATAAATATGTATATATGCATGCATGTATATTTATATATAGTGTTTCAATAAGTTCATGGAAAAAGAAATGAAAAGGACATGGAATTTTCCTAGGACCATTTTGAAGTATGTATCTGTGTACAATTTCAACTCTCAGCAATCCTGTAGGGCCAGGCAGGACTGCCCCTCTGGGTTTCTGAAGCTGTAAATCTTCATAGGCGTAGAAAGCCTCCTCTTTGTCAGGAGCAGGGTTGAGGTTTTCAAACTGCAGGTGCCACACCATGTAATCGTGCCACAAACCTAACGCAATCGAGTCAAGTCCAACTCAGGGACCCGATGTCGGGGTTCAGGGGCTTTGCAAATCTCTGTGGGAGCAAACAGCCTCATCTTTCTCCTGAAGAATTGAGTAGCTTTGAACTTTGGATTCTGCAGTTAGCAGTTCACTACTTAGCAGAAAGTGTTACGGGGCTTTTTATAAGTATGCATGTGTCGATGTATAATTTACATTTACATGTAAGTCATTAGTGTGTAAATTCATAACAGGATAACAGAGATTGATATTTGGTTTTCTCTCCCTGCCCTGCTTGCTCGTATTATGTGGACTCTGTTTTCCTTTCTCTCAAAGCTCGTACAGGAAGCAAACATCAGCATGTGAATACCGGCTATTATTTTACTTCTGCGGGCATTACAGATGAGTAAGAGAATGAGACTGATTGTGTGAGTAAGCAGGTGGAAATTTTCAAATATTGTGTGGAGCCAAAGAGACCAGCCATTAAAAAAAAAAAAGGCTGGCCCTTTGTGGTATCTGATCCGCTGTCATTTCCCCTGAACGCACAAAATGAACTTGCTGCTGCATGAGTCTGGGCCTCTCCCTTCCCCGCAGTTGTACTACGTCAACGAGCCAAAAGGCTTGCACGAGTCATTTAGTGTCCTCATTTCAGATGGAAAAGTGTGTACATCTGGCACTCTCATGCTTGACTGGTGCTAGCTTCTGGCATATGAACAGCTGAGGAATAAATTATGGACATTAGTAACCACGACCAAAATGTGCCACTCCATTATGCTAGCCTGAAGGAACAGCTCCTATTTTTCTAAAAGTCATTTTCATATTTGTAGTGTGTGAATTGCAATATTAGATACTAGTAAACTTATAAATAAATGAGCCAGACATTTATCTATTTTTTTAGTTTGTATTATCCTATTTTAAAGGTATTATCTATTCTGTTTTTAAATGTATTATCTATTTTTTTTAATAAACTGAGAAGGTGAGCTCAGGAGTTTCAGATGGCTAGTCAGAAAGACATTTGAATTTGAGAGTCAGTCTAGCTCGTTTTGCGAAATGGTTTGCACTCAGGCAAAATAAAAGCGCCCCCCGCAAAGGTCTGAAGTCCTCCAGGAGCAGATGCCATCCTTACAGGCTGGGATGTGCAAGGCCCAGAACATAGTCTGTGCTTCCAAGGAAAGGCCTAACAGTGATGGTTCGGACTAGAAGACAAAGGCCAGACATACCCGTAAGGCAGAGTGGGACCATCGTAGTGACTCTTCTTTGAAGAAGAAAAGGGTAATGAAGACAGTAACATAAGAAGTGCCTATAGGAATATAATGGAGGCCCTCATCAAAGTGATTAAAGAGTTCAGCTGTTAACAGAAAGGTCGGAGGTTTGAGTCCACAGTAGGCACCTCGAAAGAAAGGCTTGGGGATAAAAGACGCAGAGCAAGTCAACCATGGACAACCTTGTGGGCACAGCGCTTCTCGGACACACATGGAAATGACCGTAAGTTGGAACAACTGGTCTGCCTTGGAGTCTAATGACATCATCCACAGAACAAGGCTCACGTTTGGGTGGAAAATGTGATGTCTGAATAATTTAACCTCTCCTCCGAAGAATAGATCAGAAAGTATAGGTGAAAGGAGAGTTCTTTCTTTAGCTGATTGCACAAACACTAGGAAGATGCTCATTCTGGAATGCAAGCAGCCCACCTGAGTTATGAATGTCCAATTTACAGACAGCCCCTTTCTTCCCTTTAGGCAGGGCTTGGAGTGTATTGGAATCTGTTCTGTGGTGGCCAACCAGGTCCTACAGGATGAGACCAGAAATGTTCACAATGGCTGTGATTCAAGAGTGATCAGACCGGGGGTGGAGGGGGTGGGGGGCGGCTGGGGGGGATAGAAGCTGAGGTTCTAGAATGGTAGATCTACAAGAACATGGTGGGCCCTTTCAGAGATTCATGTCTGAAATTGGGCCACGGAAAGCATTGTGGAGAGCCACGTCCGTTCAGGGCACTACCACTTTTAGAGTGGGGAGGCTTCGTCTTTTCAAACTTATTTTGCCATCGTTACTGATATAATCAGCCTTTCCCTCCCATCCTCCAAGATGTTTTGTTGTTGTTTTTACTTTCTATAATGATCTCATACAATATTTGTTCATTTGTGCCTGGTTTATTTCATCCGGCACAATGTCTTCCAGGTACATCCATGGTGTGGAGTCTTTCACAGATTTATTTTTATTCTTCGTTGTGTAGTATTCCGTGGAGTATCTATAGCTTAGTCTTAGTTTGCTCAGTCATTCGCCATGGATGGATATTTAGGTGGTTGTCCATCTTTTTGCTTTAGGAATAGTGCTTCAATGGATGTATGATACATGCACGGCTCTTTTTTCTCCAGAGTATTTACCATGAAGTAGGATTGCTGAATCATGTAGTGTTTCTATTTTCAACTTTTAAGGAAGTAATATACCATTTTCCACAGTAATTGCACCATTTAAAGTCCCACCAGCAATGTATGAGGATTTTCATCTCTCCATGCCCTAACCACCATTTGTTGTTTGTTCTGTTTATTTTTCATTTTGCTTGTGGATCTTCTCTCTCTTATTTCCTTTGTTGCTGTTGGTTTTACATTTACTAAATCTTCATGATTTTCCTGTTTTATTACTTTAAATGAGAGAGTTTTTAAATGTTCCTTCAGGTTACCCTACAATTTGTTATGTAATTTTTCAGCTGGAAGTTCTGTAACTACACTATTTATGTCATCTTTCTGTTTTTTAATTGTCTTCGTATAAGTTATATCATGTATAAGGTTATAATTGGTATCTCTGGATTCCCATTTTCAGTTTTGGAGGTTTATTTTACTTTCAATACTACTTTATATGGGATACCTCTGGGTAGTGTTGTCATAAATACTCACCTCGGGTTGTTGTCTGTTGTTTGTTCCCTGTCAGAAGAACACTTGTTGGTATGTGAATGGAACATCACCACCCACCTTTGTGTGGGTCACCAACACCTTCAGAATGGAGTGTCACCAACTCTCGGTGGGGCACTACCATCCTTAGTTTGCCACCTTTTCACAAATATCTATCTATCACACAACATTTAACAATTCGACTTTTTAAAGTATATGATTTATTGACATCGATTGTATTGACTAACTCTGCAACTCTTGCCCTTAAAATGCAACTTTTCATCAGCGTATGAAAACTCAAAGCTCCCTAGGGACCCGGGAATAACGAGTCAGGTTTGGTTGTACACCTTTGCTGGTTCTTCTCTTCTTGTATTAGTGAGGGGAGACAGTAATTTGTCCTTTTGTGATTGGCTTATTTCATGCTCCTCTCAGTATAATGTCTTCTGTCTCCATCTCTGTCTTAGCATACATCAGGACTTTGTTTCTCTCTCTAGATGAGAAGTATCTAATTGTGTGTGGGTACCACATTTTATTTATCTGTTCTTAGGTGATGAATGTCTTAGGTTGGATTCTCTCAAGAAGCATAACCAGCGAGGCCTACGTATGTGTAAGCAGTTATGTGTCCCTCCCTCTTGAATATGAGAATAGTGCTCCAGTGAGTACTGGTGTACCCATGCCTCTGGCGACATTGCTCTTACTTCCCTGGGGTATAATCCCAGCGATGGAATTGAAAAGGCATATGCTAATACTAATTTTAGTTATTTGAAAACTATAACACCGTTTTCCACCATGGCTGTCCCATTGTACATTCCCACTAGAAAATGAGTAAGGGATCTCATGTCCCCACATCCTCACCACTATTTGGTAATTTATTTGTTCTTTTAAAAATCTTAGCTCTTCTAGTGGAAGTTAAATGGTACCTCATCTGGTTTGGTGTGTGTCATTCTTGTGGCCAAAGGCCTTGAGCATCTTCTCAAGTGTCGGCCATTTGAATATCCTCTGTTGACGGTACCACAAAGCAGGGCATTGCCACCTTTGCCTTGTGTCTGAGAAGAGAGATAATTGTGAGGTAGCTGAGTCAGAAGAAAGTTCAGACTCTCTTTGTGAGGGTAAGTAAAAGGGCTTCTTTCAATTAAGCAACACGAATCCAGGTTGGGCTAGTACCACATGCAGCGCCTTCTTACCCTTTGACTGCTCCCGGGTTTAACTTTCCGTGGGTGCCCATAGCCACCCATTAGGCGGAGCTCCGTGGGGTAGGTGCCCATAACCACCCATTAGGGGGCTCCGCGGGGTGCATAGCCATAGCCACCTATTAGGCGGGGCTCCCCGGGGTGGGTGCCCATAACCACCCATTAGGCGGGGCTCCGCGGGGTGCATACCCATAGCCACCCATTAGGCGGGGCTCCGCGGGGTTGTGCCCATAACCACCCATTGGGCGGGACTCCGCGGGGTGGGTGCCCATAACCACCCATTGGGCGGGGCTCCGCGGGCTGCAGTGGCTTTTGTCCCGCAGGCTGCTCTGGCTGCGGTCAGCAAAGGGAAGCGTCTGCTGTGACTAGGATTTCTCCGACCTTGGCATTAGACACCTAGTCAAGCGTTCAATCGCTACTCAGGGAAAGAACCACTTCTGTGGGCCCTCTGCACCTGCGTCAACATTTCATGTCTGAAACTGGCCTCTGCTTTACATAGCTCCCTTTTCTCATCAGTGTTCGAATTCGGTCGCATTGGCTAAGTTAATGGCACTATCAGGAGTATTACTCTTTAGCCCAGGGGCATGATTCATAATGTTCTCTACCATAAAATGATGGTGGTGGCTCTAAAGGGAACCAGAGACACACAGAGACCGAAATATGTGCATGGATTTTGAGTTTGCATTTAATACTCGCCCCAATCTAAGAACAATTGGTTCTTACTACATGGCCCTGGTAGATGCTCGCTCTTCTAAGAAGGGATAACTGAAGATATGGGTGCTATAGTAAAGTGCGATTAAGAGACCAGATGGTGTCCAGCTATCAGAAAGACTAGTTTGGGGGACCTTAAAGATTTCTGTTAAAGCAAGCATCTATCTAAATAAGGTAACCACCAAATCCACATGAAAGAAACACATTGGCCTATGCCATGCAAGGGTTATAAATGACAAACTCCAAATAAGAGAATGGCATCAGAGCTTAAATTGTGAACACCTGGTTTGCCCACATCCCTTTGCAGGGTCCCCATTTGGGTGAGCCCTCCTGGGAGTCCCTTTTGACCACAGTTGAGGGATATGAAGCGCCTTGCTGTAACATCGAGAGCATTGTGAAGCCCATTCTCGCAGGGGAGTTAGGTTAAAGTGCAATCAGTACCTTACCATTTGATTTTCCATTTAACCCAGTTTACAGTTGTTTTAGTTTTTACTATTTTATGCTTCTTTTATATTATGTCTTTCTATGTTATGTCTAGTCACTGTTGTTGATTTTGCTTGTTTGTTTGCTTCCTGTTTGTATTTGATATAAATTTCTATGTATGAAGTCCAGGATAGTTAGATCTTTAGATATAGTACTAGATTCAAAATCATCTAGAGGCATGCCAGGGAGAATGGGTGTAAAGTGAACTAATGACAATAAGTGCAAGAAGAAAATATTCTGAAATCAATTGTCATGATTGCACAAATCTTCTTAATATAGTTGAATGATTAAATTTAATGATATATGGAGTATATTCCAATGAAAATATAATAAATAAATAAACCTTCATCCTCTGAAGCTTGAGGCTTTGTGTCAGCTTGCTCTTGAGGGGCAGGGAGAGGAGGAAGTGAGGCTTGGCTTTAATTTGGAGTGAGTTTGACTGCTGGGGCCTTGTTGCTACTGATATATTGACTCAGTGTGTCAGAAGCTAGACTGTGAGGGCACTTAGGGAAAGCCAAATCCAAGCTCACATAGATAACGAAACTGTGCTTTCAAAATGAAGAAACGAGCAGAAGTTGAAAGAGCAGAAATCCAAATAGATCAAGATAAAGGGCATGATAACTTGCAAGATGTTTGGTCAACACACAGAGAGTATGAATCCTATCGGATGTTTACTCCCAAGAAAACATGGTCAGCTACCACCGAGAAACCAAACCATAGTGTTGATAAACATGATAATATCAAGCAGCATTTTTGGAGCCATGTTTTTGTTTTTTAAATCATTTTATTGGGGGCTCGTACAATTCTTATCACAATCCACACATACATCCATTGTGTCAAGAACATATGTACATTTGTTGCCATCATCATTCTCAAAACATTTGCCTTCTACTTGAGCCTTTAATATCTGCTGCTCATTTTCTCCTTCCCTCACCACTCCCCCCTACCTCATGAACCCTTCATCATTCATAAATTATTATTATTTTGTCACATATTACACTGTCTGACGTCTCTCCACACCTTCTTCTCTTTGTCCCTCCCCCAAGGAGGAGGGACAAATTCTTGTAATCAGTTCCCCCTTTCTACACTATATTCTTTCCACCCTCCAGGCATCACCACTCTCACCACTGGTCCTGGAGGAGTCATTTGTCCTGGATTCCCTGTGTTTCCAGTTGCTATCTGTACCAATGTACATCCTCTGGTCTAGCCAGATTTGTAAGGTAGAATTGGGATCATGAAAGTGGGGGTGAGGAAGTATTTAAGAACTAGAGGAGAGTTATATGTCTCATTGTTGTTACCCTGCACCCTGTCTGGTTCATGTCCTCCCCACAACCCTTCAGTAAGGGGTGTCCGGTTGACTACCATTGGGCTTTGAGTCTGCACTCTGCACTCACCCACCTTTTCAATGATATGATTTTTGTTCCTTGATGCTTGATACCTGATCCCTTCGACAGCTTGTGGTCACACAGGCTGATGTGTTTCTTCCATGTGGGCTTTGTTACTTCTGAGCTAGATGGCCACTTGTTTATCTTCGAGCCTTTAAGACCCCAGACGTGGAGCCATGTTTTCAAGATGACTAAAGAGAGACTGAGGCAGACTAGCCACCGTCATGCCATTTAGTTGACTGTGAGATGACCTGCTTGCTTCCCCCTCCCATCTCAGAAAGCCCTCTTGGTGATTGTTTTTAAAATGTACTTGTGCATACTGGGATCAGGACGTTGTAATCAATCTTGTTGTTCTTTAATATTGTTATTTTTTGATGTTGTAATCAGGGTGTTAAAATGAATCTTACTATTCTTTTTTTGCTAGCCAGGATGCTATCATCCACCCTGCTGGTTTTTATAACAGACAAACCCTGCTCTGATCTCAGGAATGTTACCATTGGCTTTGCTACTTTAGCTTTTGTCGCACCTGCTCACTTCACAGAACAGCCCCGATCGTTGGGGGTTTGCCCTTAGAAACGGGTTAGGAATTTCACTCAACTTTGCTGTCCAGTTAACTGAATAAAAGACTCTTCTAAATTATCAAAACACGATAAGTAGCTATTATTTATTTGAACCAACCACAAGATTAGCTTTCCATTTTTTCCTTCATATTGATGTGAATCAGGGAAAAAGAAGAGGGGAGAAAGGAGTTGGATACACATTTAAAGTGTATTATGATGCTATGCAAGCAAAAGAAAGGGGGAAGAAGCTGACTTCCCATTAAGACACTGTGTTCCATCTATCCAACAGAGAAGAGAATTTGGGGGGAGATGATTTCCTTCTATTCGGACTTGCAGGAGAGAGGGTACAGTAAGGGGATCCCCTTGTGCATCCGAGAACGAAGCAGCCATAGAGAGGGATGCTCTCCCCAAAGGGTGGAGCAAAGGACAGAGATGTTGACGAAAACATGGACAAAGAACCTTTCTTCTTCTTCTTCTTCTTCCTTGTTGGCTATTTATAATTAAAGTCAGCACTAAATACTATTTTTTAGTCTTCTGTAAACTGATTTGTAATTTAAATTTCTATGGAAATTATATTTAAATGGCATTTACTGCCCAGAGAAACTATTGTACATGAGGATGGGGTTATTATGCTGTATTTTTTTGCTTTTGAAACTTTAGTGTTTTACTTTACACTCTGACTTAAGAGGTGCTTCTTTAGTTTATTCACAAATACCTAAGCACAGTTTTGAAAATTAAAACAAAAACATAAGTTCATCAATGTACACAGAAAACACACTTGGCAAAATCTAACATCTTCTCCTGATAAAATGGAGATCAAAATAGAAATAGAAGAAAAGTCCTCAAACACACACATGTCTATCTCTATCTATCTACTTTATATAGCTATATTACCAATGATAAATTATAGTCTTAATCTAAAGAAACTCTAAGAAGTCCTATACCTAACAGGAACCAGGTAATGACGCACTTTATCACCACTTCTATGCAATATGATGCTAAAAAAAAGCTTAACTAGAGATGTGAGACAAGAAAGGGGAGGAGGCATTAAAATTAGCAAAGTATAAGCAAAGCTCTCTATTTTCAGATGATATGATCCTATATATGGAAAGTACCTAGAACATGTCAAAAATAATAATACTGGTGGAACTAACTGAAAAAATCAGCAAAGTGGCAGAGTACACAGTCAATGTACAAAACAATCAGTCCGATTCTTTTCTTAGATTAAGAAAGAGAACTCTGCTAGAGAAGTTAAGAAATCATGTACACTGATGAAACATAGAACTTTCTTCTAGTTCTTTAATTTTTCCCCCAACACACATACTAATATAACCCCAATTATACCTTACAAATCTGGCTAGACCAGAGCATGTACACAGGTACAGATAAGAGCTGGAAACACAGGGAATCCAGGACAGATAAACCCCTCAAGACCAATAATGAGAGTAGCAACACCAGGAGGGGGAGGGAAAGGTGGGAGGGTGGAAGGGGGAATCAATCACAATGATCTACATGTAACCCCCTCCCAGGGGGACAGACAATAGAAAATTGGGTGAAGGGAGACATCGGTCAGTATAAGACATGAAAAAATAATAATTTATAAATTATCAAGGGTTCGTGAGAAAGCAATGGTGGGAGATGGGGGTGGGGGATGAGAAGCTGATGCCAAGGACTCAAGTAGAAAGAGAATGCTTTGAAATTGACGATGACAACAAATGTACAAGTGTGCTTACACATGGATGGATGGATGGATGGGCTGTGATAACAGCTAAATGAATTCCCAGTTAAATGATTTTTTTAATGCAATCAATGTCACGGAATTGTACAAATGTTAGAAATTATAGAAATCGGTTTAATTGGTGTATGCTCTGCTGTGCAACAAAAATAAAATAATTTTAATCATGCTAAAAAAAAGAAACCATTTACAACAGTCTATGAGAAGACAAAGTATTTAGCAATAAATCTAACCTGAGTAACAAAACACCTTATACAAAGAAAACAAAAAACCTTATTACAGGAAGCCAAAGGAATTCTATGTAAATGGAAGAGAATGCCATTCTCATGAATAAGGAGAGTTAGCATTATGAAAATGTCACTACTGTTCAAAACAATCTACACATATAATTCAATCCTGATCAGTATGCCAACATCATCCTTTCATGATATAGAGAAACGAATGACAAAAGTTATATAAAAGACAAAGAGGCCACAGATAAACAAAGCACTACTCAAGAAGAAGAACAAAATGGGAGGACCCTCCCTTCTCAATCCCCAAACCTACTGCAAATGACAGCAGGCCAAATAGTCTTGGACTGGTACAAAGACACATATAGACAATGAACACAATTTGAGAACCCAGAAGTAAAGCATCCACCTATGGACAGCTAGCAAGCTCCTAAAAGGCAAGAATGGCCAAATTTTACCCTACTACTCTGAACTTGTGTGGTAGTTACATAATTTCAGGTCAACTTGAAGATCGATAGTAGTGTAGAGGCGGTATTCAGCCTGCCAACCAGGTCAAACCCTGATATGACTGTGTGGGCGTGGCCCTCTCATAAGGAAGGTCTTGGGAACATTGCCCTCTCTCTCTCTGCTGGCTGACCCCGCTTTCTGCCAAGGCCCTGGATGTGTCCACCACCATTGGATCCACGCGACCCTGCACAGCAACCCGTGATCTTCCTGCATTCGGCATCATTGCTTGTGACTGCGTGAGTCTGAAGAGGGACTGGTGGACAGTATTAGACTGATGGAGTTGCGTTGAACTGGGCTGGGATGTTTTCCTGATATATAAGGCTTCTTGATGTAAAGCTTTTTCTTACATTGGATTTATTTCTCTAGTCAACCCAGCCTAACACGATGTATTATCAGGAGAGACTAGTCCCTGGAGAAGGACATCATACTTGCTAAATTAGAAGAAGGGGCCGCAAAAAAACCAGGAAGGCCTTCAACGAGATGGATTGACACAGTAGCGGCCTCAATGGGCTCAGACATAAGGACAGTTGAGAGGATGGTGCAGGGCTGGGCAGTAGGTGTTCCCCTCTCTTGTCCGTAGAGTCTCTTGGAGTCAGAACTGATTCCAGGGCACTTGGCAGCAACAGCGGCATGGACAGGTAACCTTTGACACTGAACAGAAACCTATGAAATGGGAAAGAGACAGTCTCTGGAAGAAATATGCTTTCTCATTTTCAGAAAAGTGAAACAAGGTTTACATTTCACACCGCGTACAAAAATGGACTCTAAATGGATCAAAGAACAAAATGTAAAATCTGAGCCTCTAAAGACAGACCCTCAATAACAATGGGGACTAGTTCAGAGGTCCCAAATACAGCATAAATACATTATCAAACCGAATGGAAAACACAGAGATAGCAAAAGGCAAACTAAATAACTGTTGCTTCCCAAAATTAGGCACACGTGTGCACAAAATATTTCACCAAAATAAATATGAAAGAACCTTCAGTTTGGGGACAAAAATCTTTGATAATGGCCTATAGGTCACAGAACTGCACTAAAATATATAGAAAAATATACACCTTAACAACAGAATGATTAATAATCCCATTTAAAATGAGACAGAGGGCATGAACTGATACGTCACTAAAGAAGGCATTCCGACAGCCAATAAACATGACAAAACAATCATCACACTGATGATTAGTCACTACCAATTAATTAAATAAAACCAAAGCCACTGTCATTGCAGATTATCAGGATTCCTATAGAGCTATAAGGTGTCCAAGGCTGAAGATCTTTACAGGAGCAGGGCGAGCTCATTTTTCTCACCAGGCACCATCAGTGAGTTTGAAGAGCCGACTTTTCAGTTAGCAGTTCATCGCTTACCTGAGAGAAACATGAGCCGTGGCGTACAAGACATCTGCACACATATTAACATTCATGTGCACACCATTCCAAAGATCAGAAAGATGGCAGCCAACCTACTGTCCGTCAGTGGATGAATGGGTAAGCACACTATGATGCTTAGACAAAATAGACTACTATGCAAGGGTAAAGAAAATGAACCTTTGAACAGTTCATAACACATATGAACCTGAAGGGCATACTGAGTGATTAGGACAATCACAAAAAATACCAAATATTGTATGGAGATTACTGTTATAAAAAGTCAAGGGAAGGTTCACACTACCAGAAACCTTGCTTGATGGTTAACGAGTGAGAAGGAAGGACAGTCACATTCCCACGAGAAGGGAGACAGACACACGTGAACCCGGATGAAGGGAAAGAAATATATAAAAGAGGTGGGTCAGCAAAGCCACAGGAGCAACACTGAAGAAACATACCAATTGGTCGGGAGCGATGCTTGTAATATGGTAAAAATATACAAACAAATGTGAGGTCCTACTGCAACGCCCCAATCCATTCAAAAAGTACCTTCCTCCACTTACTTTTCTCTTCAGGGATATTTGAAAAAAAATGATTTGAGGCCTGTTGTTTTGCAAGGAAGGGATTTTTAAAAATAAATCAAAATACCCCTTGCTTTTCAAAAGTTCGCTTATGCAACAATGTTCTTACAAAAGACCGCTATGAATGACTGCTTTCATGAACTGAAAGAAATCCAGAGTAGGTTAGCTTTTAGGGGAAAGAAGAAAAGTTGCGCTTGCATTAGTGTTTGCTCGGCATGGGGCAGCTTAAGTGGCAGCCTACATTTTGAGCAGAGAGTGGTGCTGCCGAGCATGACACCATGCATGCACTATTCCTGCTTTATTTACGCCGTGACTTTATCATGCCAGTCTTGGTTCCACTGTATGTCAGTGTTATTTCAGGGTGTGTGGGCTATTTTCCGTGATTTGTTAGGCTGTTGTGGGGGTGAGAGAATGTCTTCTTCATCGTATCCCACTTTGGTTCACACACATTTCGTTACAGCACTGCACTTTCAGACAGCCCGTGAAGCAGTACAGATAGGAATCCCTGGTTTTACAGTGGCTAGACGAACAAGCCAAGGAACAAGCAGGAAGTTCAAACCCACTGGTTGCTCAGCAGGAGACTGAGATCACAGTCTACTTCTGAAGAGACTATAGCCCAGGAAGCCCCACGGAGCAGTCCTACCACTTCTCTGTCAGTTTGTCATCATGTGGTGCATTGGGTGTTTCTGTGCTGCTGGAAGCTTTGTGACTGGTATTGTAATTGCCAGCAGGGCCACTCAAAGGTAATAGGTTTCAGCAGAGCTTCTAGACTAAGAACAGAACACGAAAGAAAAAAAATCAGCTTCCCACTTGCTCTTAATTGTAGAGTAGCTCAAGCAAATGTAAGTAACGTTGAAGTAAAAAGTGGAATAGGAAATGTCACAAGGCAGCTCGATAAGATAAAGTACTAATAGTGAAATGCACAGTCAGAAAATGAAAACTCAAAGAATATGCTCAGCATATCTTAAACTACAAAAACTGAAGAAAAATTCAAGTACTGAGTTGAAATCATGATAGATGCTATGAACAAAATATGGAATGATGCAGGAAACAACCAAGCAGATGGGAAGACTGCATGGTCACTTGGCAGAAGAACTAGTGGATGCTCCCCCGTTTCAGGAGGTAGCGCGTGAGCAAGAGTCAGGAGTGGCTAAAGAAGCTCTCGTAGCACTGAAAGCATTAGCCAGAAACCAGCCTCCAGGAACTGGTGAAATACCAACGGAAAGGTTTTAACAAGCTAATGAAACAATGGAAGCGCTTAATTGTTTATGCCAGGAAATTTGGAAGCCAAGGACTTGGCCAATTGATTGGAAGAGACCTATGCTTTTACCCATTCCAAAGAAAGGTGACCCAAAAGAAGGCTCAAATTATAGAACAATATCATTGCGATCACTTGCAAGTAAAATTTTGCTGATGATCATCCAACAATGATTGCAGCAGTGCATTGATAAGGAGCTGTCCAAATTTCAGTACAGATTCAGAAAAGGACACGGAACAAGAAATATCATTGCTTGATTTAATAGATCTTGGCTGAAAGCAGAGAAGAGCAGAACAATTTTCCTTGTGTTTTGTGGATTATACCAAGGCATTCAACAGAATGGATCATAGCAAACTATGGATAACCTTGAGAAGAAGGGGAATACGTTAGTGTGTTTACAAGGAACTTGGACATGGATCAGGAGGCAGTTGAAAAATCAAGAGAATACTGCATGGTTCAAAATTAGGAAAGGTGTGCATCAGGATTTAATCTCTCACCTTAATTCTTCAGTCTGTATGCTAAGCAAATAATTGAAGAAGCTGGATTATATGAAGAAGATTGTGGTATCAGGGTTGGAGGAAGCCTTATTAACACCTGAGATATGCAGATGACACAACCTTATTTACTACAAGTGAGGAAGACTTGAAGCATTTGCTGTAGAATATCAAAGATTGCAACCTCCAACATGGGTTAAGACTCAATTTAAAGATGAAAATCCTCACAGCTTGACCAATAGAGAAAACGTTGAAATTTTTAAAGAATTTTGTCTTGCTTGGGTCCACAACCAATGCTCAGTTAAGAGACCAAATGTGCATCTCATTAGGTAAATCTGCTGCCCAAGACCTCTTTAGAGAATTGAAAAGCAAAGATGTTACTTTCAGGGTTCAAGCGTACCTGATCCAAGCTACGGTATTTTTAACTGCTTCATATGTATTTGGAAGTTGGTGATTGAATAAGGAAGACAAGAGAAGAATTGGTGTATTTGAATTATGGAGAAGAATATTGCTTGAAGACAGAGGAGAATATTGGAAGTACCATGGACTGCTAAAAGGACAAAGATAGCTGTTTTAGAAGTACAACCAATGTGTCCCTTGGAGGCAAAGATGTCAAGCCTTCATCTTACATACTTAGGACATATAGTAAGAAGAGACCTGTCCAACATGCTTCGTAAAGTGGAGGGTGTCAAAAAAACAACAACCAAGAAGGCCCTTGAGGGACTGGATTGACCCAGTGACTGCAGCAATGGCTCAGGCATGGGAACAGTTGTGAGGATGGTGTAGCACTGGCATCCTTTTATTCTGTTGTGCACGTGGTCACGAGGGTCAGAACTGACTCTATGGCACCACAACAATATAGGATGCTTATGAGTTGGAACTGACTAGACAGCATTGGGATTTATTCAATAAATATGAGAATAGTTGAAGGTAAGATTCCAAGTCAATGAAGAAGTAAAACCCCAAGCCCAGACTCCCTGCCATCAAGTCCATGCAGACTCACAAGGATCCTATAGGACAGGGTAAAACTGCCCCTGTGGGATTCTGAGACTGTAATTCATTCTAGGTGTATGGAGCCTTGCATTTCTCTTAAGGATCTCCTGGTGGCTTTGATCTGCTGACCTTGCTGTTGTGTAACCACTAAACCATCAGGATGCCATGAAGAAGCAAGTGTGGGTTAAATGGTCAACTCCTACTGATTTCTAGAACTACATGTCTGGGATCACATAATCATCACTTTTTATGAACTTTGATTTGTTGTAAATTGATATGCTAATTATAAACTACTGTTAAAGAACAATGATTCCAAACTAAAAACCCACTGCTATTGAGTTGATTCTGACTCATAGGATCAACAGTCTCCTCTTTGTCCCACAGAGTGACTGGTGAGTGTGAACAGCTGACCCTGCAGTTAACAGTCCAATGCTTGCCCGGCAGCAGCAGCGGGGAGTTCAGGATTTGCAAACACTTGTTACTGAATAATGGAGGTTTGGCAAGTCAGTTAATATCACAAAATCTTCTGATTTCAATGAAAAAAACAGCTATGGTACCAATGGTATCAGTTATTAGATTAATCATTTCTGAATAACGAATTCTAACTAATTCAAAGCTTTGTTCACTTATTCAGTCATTGTTACTTTAAGATGTTGTTGTTCTTAGGTGTCAGTTGAGTCAATTCTGACCTATAGCGGCCCTACACACCAAAACAAACCCTGCATGGTCCTGTACCATGCGAACGATTTTTACCATGCTTGAGCCCGTTGTTGCAGCCACTGTGTCAATCCATTCACTGAGGGGATTTCTCTGTATCGTTGTCCCCGCCCCCACCACTTTCCCAGGCATTACGTGCTTCTCCAGGGAATGGTCTCTCCTGACATGTCCCAAATATGTGAGCCCAAGTCTTGCCATCCTTGCCGCTGAGGAGCACTCGACATAACATCCTTCTTCCGCTTCTTTCAAGACAGATTTGTTTGTCCTTGTAGAAGCCCAGGGTACTGCCAATATTCTTCTCCAGCACCACAGTTCCAACACAGTGATTCCTCTCTGGCCTTCCTCAGTCAGTGGCCAGCTTTCACATGCATATGAGGTAATGAATAACACCATGGCTTGGGCCAGGCACACATTAGTCACAAAACAACATGCTTGCTCTTCAATACTCTAAAGAGGTCTTGTACAGCAGATTGGCCCAATGCCATGCATCTTTTGATCTCTTGACTGCTGTTCTATGAGCCAAGCATGACAAAATCCTTGTCAACTTCAAAATGTTCTCCATTTATCCTGGTGCTACCTACTGGTTCAGTTGTGAGGACTTCGATCTCCTTTTACATTGAGTCTTAAAACCATACTGAAGGCTACAATCTTGATCTTCACCAGCAAGTGCTTCAAAACCTCCTTTCAGGAAGTGTGTGTCATTTGCATACACGAGGTTGCTAAGAAGCCTTCTTCCCATCCGGATGCCCCATTCTTCTTCATATAATCCTGCTTCTCTGACTGTTTTCCCTGTGTCAAGTTTGAACAAGTAGAAGAGAATAGAATCTTTCCCAATGTTGAACCCTGCAGTATTCCCTTGTTCTATTTTGTACACGTTCTGTGTGAACCCAATGACATATTCAAGAATCCCCATTCGTGTCAAGGTTACCAATAATTTATTAGGGACCACATGGTTGAATGTCTTTGCATAGTCAATAAAGCACAAGGAAACATCTGGTATTCTCAGCTTTGAGACAATATAAAATCCAGTGGCATAAATTGAGAAGAAATACTAAGCTATCAAACTACTCACATTCATTATATAAGCTGCTGAACTTACATGTTTCATCATTTTAGAAATGGATGGAACTTGTGAGTATAGAAGGGAATATGAAGAGTTGCCAAATTCAAAGACTTGATCAATTATTATTGTTAGCTAGGGCTTGGTAATCTTGGTAAAGCATTGGGTTAAGTGTTGGGCTACTAACCACAAGGTCTCTGAGCCATACCTCTCAGCCACTCCGTGGTAGGAAGATGAGACCGTGTGCTCCTGGTAAGAGTTATAGCAGTGGTTCTCAACCTGTAGGTCACGACCCATTTGTCGGTAGAAGGACCCTTTCATAGGGGTTGCCCAATTCATAACACTAGCAAAATGACAGTTAAGAAGTGGCAACAAAAATAATTTTATGGCTGGGGGGGGGGTTCTCCACAACATGAGGAACTGTATGAAAGAAAGGGTAGCGGCATTAGGAAGGTGGAGAACCACTGGTTTGCAGTCTCAGAAACCCTGTTGAGCAGTTCGACTCTCTTACAGGGTCACTCTGAATCAGAATCAACTGGCAGCAGTGGGATAGTGGAGCGATTGATGGATTTCAATGTAGATCAAAATTTGTGACACAGTTTCTCTTGTTCCTCTCATCACAACCTAGCCACAAAATGGCCAAAATGTGAGGTCTGTCAAACTTGAGGTTAAAAGGGCCTCTGATGACCATTTACTAACTCCATCCTTGTTTACTCAGTGTTTCCTACTGAGGAATGTTTTTAAAAGTGAGCGCTGTGAGTTGCAATCTGTCCGTGCACCCAGCAGCAAGTGCAGCATGCTTCTGCCATAGCCCCGAATGTCTAACTAACATTTGACTTGAAAGGAGATAGTGTACATACACGTTATAAAGTCAAAGAGGGAAGGAGCATTTCAGCCGAGCTTAGTTTAACTTATGCAAGTTATTCTTTGGACCCGCAAATACTCCATTCCAAATGTCTCCATGGCTATGCATGCTTTCATCTTTCTAATTCTTTCAAAGGAGCGTGAAGGGTAAATTGTCTGTAATTTTCCTTATTGGCCTGCCTCTCACTAGAAATGATTTAAAAAGTCAAGTAAATGAAAATTACAATATTGGGCAGTAGTTACTTTCTGTTTACTGCGAATCAAAGTGAAAACTTAAATTGCATTATGAGTCCTACTTAGCTCAGCAAAAATGCTCAGATGTTGGCCATCCCTGAAGCTCTTTCTCTTCAACTAACCATATTGTTAGCTGTTTTAAGTCTCTTAAAATCAATATCTGATGAAAGAAGAATTTGAAAGAGGCTGGGGCAATTGAATTTCCCAAATTGCAATGACAATAAACTGTCTGAAGACTTGATCAGGAAAGTCTTTTAATCTCAGATAGATTCACGCAGCACCTGCACACTGTTCAACAGTCATTTAGAAATTGCCTGCTCTGTCTTGTCCATTAAAGCCTGTCCCCCAGGCTTCCATAGTTCACCAGGCATTATAATTTTGTCCCTCCTTTCTTTTAAGTGTTTCTCCTTAGGCTCTTAAATAGGAGGACTTCTAAATATTTTCAGAAGAGCCTTCAACTTTTTCACATTTTACAATGTTGGTGATTAATCCACAACCGAAATCATCGCCCTATAACTAGATATTCTGTCTTCAAAAATACTTCTCAGAATGAAGACCTAAGAGTTTGTCATTTATGTGTTCTTTCCATGGGGAAATGTATAAACCTTAGTCAAGAGAGTGAGGTGTAATCGTGTTAGCAGTCGCAGAAGCAGTAAAACCTCATTGAGTGCTAATTCCCGTAAACACTGCTAAAGCACCTTTAAAAGTAGCATGATCGGTATATATTACCTCTGCTTTCTTAAGCTTTAAGGTAGATGACTAGATACCCAGGCCTTGGACGATCAGAATAGCCCCTGCGATGAATTAAAGCCGATCGACTTGTAGAACGCGTCTAGTTTCCACTTCCTTCAGCTTTCACAAAGGCCTCTGTGCCTCTCCTCCAGCACATCAAGCTATTATTACGTCTCAAGATAGAAATGGAAGATGGCCACGGCCCGCTTAGCTTGCTATTTGCAATGGCCAGAGCTTAATCCCAATTGATACCCTTGTGTGAGCTGGCACTGGCGATAATAATGCAGAGTAATAGCAACTTGTGTAACTAAACCTTTTCACGAAAAACTGCTGGAAATGAAGGCATTTAGTTTTTACTCCCCTCCCCTTTGACAGAGTGGAAAGCAATTCAAATCAATGTAGGTCGAATCAAATGTTACTTTGGGAGATGCAGAGTGCTCCCTGGGGGGCATTCATTTTTTCCTCTAGAATGTGAACAGTGGCATTATGGGAGATCCTTAGTTCTAATGTGCAGTAGACACTATTACAAGATTTCCCACATAATAAATTGGGCTAATTTGTATGCCGTGAATGGAGAGATCAGGACAAAGGAAAGCATATTCATGGAAATAGGGCTCCTGCAATTAAACTAGTTGAGGGTAGCAGCTGCTCCTATGTAGCTGGCTATAGATATTTATTTACATGTGGTCAGGCCTTGGAAAAATAATACATGGCTGTCAACTAGCAAAGCGAAGCCACACACATGGACCCTGAACGTCGGCTCCTGTGTTGCAGCGTGAATTGGGAGAGCATCATAAAGAACAAACAGCAGTTCAGACCCTCCGCCCGAGGCCAGAAACTTCCGCCTCTCTTCCTCCTCAGGGACTACCTGAAGTCGTGCGTCCATGTTCTGTCCTCATCCAACAAAGGCCTATTTGAAAACACCACTCAGTAAGCAACTGACATGCATATTGGTCATTTGATTCTAGCCCTCCACCCTTGAACAATATTTAATGAGGAGGGAGAGGGTCGCAAACAATAAACAGCAGCAATAACAAAAACAGTAAAAACGAACCTCCCTGTCACATTTTAGTTTTAGATCTACAGTATTAGCCTACAAGGGAAAAAAAATCTATCCTATAAAATGTTATAAAGGTGGTGGAACAATTATAAAAGAATAGTGGTGATGGTTGTATACATGATGGGTATAATCAATGTCATTGAAATATATATGTAAAAATTATTATATATAAGTGTATGTGTATAAATGTATCAACAATTTAAAATGGGGAGTTAGGAATAAACCACATTAATATTAACTTAATTAATAGAGTCCATAGAGTTGCCTTAAATTATCTGGAAAAAGTAAACATATCAATAAATGTAAAATAAACTTATTTTTTATCCTGTATAAACAGAGATGAAACAAAATGAAGTTAAGCTGTATGCTATATATAATATTGGTATGTCTACTTCTATTTCTGAGCTATTATACACCTCCCAGTCATTTTATTTTTCTGATTCTCCACATATGACACCTGATTTCATCCTTACTGCCACCTGGATGAACCAGATATCAGAGAGGTTATTTGCGGTCCCCTATTTCAGATAATGAGACTAAATCACAGAGGAGTTTGGTGACCTTCTCAATTGAGGCCAGTCAGAAATTAGTGATGGTGCTGGACTCTGATCTCCTAAAACTAAACTCCTGATCACCGTGCTGTGTCAGTATTTTCACTATAAGCTATGCAATTTTGGCTATAATCCTTCTATATGAAATAGCCACTAGGCAAGCTTACTATGATAGGTAGGTTTATTCTGCCACCTTGGAAAACAGGAACATGTGGGATCAATAAGGTCACAGTTTGATTGGAGGGCAAAGAGATAAAGATCTCTGCAAGCCTTCCCCCCCCCCCCCCCCAGCACCACCACCACCAGAGCAGCATGTGGCTGCCTTAGGTAGTTCTCTGCCTCAACTTGTGAGCTACACTACCTAGTGACACCCATAGATAATGTCACTAGAGCTTGAGGTTCTTTTGAGACTTGCTTTGCCAAGCTGCTGATGTGTACACTGCTTGGTACAGTTGAATCTTGTCATCTAGCTGACTGTTGGTGACCCGCTCTGCTGTTTGCTGCCTGTGGCTGGACTGCCTGCATTGCTCTACAGAAGACTAGCTGTCTGTTTCCTTGACCTTGGACCCAGCAGCCCTTGTGAGTTGAAGGACTTCCAGTATATTAACTGTTCCATGGAAGTGAGTTTAATGGAGTCTTATGTACTGCTGTGTAACTAATTAGCTGTTATATTCCTTCATGCTGTGTATATCTATCCATATGTATCTATATACAGGTATATATAGATATATATAAGCATAAGTGTCCTGGTTTTGTTTCTCTAGAGAACCCTAACACAATTGGTACTGGCAGTGCTTCCAGAGAAACAAAATCATAAATATGGGCTTCTCAAATCGGCCCTCCAACCTGATTAGGCTTCACAGCACTGAGAATGCTGTCTCTCCCCCTGAAGGCATGGATACGCCTGCCACTCTGACTAGAGCGGGTGGTGTGAATCCATGGTGTGAAGTAGCAAAGCTAATGTCCACAGCATCACCAACAACAGAGGAAGTGCTGGTGAGAGGAGAGGCTCTGGGTGATCATGTGCTTGCTATTTTCCAGCAGTTTTGTCAGGATGAGAAGTCTGGGGAAGCTGGTTGGCTGGTCCTCCTTACAGTAGAAAATGTGATCAAGGAGGGGGATAATCTCAGAACCTCAGAACACGTCTCAAGTGCCGAATAACAGACCTAACAGCTTCTGCGGGTGCTACAAAGGAGAGTCTTCTCTCCTCTAGTAATAGAGCTGACATTGCCGAAAACCACATTCAGAGGCTCATCGTATGTGTAGCTGAATTACAGTGTCAGCTGAATTGCAGGTCTACAACAGTGTCTGATATGAAAGCAAGGGAATTAATAGGAAAGAATTGGGACCCTGAAACATGGGATGGGAAAATATGGGATATTGAGCTCCTAGAGCCAATTGAACCATCCCAGTCAGTGGATCCGCCCCTTCTACCTGAGGGGATTAATCCACTCTCAGTAAAACAACCCATACCTGAGCAGATTAGCCAAACTGTTCAAGCTGAAATGCCAGGTAGGGCTGCGTCTGTAGCATTGCCTGGGGGAGATGCCTTAAAGATATCGATGAGAGCCCCCAGGAAATACCCCCACCACCCATTATTTCCTAGAATTAAGTCTCATAAAGTTCCTAAAGGTGAGGTTCAGATGATGGCTCAGGAAGAAGTGCCCAAAGATCTGCTTGAGTTTTCTACTATGTACAAGCAGAAGCCTGGGGAATGTCCCTGGGAATGGCTACTAGGACTGTGGGATACTGGTGCAAGGAAATGTAACATCAGACCAGTCTTAGTTTCTTGAGATGGGGCCCCAAGCTCAGATTGTGCCTTCAATGTCTCAGCAAGAGAGGTTAAGAGAGGATCTAATGGCTTATTTGGTTGGCTCACTGAAGCATGGGCTTCCAGATGGTCTAGATTAGACCAACGTGAGGTACCTGACCTACCTTGGTACACTGTAGAAGAAGGCATCCAAAGGCATAGGGAAATTGGTATATTGGAATAGATTTATCAGAATAATCCCGTAGACTAGTGGTTCTCAACCTTCCTAATGCTTCAACCCTATAATACAGTTCCTATGTTGTGGTGACCACCCCTCCAACCATAAAATTATTTTTGTTGCTATTTCATAACTGTCATTTTGCTGCTGTTATGAATCTGGTGACTCCTGTGAAAGAGTTGTTCAACTCCAAAGGGGTCACGACCCACAAGTTGAGAACCAATGCCATAAGCCAAAAAGGGAGTGTCCCAAGGACATAGCTTTCACCACAACCACGCGGAATGTTTGTTAATAGGCCCCAGGATCTCTGAAGACTCCTATGATTGCTATCCTATGTACTCCAGGATTGACAGTGGGAACAGCCCTAAGTGAACGCCCACATTTGCTGCAATGGGGCTGATTGGGCCATGTGGTGGTAGAGGGCAGGTGTCAGCACTGAATCAACAGAGACAGGGTGGGCTTGGTTATTGTAATAGACAGCAAGGTTTCCATAGTAATTGAAGCAACCTGTCTCGTGTGGATTTATGGTCTTGGCTACTTAGTCACGGTGTCCCTAGGAGTGAAATACATGGAAAACCTACTAAATATTTACCTGATCCATACAGGTGGAAGAATGTTAGATCAGGTGAACAGCAGAGGAGAGTCATGACCACTCAACCAACTCCCAGACCTGAGCCAGGTTACAGACCCACAATCCCTTGAATGAGAGGAAGGCTAGGTCCCTTTGAAGAATGACCTTGCTATATCACCGAAGGTTTATACTGTTACTCTTTTGGCTAGCCTTCCCCAAAGGGACCTGCGGCCTTTCACAAGAGTGACTGCTCATTGGGTGAAAGGAAATAATCAAACTTTTCGGGGATTACTGGCCACTGGCTCTGAACTGACACTAGTTCCAGGAGACCCACGATATTTTGAAGGCCCTGTCAGAGTGGGGGCATATGGAGGTCAAATTATCGATGGATTTTTATCTCAGGTATGCCTCACTGTGGGTCCAGTTCCAGAATGTATCATTGGAATAGTAACTGGCAGAACCCCCATATTGGATCACTGAAATGTGGAATAAGGGTCATTATGGTAGGAAAGGCCAAGTGGACACCATCAGAACTGCCACTGCCTAGGAAAATAAATAGTAAACCGAAAGCAGTACCGCATTCCTGGAGGGATTGCAGAGATCAGTGCCACCATCAAGGACGTTAAGGATACAGGGGTGGCGATTCCTTCCACATCCCCATTTAACTCACCTATTTGACCTATTTAAAAACAAACAAAACCCCGATGGATCCCGGAGAATGACAGTGGATTAGCATAAACTAACCAGGTGGTGACTCTAATCACAGCTGCCATTCCAGATGTGATTTCATTGATGAGCAAATTAATACTTCTAGTACTTAATAGTACTTGGTATGCAGCCATTGATCTAGCCAATGCCTTCTTCCCAATACCAGTCTCCAAGGACCTCCAGCAGCCGTTTGCCTTCAGTGGCAGGGACAATAATATACTTACACGACTCTCTCCCAGAGATATATCAACCCTTCCGCCCTGTGCCATAATTTAGTTGGAAGGGAGGTTTTTTTTAATTTGGTAAACCATATTCAATGTTTGGAGTTGATCCTGACCTCATGGCCTAGAAAACAAAGTGCTGATTCCGCCGCCCCGCCCCACTCCACAGACCCACAAACTACACTTCGCCCACCCCATCGCGGAAGACAGTCGGTTATAAAAGCCTGGGTGTAACCTCCTAGGAACGCAGAACTCTCCGGCGCTGCAGATGCTCTGGGCGGCACCTACTGAACTGCAGCTGGGACACTCGGTCCAGTTTCTCCTCCGTTGTTCGGAAGGGATCTTGATTGCCTGTCTATTCCACAAAATGTTACACTAGTCCATTATATTGATGACATTATGCTGATTGGACCCACTAAGGAGGATGTATCAAAGATTCTAGATTCATCAGTAACTATCTCTGTGCATGAGGTTGGGAAATCAACCCAACAAAGATTCAGGCACCTGCCACCTCAGTAAAATCTCTAGGGGTCCAGTGGTGTGGGGCATGTCGAGACATTCCTACTAAAGTGAAGAATAAGCTATTGCATCTGTCCCCCTCTGTGCCCCCAACAACTAAACAGGAGGCACAAGGCCTAGTGGGCCTCATAGGATTGTGGAGGCAACATATCCCTCATTAAGGATTCTACTTTGACTTATTTATCAAGTGATTATAGAAGGCTTCCAATTATGAGTGGGGCCCAGAACAAGAAAAGGCTCTTCAACAGGTTCAGGCTGCCGTGCAAGCTGCTTTGCCACTGGGACCATATGATCCAGCTGACCCAATGGTGCTACAGGTGTCGGTTGTAGATAAAGATGCAGTGTGGAGTCTTTGGCAGACCCCTATTGGTGAATCACAGTGTAGACTTTTGGGATTTTGGAGTAAAATCCTGCCATCCTCTGCAGACAACTGCTTCCCCTTTGAAAAACAGCTGTTGACCTGTTACTGGGCCTTGATGGAGACTGAATGCCTGCCTCACCATGGGCCACAAAGTCGCCATGAGGCCTAAGCTGCCCATCATGAACTGGGTATTGTCTGACCCACAGAGTCATAAAGTTGGATGTGCACAGCAACACTCCATTGTTAAATGGAAGTGGTGTATCCGATATCGGGCTAGAGCAGGACTTGAAGGGACAAGTAAGCTGCATGAAGAAGTGGCCCAAATGCCCACAGTCTCCACTCCTGCCACAATACCGTTCTTCTCCCAGTCTGCACCTATGGCTTCCTGGGGAGTTCCTTTTGATAATTTAATTGAAGAATAGGAAAGTCATGCTTGGTTTATGGATGGCTCTGAATGATATGCAGATGCCACTCATAAGTGGACAGCAGCAGCACTACAGCCCCTTTCTGGGATCTCCCTAAAGGACAGTGGTGAAGGGAAATCCTCCCAGTGGGCAGAACTTCAAGCAGCACACCTGGCCATTCAGTTTGCCTGGAAGGAGAAATGGCCAGAAGTGAGATTGTGTACTGACTCATGGGCTGTGGCTAATGGCTTGCCTGGATGGTCAGGGAATTGGAAGGACCATGATTGGAAAATTGGTGACAAGGAGGTGTGGAGAAGAAGTATGTGGATAGACCTCTCTGAATGGGCCAAGGAAGTAAAGGTAATCATGTCTCATGTGAACGCTCACCAAAGCATTACCTCTGAAGAGGAGGACTTTAATAATCAAGTGGATAAGATGACACGCGCTGTGGAGACTGGTCCTCCTCTTTCCTCTGCCACCCCTGTTATCGCCCAATGGGCACATGAACAAAGTGGACATGGTGGCATAGATGGAGGTTATGCATGGGCACAGCAACATGGACTTCCACTCACCAAGGCTGACCTGGCCACTATCACTGCTGAGTGTCCACCTGCCAGCAGCAGAAGCCAACATTGAATCCAAGTTGTGGGACAATTCCTTGGGGAGATAAATCAGCATCCTGGTGGCAGGTTGATTACATAGGACCACTTCCATCATGGAGGGAACAGCGTTTTGTTCTTACTGGAATAGACACCTACTCTGGATATGGATTTGCCTTCCCTGCACGTGATGCTTCTGCCAAAACTACTATTCGTGGACTTACAAAATGCCTCATCCACCGGCACGGCATCCCACATAGCATTGCTTCAGATCAAGGAACCCACTTCACAGCAAATGCAGTGTGGCAATGGGCCCATGCCCATGGAATCCACTGGTTGTGTCATGTTCCTCTTCATCCTGAAGCAGCTGGCTTGATAGAACTATGGCCTCCTAAAGACACAATTACGGTGCCAACTAGGTGGCAACAACTTGCGGGGTTGGGGCAATATTCTCCAGGAGGCTGTATACGCTCTAAACCAGAGGCCAATATATGGTGCCGTGTCTCCAACAGCCAGGATTTATGGGTCCAGGAACCAAGGGGTGGAAGCTGGAGTGGCACCACTCACTATTACTCCTAGTGATCCCCTTGCAGCATTTTTGGTTCCTGTCCCAGCAACCCTATGCGCTTCAGGCCTGAAGGTCCTGGTCCCAAAGGAAGGAACTCTCCCACCTGGAAACAGCACGGATTCCACTGAACTGACAGCTGAGAATGCCCCCTGGTCACTTTGGGCTTCTCATGCCTTTGGGTCAACAGGTCAGGAAGGGTGTCACTGTACTGAGTGGTGTGATTAAACCTGATTACCATGGAGAAATTGGACTGGAGCTACATATTGGAGGAAAAGAATATGTTTGGAATCCAGGAGATCCTGTTGGTGTCTTTTAGTACTGCCATGCCCTGTGATGAAAGTAAATGCTAAACGATAGGATACTGGACCCCTCAGTAATGAAGGTCTGGGTCACCCCACCAGGCAAAGAACCACAGCCAGCTGAGATGCTGGCTGATGGCAAAGGTAATCCAGAATGGGAAGTAGAAGAAGGCAGTTCTACCTAGCAGTTATGACCACATGATCAAATGCAAAAGCGAGGTTTGTGGTTGTCAGTTTATCTTCTTTATATGTGTTTATTGAATATCTTTCCTTTGTTCATGTATGATGTACCAGATACAATTAGATTCAGTGTGTCTTCATTTATATGTATGATAGGTGTTAGGTGTAAATGTGATTTCATTAATGTCTGGAAATTACATATGACTAAAGAATTGTGTACAGGTGCCAAGCTGGCAAGGAGTGGGCTGTGATGAGTAGGTTCATTGTGTCACAATTTGATTGGAGGGTTTTGTTTCTCTAGAGAACCCTGTCTAACACACTCACCTTTTGTCAATGGATTAAAAATAACAAGAACTTAGATTTCATCCAGTCTGCAATGAAATGTTTCAGCCATGATATTGTGAGGAGAACAGCAGCAGTTTTGTTGAGGGAATAAAGCAGTCTCTGTGGGGAGCTGAAGTGAGAGACACGGCCTAGATGCCCAGTGGTCCAAAGGTCCAAAAGAGGAGAGAAGCTTTTACACAAAAGGACCGAGGGACATCTTTGCACATGAGTAAGAAGTTTTGTTATGAATTACATAGGAATCATAAGGAAACTTAAAAAAATGTCAGTTGATCTATTTTCCATCATGGGCTTTCTATACAAGTAAACTGTGTGTACAAATATCTCTTTAGAGAACATTCTCAAACCTAAGTTGATTCATAAACTACATTCTTTTCACACACTAAGTTACAGTGTTCTTTCTGAGAATGAACCTTTTCAATCTCATCCTTAACTAGATTCACTCAAGACAGAAGTGCATATATTGTGAAAGCAGAAGAAATAAAAGCGTATAAGGCGGTGCGGTTTGTATTCCACCCTGGCTCAGTTGCTTAGCCATGCCAGCTGCCTCAGTTTGTGTGCTCCCTCACCTCCTCCTCCACACCCACCTTGTGATCATGAATCCCTGCAGTGATCTTTGATCACTATTATTTGAATGCTTTGTTTGGCATGCCATAGCTCAGGCAATGTGCTTCTCTGATCTGTTAGAGGCAAAAGTAGAGTGAGTTTACACTCGGAGGAACAACCTGGAAATGTTAAAAGACTACCCCAGGTGTGAAACTAGCATTCCTTAGTCTTCGAAACAATCGCCTAGTTTTCCCGCATCTTTAGAAGCCTTGTGCAGCAGAGTTGCACAGTGCAGTATGCTGTTTTATTCCCTGACTGTTGCGTCCATGGGCGCTGATTGTGGACTCCAGCAAAATGAAGTCCTTTACTAGTTCTCTATCTTCTCTGCTTTCCATGATGTTGCTATTGTTCCAGTTGTGAAGATTTTGTTTGCTTGTTTTTATATTGACTTGCAATCCACATGGAAGGCAGCAATCTTTGATTTTCATCAGCAAGAAATCAAGTTCTCTCTGCTTTTATCAAGCAAGAATGTGTCTTTTGTGTAATGAAGATTGCTAATAAGCCTTCCTCCAAACCCAGTCTCCCACTTCATCATCACGTAGTCCAATTTCTCGGATTATTTGCTCATCATACAGAGTAAATAAATACGCAGAAAGGATTCAACCCTGATGCATGTACTACGACAACTGTTATGGAATTAACTAGCAAAATGTTACTTGTGTGTAATTTTAGTTGTATTATTTGATTAGGTCGCCTTTCTTTGGAATGGGTACAAATATGGATCTCTTCTGCTTTGTTTTGTCCGGGAGTGGGCTTCCAAACTTCTTAGTTTGCTTGAGTTGGCACTTCCAATACTTCATCAGCTTGTTGAAACATTTCTATTGGTATTACCTCAAGAGCCAGCAGTGCTCATGTTGAGTTTCTCGGCCATGGAACAAAGTCTTGTTCTTTGAGCGAAGGACTGAATCTGGTGCTCAGATAGTTTGTGAGTAGACCCAGGTGACTCTCATGTCCTGGCTCTGCCACATAGTTATATTTATAATCCACCCAGGCGTTTGTGATAAAGGATCCTCACAGTCATTACTCCGAGCCTTCAAATATGTCTCCTCGTTCTTCTTTATCCGTGATTAATGATCCACATTAGCTTGCCTTTGACTTCTCTTGTTTTTCATTTTCTCATATTTTATAATGCACACAGCAATAAAGGCTTATCAAAGGAAAAAATATTGGCCATTCATCTCCTGGCCATCTATCTGTAAATCTTCTCTATCTTTCCACTGCCTTTGGGGTTATGCCTAAATGTGTTTTATGCACATTTTCTAACATGCACTCCCTACTCCCCTCAATTCTAGCTTTTGATTTTACTGGCCAAATCTCAGCTTAGAAACAGTTTCTTCTCGTGGCTTTGCTGGAAAGGTGTTCAGAATCAAATCCACATGGGATAGAACTTTGCTTTGGTCAGGGAATCATTGTAATATGTGGTATGAAACTGAGATTTATGCGTATGTATGCTCTTCGGAACCTTTGTTGTTAGCCTAGTGGCACGAAGGCCTTGGGGAATGTTTGAGGAACAATGCCATGAACAGGTCTGACTGCTGTCCAGAAACTTTGAGAACCTCGTCACCGGTCTAGACTAATGTTCTGGTTTCCGGCCTATCATGCTGCACAGAGAGAAAGTAGAAACCCATGTTGTCATCCCTGAACTCACAACCACTTCGTGCACAATTGAAGGAAAGACCGCTCAGTCCTTTACCATCCCATGATTGGTTGTCAATCAAAGTATTATAATTCATAAGGTTTACATTGATTCATTTTCAGAAGTAGTTGCCTTAAGCTGGAAACTGTTGGACACCTGTCCAGCATCAGCAACACAGAGCCTGCTTGGCTAGTGGGTGGTGGCTTCACATGGGGTGCATTGGCCTGGATTGAGGTGGGGGTCTCTCACATGGGTGAGGATTCCACCTCTGGACCCCCACTGCCCTCAAATAAATTAATACCCATTGCTGTCGAGCCCATTCGAACTCATAGCCACCTGAGCTGACGGATTAGAAAGACACTGCAGACGGTTCAAGGCTGCACCCTTGACAGATGCAGCCTGCCGCATCTTTCTCCTGCCGAGCTGCTGGCAGGCCGATCTGGCCAGCCCTTCTGCTAGCATCCAAGAGCTTAACCACTGCACCACCAGGGATCCATAGATAAGTAAGCCGGTCAGTTTCAAAACCCTCATGAATGCAAACACGCAGTTTCAAAAACCGAATGGATACAAAGACACAGGAACACAGCTAAAGGATGAAGTCACAGAATCCTCAAACAGGACACAGCCAAGTTCTCAACATCGCCTGCTCTGTTGCCTATCCCTAAAGACTGTTCCGTTAGTGGCCTTCTCTCGTCGGTTGAGGAGAGCCAAGCCAAGGGAACGCATTAATTTGCATTACGTAGTTGGATCCCCTTACTTCCTAGTCAGGAACTTTCCAGGGGAGTGGTTTCTGCTAAGGTAAGATCAGGAATTCACTGTAAACGTTTAAAGACTGTAAGGTAATTGCATGATTGTGTAATTTAATTTTAGTATTGTAGTGTACATGTCTTTTATTTTTTTTAAATCTATTTTTCTGTAACTTTTTTTTTTTTGAGAAAAGTACTAGTCCATGACAGATCAGGTTTTTCTGAAGGTCTTTCCGATGGGTTGAGCAGCATAATTTAACCAGTTGTAGGCATTGTCCCAGTTTTACCCTTCAAATCGGCCAATTGGATACTCTCTATTGGCAAGTGTACACAGAATCCTGTCCCTTCCTGGGCATTGGGTGCCTGCCAACATTTGTGCATGAAAGATTTGTGGAAGGCTTGATTCCTGAGAGAGAGTAGTTTGCTTGGAGAACGGCCTTAGTTACTTTATGCTGCAGTAACAAATATTACCACAAGTGGATGCGATGAAAGAACATGGATTTATTTCCTCACAATTTGGGCCCCGTCATGTAGATAATTTCCTTGCAGGTGGTGACTCTTGTTGGGTGCTGTGGAGTCAGTTCTGAATCACAGTGATGCTCTGTTTGACAGAACAAAACCTGCCCAGTCCTGTGTCATCCTCACAGGCAAGACTGTCTTTGACCCCATTGTGGCAGCCGCTCTGTCAGTCCTTGTAGGTAGCCCCCGGCATCCTTTAGTTCAGTGGCTCGGAGACAGTTCTCATGCAGTGCCTGCTCCCTCCCCCTTGTGCATCTCTATTCTTTTTATAACTCGGAAATGATAATGCTTAGAGTCCACTCTAAAGGGACATGCCTGATCAATGTAACAGAGAACACTCTATTTGCAAACCGGATTATACTCAGAGGTCTAAGGGTTACAATCCGACACCTCATGCGAGTTATCACAGTTCAACCCATAGCCGCAGCGGGAAGGACTAAGACAAAACAGAAGGAGAGGAGCAGGACGCTGACTGCCTGAACTCAGGTAACACCAGCGATGAGCATGAGATTGCTTTAGGAGATCGTTGGATGGGACCCGGGGACTGACGAGGGAACTAGGCTAACAGTGGCAGCGAGACTAGGGAGAGCGTTAGGAGGGAAATGGATCAGACATGTCGATTGACAAGTGGACAGAGAAACAAGGTGACTTTGCAGGTGCTTCAGTGAGAGCTGGCTGCAGGGATGGGACATACTCAGGAGAGGGTCAGGGCAGACCTTGGAACAAGCTCCGGACACATTCGATTTGACAATAGAACTAGTGAAGTCACTTAAGCCCTCTGAGACTCTACTTCTTCATCTTAGCATGGGGACTAATATGTTCTTTGATGGTCAATCATTGGGCGGCTCTTGGTTTCCCATTGCTGTGGTGCCCGAAAGGACCTAAGGGTGCCTTTAAACACACAATTGTATTTTCTCACAATTCTCAAGGCTCAGCTGTTGTGGTGATTGGTTCATTGTCGATATTGCTGGGCATACCTTGGCTTACTAGACAATTCCACCCCCCTTGTAAAGACATGCCTGTCTGTCTATGATATCAGCTGTCATCAAGTCCATTCTGATTCAGGAGGGCTCCATGTGTGCTCAATAGACCTTTCAACGGTTAAGTTTTCTGGGTCCAGCTTCGGTGGCACCTCTACTTGACTTGCGCCTGCCGCCTTTCTGTCTATACGGAGCACCTTAACTAGTTGTACCCTTATGTCTACGCTACGTTCTATGTAGCTCTGAAGTCATTCGGTTAGGGTCTACCTTATTGACTACAGTGTGTTAGAGTGCACTATGGGAGGTAATTACATACATTGAATGCAAGGCTATCGCATTATGTTTTTGTTTGTTTGTTTTTGCCAGGGAAGGAGTCAGGGGCCTGGGTGGGTCTAGGAGTTTGGTTGTAGAAAGTCGGCATCAAATGCGACAGAATTTGTTAGTTTCAACATTGGGTGATGGGCATCTATCCTTAGGTGCCATCAGGTCGGCTCTGACTCAATCCAGGGGCTCGCCGTAGTCTCCGCCTGCAGTGTATGAATGCTCCCTCGTGCTCCTGCATCACTTTGAGCGCGTCCACAGCAGAGGGATTAAGATTCCAGCACACACAGCATCCATGGCAGAGAAGTTGTAGGAAGTGCTTAATCCTTCATTTGTTCAACAGTGTTTACTAAACTTCTCTGTGCGCCAACCACTGTGCATTATGTGCACTACACTTTCATGAACAAAATATTTACAATCTTCAGCCTGGTGTGATGATAATAAAAATGAACAAGAAAGCCAACAGTACCATGATTAGATATTGTGATAAAGACTACAGAGGAAAAGAGCAGGTATTATGAGAGAGAATAGCCTGGGTAGGTGGAGAAGCAAGATGAGAGAGGCAATGGCAAAGACCTACAAAGGTTCATGGTCAAGTGAGTGAGTGTCCTAGCACTGATTAACGAAGTACCACAGACCAGGTGGCCTTCAACAGGAGACATGTCTTCTCGCACAGTCCGGAACATGGAAATCTCCAAACCAGGTTTACTAGAGTGGGCTTTCTGGTTGAATGACCTGAGATGTACCCTCTGGGATTTCTAACAAAACCAAGCACACGAGACAGCAACTGCATCAACTTCCCAGAAAGGAAATAAGGACAAGAGCCTGTCGAAAGTGTTAAGTAAAGGTGACGAGTGGTACGGTGTGTACAGCGCCTGGGTTTGATCCTACTGGTTTCTTAGATATGGCTGACAACTTTAGTTCAAGTGGGACGCACGCGGGAAGTCAGTTCCTTCTCCAGAGCCTTATCACATACCATCATTAAAAGCACAAGCTGTCACTGGGAAGGAAGGACATGTCCCATTGAGATGCTTTTTCTGAGAATCTCAGAAAAGACCCACTTATGTGGAATTTCTCTCTCACACAGCAAACTGAACGAACCTTTCAAGGATCCAGTTTCCTTCCCTTCTAATAACATATCATTATTCTGCCTTTATTCGCCACGCTTCTTTTTCCACTGGGTTCCAGATTGTCAATTTCCAAAAATCTTTTCTTTCTTCCACTCATAAAAATAGAAATAGTTTTATTCCTGTTGCAAAGTTCCCATGCAAGAGATTCTCCGTGCAGTGGTTTAAATCTCGCTGGGGAGACTCCACATTCCTATTCAAGACCACCTGCTGTCAAGGCGACTCTGTGTCAGCCTAGAGCTGTGCTTACAGGATGCTGACAGTGACTGAGTATTTGGAAGTAGATCACCATGTCTTTCTTCCACGGCGCCACTGGCTGCACTTGGGCTTTCACACTTTAAGTGAGCAGCCAAGCACATCCTTGTTTGTGCCTCTGATGAGCAATTGGAGAAGAGTGCAAAAAAAGAGACCAAACCCCTTATCCCTCCATCTGCAGAGTCACTGTTCTTGGGTGCCATAGAATCAGTTCCTAAAGGCAACAGAGCTAGATGCTGCCCATCCTGCAGCCTCTCCATAATTGTTCTTATGGTTGAGCTCATTGTTGTGAGCACTGTGTCAGTCCATCTGACTGAGGGCCTTGCTTTTGTTCCCTGACCTTCCACTTGACCAGACAGGATGTTCTTCTCCAGGGAGCCGTCTTTCCGAACATGTCTAAAATATGTGAGATAAATCTTGCTTCTCGGTGGTTTTCTGGCTGAATGTCCAAGACAGATGTTTGTTTGGGCTCTCAATGGTACTTTTAATATTCTTCTCCAATACCACAACTCAGATGCATCAATTCTTCAGTTTTTCTTATTCAATGTCCAAATCTCACATGCATATGAGGAGATGGAAAATACCATGGCTTAGGGCAGATGCAACTAAGTCAGTGGTTCTCAACTTTCCTAATGCTGTGACCCTTTAATTTAATACAGTTCCTCATGTTGTGGTGACTCCCCTCCCCACAACCATAAAATTATTCTCGTTGCTACTTCATAACTGTAATTTTGTTACTGTTATGAATTGGGAGACACCTGTGAAAGGGTCTTTTGACCCCCCCAAAGGGGTCATGACCCACAGGTTGAGAACCGCTGACCTAAGTCCTCAAAGTAACTGCCTTGCTTTTCAGTACTTTAAAGAAGTCTTGTGCAGCAGATTTACCCAAGGCAATGCATCGTTGGATCTCTTGATCGCTGCTTCCCTGAGCACTGATTGTGGATCCAAGCAAGACAATATCCTTGGCAACATCAATCTTTTCTCCATGTATCATGATGTCACCTATTTGTTCACCTGGTAGGGTTTTGATCTTCTTTGCATTGAGTTGAAATCCATGCTGATCCTTGATCTTCATCATCAAGGCTACAATCCTTGATCTTCATCATCAAGGCTACAATCCTTGATCTTCTTCATCATCAAGTGCTTCGAGTCCTCTTCACTGTCAGCAAGCGGAGTTGTGCCATCTGCCCATCGCACGTTGCTAACAAACCTTCCTCCAGTGCTCATGCTGCATTCGTCTTCATACTCCATCCAGCTGCTCGGAGGAGTTGCTCAGCACCCAGAATGAAATAGTGTGGTGAGAGGAGACAGCCCTGACACACAGATGTTTTCATCTTGGATGTAACTTGCTTTCCAAGTTATCTTTTCTCAAAGAAAGGGCTTTCTTTTGCTTTGCTTTGTTTTGTTTTTCACAAGAGCAGTAAAGAGCTACATCAGATGACATATCAGCCAATCTGTATTTTGTGCATTGAAGACTGCCGTTTCTTTATGATCTGGGAAATTCTATTTTTGTCACTCACCCAGTATTTCTCCAAATAAGCCTGGCAAATCAATGCACGGTTCTTGGGATTATAGACTATGAAAAGGAGGAAATTCATGCATCACTTCATAAAAAAGCAAATATTATTTGTGCTGGCTCATTTTCTCTGTGAGAAGCATTTTTCCATGTTCCCCACTCCCTGATTCCAGGAAGATCCAGGATTATCCACCCTGAGCAGGTAGGGGTTCACTATGGAAAGAAACATCAGGTGAACAGCAGGATCCCTGCCTCTTCAGGTTCTCAGAGACCCTACCTGGATGAAGATACTCAAGCCAGGTCTGAGATTTAACCTAAGATGTTTCAATTTCAGGGAGGGTTAGGACTTTGTCATATTCCCCGAGAATTCTTAGTGCAGAGAGGTGACCCTGGTACAGAAGAGCAGTTCTGGCTCGTAGTGACCCCCCATGTGTTTCAGAATTCTACTGGACTCTGTTAGGTTTTCTGGCTGTAATCATGGAAATCAATCACCACATCTTTCTTCCATGATGTCATTTACTTCTGCAGAGGGTTCAAACCATCAACCTTTTATATATTAGCCATGCCAAAGTGTTTGTACCACCTGGGCACCTTACTTGGCACCGAGTAGACTCTCAATAAATGCTTGGATACAAGAAAACAGACAAGAAGAAGGGAGGGGTGGAGATTGCAAATGATGAAAGGAAGGTGTGTATGCATCCTAATCGCTCGAGTATCTCTTAAAAATATATAGATTCTGATTCTGGCTATCTGGGGTGGAAATGCCACTTCTCAGCAGGGATATTGCACAAGAGTGAGCCTTTTTAAAGCTCTCTTTGAGTCAGATTGAAAGGTGCGAGTATATAGAGTTGAGATACTGTATCTTGGCTCTTCCTGAGGCAGGCTGTCAGATGGACTGATCTAATTCTCCCACTTAATAGAATAGCTAGAGTCATGGGTATGTCTAAAGTAAAGGAAATGGCCCAAACTCTTCTTGGCTAAAGTTTCTTTATGTGATGTCCCTAGATTACCCAGAAATGGTCATCAGATTCTTTAATTTGAGCGTAACCTACAGGGACATTTTACCTCTTCAGAACAAATAAATCCCAAACCTCTTTCACTCTTAGTTTGATGCCAGACCCTGTGCTCCACATTTGGAGAAAACCAAATGTGATTCAGTGGCAGAATTCTGTCCCTTCTTTTGAGAAACCAGCGCTTGACCCCAGTCAGGGCTTATTCATCACCTCTCTGTCAGTAGAGGTTTAGCTTTTCCCCAAAGAAACGCCCCGCCATCTGCTTCCAACAAGTCATCGGTTGAAACCCTGTGGGTCACCATGATCTGACTGACAACCAATCAGGGGAGGGCAACCCAGGATTGGGCAGCATTTCACTACACTGCCACCACCAAAGACCTGTTGGAAGTTCACAGTGCATTCCTGAGCCCTTGAACGTCAGACTGTCATTGTTGAGAGACAGAGGGACTTCATTTGACCATGACTGCATTCAACCAGATCCTGAGAGTTAAACCTCAAGTCTACCGTGTAGGAAAGCAAAACACGGGGCGGGGGTGGGGGGGTAAGTAGGCTTGGCTTCTGAGAATGATAATAAGATGTATCACTACTGCTTAAAAAGCACTGTTTAGTTGCAAAATACCGAGCCCTTGAATTTATAGTATCTGAAGGAAGATGGCCTCTTTGACGCAGCAGGTACGTGCGATACTGAGAGGAGAACAATAGCTCAAATGGAAGGAGGAAATTGGTACATTTGATTCTGAAATAAATTACAGCAGTCAGGAGCTCTGCTATGCCTGCAAGAATGACCTGTCAGGAAGTAAGGTACAGCAGAGGGGATGGTGGGTGGATTCTTGTTACATTCACCAAAATATCCTGACAACAAGAATGTCCTGAAAGTAAAATCAACAGAAACAATTCATTCTAAAACTCTTTTGTATAAATACATGTCCGTAGTTATATGTGAAATATATATATTTCTGACTAGGAACGATTTTCTCCATTCTTCGTTGGCCTGCTTTGGGGACATTAAATATAGTGTGAGTCGAAGGCAGTGCTTTGTGATTCTCTATCAGGGAGCTTTTGAATGTGGACGCACACACCCGGGGCACATTTGGTCATGTCTGCAGAGAGTGTGGGTTGGTGCAGCAGGAGGAATGGGAATGGTGTGCCGTAGATGGAGGCCAAGATGCTCCTCAGACTGACAGCACACAGGACTGTGCTTCCAAAGTTACCCCCAAATGTCAGTGCTACTAAGACTCAGGAAGCCTGGTTGAAGGTAAGTCCTTGGCTTTTGGTTTTTAATTTGTTCAGCCTCAAGTGTCATAGTTACTTAAATAAAAACTCAATGCCCTTGAGTCTATTCTGACTAATGGCAACACTAGACAGGGTAGATCTGCCCTGCAGGCTCTGATACTATACATCACTGTGGGGTAGAGGCTTCATCTAGCAGCTGGGGGTTGCCAGTCTTGCTGCGAGCAGCCCAGTGTAACCCACTGTGCCACTCGAGCTCCTGCCCACTCTCCACGTACGCTAACGTTTTTAGGATGCCGATTTCTTGCAAATTTCTAGAAAAAGACTTTCGCTTCCCCAAATCAATCATTGTTGCTAAGTGTAATTTTTTGAGAGACATGAAATGATATGGAAGCAAAATCATGATAACCTATATTGTTTTTAACTATTCCCCCTGCAAAACAATATTTAAAAACAACACTGACAAGCACATCCAAAGGATAATCTCCATAGATTCAGTATTGTTTCTAATAATCCGGTCCACATTTCATATCCCAGTGAGAGAGATGTGATTCAGTTGCCCAAGCACGTTAATGACAGAAATACTGTCAGAGCCTCAAAACATTGTTTCTCTTCACATGATTCTTGTTAAGAAAAGTAAAAATGACTTTAATGTGATTGATTTTACTAGTCTTGCTCCTCAGTGTTTGGCATGATTTGTTTTATCTAATACTCGTAATCAAAGAGAAAGATAGGGCTTTTGCTCTATCAGTCTCAGAACCCCCCGGGGCAGTCCTACCCTGTCCTGTAGGGTCCCTGTGAGTCAACACATGGCAGTGGATTTAATGCTCACAGCCGTCTGTCAAGATAGATGTTAAGTGTCATCCAGTTGATTTCCAATTCAAAGAGGATCCGTGTGACCACTCCATCAGGTTTCCAAAGCTGCAGGCGTCATGAGACTAGCTTGCCAGGCTTTCGCCCACGGCTCCTCCTACAGGGTCACACACCAACTTTTGACGCTGATCTGCGTGGGCCACTAGGGCTGCTGAGAGTAGACAGCCTAGGGCTCTGGTCTGGCAGTTAGCAGCTCACCACGTGACCCCGGGCCAGCAGGGCACCGAGCAGTAGAAGAAGTCACTCAGCCATAGTGATTTCCAGGGGAGTGTCCAGCTTTCGATTCCACACCCTCCTCCTCTTTTTGGAGCCTGGGGTATCTGAGAGAAGTCACTGGGAGCTGGACAGAGAAACAGATCGGCTCTGTTTCTAGCGGGTAGAAAGATCATCCCAGCAGGGTGGACGGATATTTTCCCCCAGTGAGGAACTGTTCTTTTCTCCGTCATGTTCAACGTGCAGGATCAGCGGGCACCCCATCCCTCTAGCCTCAAACAGAAGTTGAACAGAATAGAATTAAATGAGCCGAGTTCATATCGCAGGGACCAGCAGGTCCCAGGACACAACCAAGGAGGGCAAGGAACCCAAAATGCAAAGTGGAAGAGAGATTGGGTATTAAGACAAGACTTTGCCCCATAAAATGATAAAGAAATGGCCAAAAGACATCCCAAGAGCCCAAAATAGGAATCACACACTTTAATGTTCTTAAGCATTTGAGCTTGGGGACACAATGTAGGAGAGAGATTACATCCAACTGTGTGAATTTATATCCCGTTTCATAATTTATTAACTTTGTAAGCTTGTGCAAGAGACTTCTCTGTGTCTCAGCGACTCTTCTAAGGTCACTTTTGTCTCATTATTCGATTCTTATTTTATTGGGGGCTCTTACAACTCTTATACAACCCATACATGTGTCCATTGTGTCAAACACATCTGTACGTATGTTGTCATCATCTTTTAAAAAACATTTTCTTTCCACTTGGGCCCCTTGCATCAGCTCCTCATTTTTTTTAACTGAAGCTAATTGATAATAACCTTTAGTCGCTGTAACATTGAACATATATAAGAATAATCCTAGTTCTTCTAAGTCACGCGTACATGTTTATTTCACACTGCAAACATGCTCTACCAAGAGTAAGTTACTCTTTGCTACAGCATAAAGTGGGGCTGAGAAATCAGAGAGGGTAATCTTACAGACAGGAAGGAGGGAAAGTAGTAGATTTAGAGCATGGTGAGGGGTGAGGTGATACAATTAGAGGGGAAATGATGAGAGGAAGTAATGAAATGAGTGTTACACATGGAAAGGAGAGAATGGTTGGTAAGTAAAAGATATTATATTTGTGTGTGTTAATGATGAGTGAAATGAGCTTTATGCATTACAGAATTTCTAATGTAAACACAATTTGTACACCATGTTGATAATGATAGTAATTTGTTCAAATTATAGCAATAGAATAGTGTAAGATACAGTGTTCACCATTAGCAGATTCCCTGCAGATTTAGAAAGAGGTAATTTTTTGCAACATGCGAACATAAACTATTTTATTAATTTTGAAAGTCATTTAGAAATTTAAGTTTCAGATGAACTTACAAAGTCATCCTCTCTCTGTTGTTGTTGTCGTTGATTAGTGCATTGAGTTGGCTTCAGCTCAGAGAAGCACAGAACAAGCATGGCCCTTTCCTGTGCCGTTCTCAGGACTGCTCTTGGGTTAGAGCCATTGTTTCAAACTTGGTGTCAATCTAGCCCCTTGGAGAGTCTTCCTCTTTTCACTGCGCTTTCACTTTACCTTTTCCGGGGACTGGTCTCTCCTGATAACATCCACAGCACAGGAAAGGAAGTTTCGCCATCCTTGCTTCCAAGGAGCATTGTGGTTGTACTTCTCCCAACCCAGATGTGTTTGTCTTTTTGGTAGTCCATGGTACTGAATATTCTTCGCCAGCCCCATAACTCAAATGCACGGAGCCTTCTTTTGTGTTCCTTCTTCAATGTCTAACTTTTCCATTTATAAATGCCAGTGAAAATCCCAGGACCTGGCTCGGGCACACCTTAGTCCTCTGAGTGACACACTTGCTCTTCGGTGCTTTAAAGAGGTCTGTGCAGCAGAGTTACCCAAGGCAATGCATCCTCTGAGCTCTTGACTATTGTTTCCATAACATTGATTGTGGATCCAAGCAAGATGAAATTCTTGACAACTTCATTCTGTTCTCTGTTACCTATTGGTACAGTTGTGAGGATTTTGGTTTCCTTCATGTGAAGTTGCAACAGATGATCTCTTCAGGACCAGCGGTGAAAATGGCGATAACGGGATGGTGGAGGGAAGGTGGGGTAGAAAGGGGAGACCTGATTACAAGGATCTACATATAGCCTTCTCCATGGGGGATGGACAACAGAAAAGTGGGTGAAGGGAGACACTGGGCAGTGTAAGATATGGCAAGATAATAATTTATAAATTATCAAGGGTTCATGAAGGAGGGGGGAAAGGGGAGGGAAGGAAAAAAAATGAGGAGCTCAAGTAGAAAGCAAGTGTTTTGAGAATGATGAGGGCAACAAATGTACAGATGTGCTTGACACAATGGATGTATGTATGGATTGTGATAAGAGTTGTCTGAGCCCCCAATAAAATGATTTTTTTAAAAAGACTAATTCTTGATCTTCATCAGAAAATGCCTCAGGTTCTCCTCACATTCAGTGAGCAGAAATATGTTTTCTGAATGTCACATGTTGGTAATAAACTTTCCTCCAATCTTGATGCCACAGTCTTCTTCACATAGCCTGGCTCCTCTAAGTATTATTTAGCATACAAATTAAATAAGTATGGTAAGAGGATACAACCTTGATGCACACCTTTCCTGATATTAAACTACGCAGCATTCCCTTGTTCTGTTTGAACAATTGCTTTTCAGTCCATGTATAGGTTCTGCATGAGCACAATGACATCTTCTGGAATTCACATCTTTCTCAGGGCTCTCCATAGTTAGGTATGATCCATATAATCAAATGTCTTTATTGAGTCAACACAACTCAGATCAACACTTTTCTCATATTCTCTGCTTTCAGTCAAGATCCTCTGACATCAGCAATGGTATCCTTTGTTCAAGGGCCTTTTCTGAATCCTGACTGAATTTTTGGAAGATCCCTGTCAATCGAATGCTACAAGTGTTGTTAAATTAGTTTCAGAAAAAATTTTTTACTAGCGTGTAATATTAATGATATTGTTCTATAATTTTCACATTCTGTTTGGTCATCTTTCTTTGGAATGGGTAATAAAAAGGATCTCTCCAGTCAGGCAGGTAGCTGTCTTCCAAATTTCTTGGGAGAAGTGAATAAGAGCTTGCAGTGTCTAATAATGTGTTGAAACATTTCAGTTGATAGTCTGCCAATTCCCGTAGTCTTGCTTTTCATGAACACTTTTAGTGAAACTTGGACTTCTTTCTTCAGTGCCGCTGGTTCTTCCTCATGTGCTGCCTCTTGAAATCGCTGAACATTGGGGGACAGTGTCCCTGTGTATTCCTTATATATTCATTTGATGTTCCCTGCATTCGTCAATATTTTGCCCATAGAATCTTGCAGCATTGCAATTCACTTGAATTTTTCTTCAGTTCTTTCATCTTAAAACATACTGAATATGTTCTTCTTTTTTGGCTTTCTAACTCAGGGTCTTTGCACATCCCATTATAATACTTTACTTTGTCTTTTCAAACTGCCTTTTGAACTTTTCAGTTTGTCTGTTAGGCATCAACATCTCTTCCATTTACTTTATCTTATCTACCATCAAGAACAAGTTTTGGGGTCTCTTCTGACATTCGCTTGGATCTTGCCTTTCTTTCCTGTCTTTTTCATACACTTTTGCTTTCTTCATTTATGATGTTCTTGATATCCCACAGCTTGACAAGTCTCTTGTCATTAATGGTCAATGAGTCGGGCCTATTCTTGAGATGTTCTCAAAATTAGGGTGGGATAAACTCAAGGTCATGTTTTGGCTCTTGTAGACTTGTTTTGATTTTCTGAAACTTCAACCTGAACTTACATGTGAGCAATTAATAGTCTGTTCCACGGTCAGCCCCTGGTCAATAATTTTGACCTTCACCTTCATTTCTTAATGAACATGAAGTCAATTTGAATTTTGTATATTTCATCTAAGGAAGTCCAATTGTATAATCACCATCTGTATCATATTGTTAAAAAAAAGTATTTTCAATGAAGATGTCATTGGTCTGGCAAAATTATTTCATGTAGGCCCCAGCTTTGTTTCTATGACCAAAGCCATATTTTCCAACTGCGCTTCCTTCCAGTGCATCATAAGTGCATGTTTGATCAATTTGATGGATTAAGCTGGTTGAATTTTTCAATGTTTTATTACTAGCTTGAGTGGTTGATACCTAAATGTGAATAATACTTACATTGATTGGATTTCCTTGTATGCATAAGGATATTTTCCTGTCATTGACAGCATTGCACTTCAAAATAGATCTTGAAATACTCAAAAATGACCAACGCCATACCATCGCTCTTAAATTTGTTATTCCTGGCATAGTAAACCCTATGATTGTCTGGTTCAAAATGGCCAATATCTGTTCATTTCAGCTCACTAATACCTAGAATAGCAATCTTTCGACATTCCATTTCATTTTTAACAACTTCCAATTTTGCTAGGTACATACTTGTACATTCCAAGGTCCAATTTTTTAATAGATGTTTACAATTTTGCAGTTTAATAGATGTTTGCAATTTTAATAGATGTTTGCAATTTGTTTCTTCTCATTTGGGGTTGTGCCCCAACAACTAGTAGAGGCCCTGAAAGCTTTACTTCATCCACTTCATTACGGTGGACTCTGCTTCAAGTAGGCAGCTCTTCCTCAACTGAATTTTGAGAGCCTTCCGACCTGAGGGACTATCTTCTGGCCCTAGCTCTGACAATGTGGTCGTGGGATTTTCAGAGTCCGGCATTGTTGTACTGCTATTCATAAGGTTTTCCGTGGCCAAGTCTTCAGATGTGTGCAGCTTATTCATGCTTCACAATCCGTTCTTAGTCTAGAAGTCCTGCTGGGACCTGTTCACCTTGTGTGATCCTGCTGTACTTGAAATACCAATGGCATGCCTTCCAGTATCCCAGCAACAAGCAAGTCACCACCGTATGACACACTAACAGACAAGTGGTGGAAATTTATCACTAGCTATTTGAAATATCAAAGCTGGATAACGTCTAGATGGTTGTAATGTTATATTTAGTTGTCTCCGATTCATAGTTCTGTGTATAACAGAACAGCACGTTGCCCAGTCCTGTGACACTCTCACGCCTGTTGCTGTGTTTGAACCCACTCTTGCATCTGCTTTGCTAATAATCCTCTTTAGTGCCTCTCTCCTTTTTCCTGGCCCTCTATTTTAAAAGCACGATTCCTTCTCTAGAGATCACACCCCCTGCACAATGACATGTCAAAATAAAATGAGACAAAGTCTCCCCCACCTCACTTCTGTCTATACTTCTTTCTAAACAGATGTGCATGTTCTTCTGGAAATCCGTGGCATAGTAAATATTGTTTGCCAACATCAAGATTAAAATACATCAATTCTTCTGTCTTCCTTTTATAAGTAGACAGCTTTCACATGAGTTGACTGGAAATATCATTGCCTGGGGCAAAATGACATCTTTGATTTTTAAGATTTTAAAGAGGTTGTTGGCAGCAGAGTTTGCCCAGTGACATGCATCATTTGACTTACTGACCACTACTTTCATCAATACTGATTGTAGATCCAAATAAAATGAAATTCTTGACAGCTTCAACCTTTTCTCCAATTATCATGATGTTCTGATCCAGTGATGATGGTATTTATTTTTCTTTTTTTTGAGGTATAATACATATGGAAGGATATAGTCTTTATCTTCATAGCTACAATACTTAGTCTTCTTCATAGCTACAAGCCAGTACGTCATCATCTTCATTTAGTTCAATCCAGCATACACATTCAATAAGTGTGGGAAAAGGCTGTAACCCTGGCACATACTGAAAAAAATCCAATACATTTAAACCACACAATATCCCTTTGTTCTGCTCAAACAACTGACTTTTGATATATGGACAGGTTCTGCATGTGTTTCATTGACGACATAAAGACATATGACTGTGAGAATTATAACAAGTTATGAACAACATTCAGAGTAATGGGAATTCCAGCATACTTAATTAAGCTCCCTCTGGAACTGCTAGATTGAAGGAGGGTTAAGATTAATGAAAACAAAATGAAATATTTAATGCTTGATTGGATCCTGATTTTTTAAAAATAGCAAGATGGATATAATTGGGATTAACTGGTAAATTTGGTTGGGAACAATGCATGAAATAATATTATGAAATATACATGAAGTAATATTATTAATACTATATGATTAATATGTTTTACTATAATAATGATATTGAAGTTCTATAAGAGAATGAGCTTTCTCTTGGAAGGTCTATGCTGAAGTATTTTGAGTAAAGTTTCATGAAGTTTGACATTTATATGACTCCTTTTAACTGAGTGGTAGCAAAAATACAACACTGCTTGACGTGCTTGAACTAGAGCATGCTATCATATATGTATTAACTCCCAATTAATAATACATTTTAAATATAACAAAATTATTTCTGACTCCCAAAAGAATAAGCAGTAACAAGAATATTTAGTAAACATGAATATGGAATTAACAACAGTAAAAACACAGATGCAAACTGAGAGGTGGCAAATATGTAAAACTGTGAGAGTTAGTGAATTTAAGCTAAGAATTTTTGTCTCTTCCCTGTAGTACTTTTTCAAATTCTCAGTAGGTTTTAAAAGTTTCTATTAAGGAATATGCCATCTTGATATTGATATGAAATTAGAAATCCAGATGAAAGATGGCTAGCATTACTGAGAAAATTATAGTATCAGTAATTTCTGTTCTCCAGATTCAAAACCTCTACTGCCCTAGTCCCACAATAGAGAGATGTAAATGATCCACTGATTACTTCAAGGAAATTATGTGATGGCCCTAAAATCTAGCTCATTTGATTTCACAAAATGATCGGGTTCTCTAGTAGAGAAAAGAGGTGGGAATCAGCCAAATCCTTTTATTCACTGAGTAGATGAAGTAAATGAAATGAAGACAATCAGCTATCTCAAGGAGACCTAATCTAAATGACACTAACAATACAAACATCATTAAAACCATGAGGAACAGTCAAAAATGGAATTCCAGGTTGTCATTGAGAATAGTGGCAGGGACCATGGAAAACACGATATATAGAGAAAATAACAGCATCACTGAGTCACGCCATTTGAGACTGAAAAGAAGAACAGACCTGGAGCAATGCCCACCACATGGCAATTGTGGTGCAGTACCAGAGAGACCCATCCTCACATCACATACTCCCCCTCAGGAGTGAAGCAGGGCAGACAGCACCCTGAAGATCACCAGGTACCAGTTGCTCTCAAGTCGATTCCCATCCATGGGGATCACACTTGTGATGGGGTAGAAATGGACTCCACGGGATTTTCAGACGTAGACTTCTCGGCCTTCCTTCCTAAGTGTTTCTATGTAGATTGAAACTTCCAACCTTGTAGCTGTTAGACTCCAGGGTTAACTGTTTACACAAGAATTCTTACATTAACACTACACCGTTGAGGTGGTCAGGGTAGTTTTCTAACCAGACATTTTCCTTCTCTGTAAATACATCCTTTTATGGTCCTTATTAATTTCTCAGTGGTGCCCTGGAATGCCACAGTCACCCAGGAAGAAGTACTGCTGAGAAGCACAGAGACAGGAGAATCCTGGCAGCAGCACTATTTATTGAGGATGACTTTTGGGGTTCATGTCTATATTTGTAAAATGTATAGATTACCAAATCCTGGCTTAATGAGCAAAGCAGAAAGTTCTCATTCAGTTAACTTTGCCAAATGTTGAAGAATATTTGCTAGTCAAAAACTTCTACTTCAGATCTTCAGCTAAAAATACAACCCAGTCATGACTCGGACGTGTACAGAGAGGCAATTGCCCTCTCTCTGCCGGTTGTCTTTGTATTGAGAAACCGTGACCTCATGCACAGCGCTGAACCACGGCTAGAAACGGAAGCAATACAGAAAGGGGTTGTTAGTACAGTACCAGAGAAAGTGTTTCTCTGTACTATTTCCACACAAAATTTTAGAAATCATGCCTTTGCTGCCTACAAAATATTTTTAAAGCAATGTAAAACAATTTATTGATCGCTGTTCACCAGTATTTAAATACTGGTAAATAGCGATCAATAGAGTGATCAATACAAGTCGATTAATAATGTGATTACTACAAAGCTATTTTTCCCTGGCTTCAGCTGAACTAGAGTAACACAGATACTGAGTCAAATGAGCCTACAGGTAAGGAATGGGTCAGGATAAAAAAAAAGACCACACAGGCCATGAGTTGAGAGTACAAGTTTGTTCATCCTTTATGCCAGCAGGTCCTGAAAAATAACCTCTCACCATCCTTCTGAGGTTTCCACCAGCAAGGTCGTAAGACATTCCACGCATCACAGCATTTTAGTGATAGAACACAGGGATTTAAGGTGATCTAAAAGCAACAAACTCCCACTTAACTAAATGCTGTTCATCTTATTAAAACATATTAATATTAGTCTAGTTTTCTTATTTTGGTTGGGGAGGTTCTGAGCTCAAGACTTATTTTCATTCAGAGAAGTTTGCAAATAGTTTCGTTTGTATGATTCCATAGGTATGAATTTTGATGCAGATGTTGAAGAGCTGTTCATTTAATTACTAGATCATTTACTAGATTTGAAAGCTTATGGTTTACAATCCACAGTCCACACCCTCATTGTACTTGAAATGATCTATTTCTTTTTAAAATTTTAATAAATCATTTTATGCAGGCTCTTACAGTTCTTACCTCAATCCAAACATCAGTAGTATCAGGCACATTGTACATATGTTGCCATCATCATTTCCAAAACATGTTCTTTCTACTTGAGCCCTTGGAATCTGCTCCTCTTTTTCCCCTCCTTCCCTCACCCTCCCACCCTTGTGAACCCTTGACCATTTATACATTATTTTTATTTTCATATTTTACACCATCTGGTGTCTCCCTTCACCTGTACTTCTGTTCTTAGTCCCCCTTATGTAAGGAGGCAGGTTTATGTTAATCATTGTGATTGGTTTCCCCTTCTCCCCTTTCTCCCCCCAGCCTCTCACTACCCTCATGGTATCGCTACTCTCATTATTGGTCCTGAGGGGTTTATCTGTCCTGGTTTCCCTGTGTCAAGAGTTCTTATCTGTACTAGTGTACATGCTCTGGTATAGCCAGATTTGTAGATTGAAGTGGGGTCATGGTAGTGGGAGGGAGGAAGCATTAAAGAACTAGAGGAGTTGTGTGTTTCATCAGTGTTATACTGAACCCTGGCTGCCTTGTCCATTCCTTGTGACCCTTCTGTGAGGGGATGTCCAATTGTCTTCAAATGGGCTTTGGATCTCCATTCAAAACACCCCCCATTCACATCAAAATGGTTGTTTTATTTGGGTCTTCTGAAGCCTGTTACCTGATTCCCAGGACACCTCATGATCACATGGGTTGCTGTGCTTCTTCCATGTGAGCTTTGTTGCTTTCCTGCTTGACCCCAGACGTTATATCTTGTAATAGCTGAAAAGCATCAACTTTCTTCACCATATTACTTTATGCACCCATTGTCTTCAGCGATCATGTCGGGAAGGTAAGCATCACAGAATGCCAGGTTATTAGAACAAAGTGTTCTTGCATTGAGGGAGGACTTGAGTAGAGCCCAAGATCTGTCTGCTACCTTAATACTTAACCTATAAATATATGGACATAGACCTATATACCTATTGTTATACATTAATATATTAACATATGTGCATGCCTATGTTTATACCACTGTAAATGTCTCTTGCCTCCTAGTTCTTTCCTCTACTTCCTTTTACTTTCCTCCTGCCCCACTATCATATTCAACCTTCATTCAGCTCTTTGTACTTCCTCTTGGCTACTTTGCACTTAATGGAACTCTACCAGACATTCTATACCTTCCTTGCTATCGATTTTAGATCTCTTGTTGTCCCCTTGTCCCCGAGTTTGTTGGCTCCCCCATCCCTTCCCCCATCTCCTCCTCTCCCCTACACAACCCTTCACCCCACCTGCAGAACCGTTGGCCCCATTGTTTTATCCTCAGGATTGTTTAACCTGCCTATTTTATATAGATAGACATGAAAACAAAACAAAAAAAATAGCCAATGAGCAGCTCCAGGTCTGTCTGCTGACCCTTATGAATGTTTTCCAATCGGGTCTGATGCAGTGCCAGAAGTCGATTTTCAGAATTCCTTAGGGATTTTGTTGCTTTGCTTCCCTTGATGCTCTGTTGTGCTCCCTTTGTGTTACACCCTGATGTGGGGTGTGTGTGTGTGTGTGTGTCAGAGAGAGAGAGAGAGAGAGAGAGAGACAGAGACAGAGACAGAGAGAGACAGAGAGAGAACGCGCGCGTGCGCGCGCTCTGGGTTGGGGGATGGGTCAGAATCTGGCGCAATTCCCACACAATCTCTCTGATGCTGCCCCCTGTAATGCTGTGGGTCAGTAAGGGGTGGTCATGCCTCATGATGAGGTTGACTCTACAGTTCTCTCTGTATATTGGCTGCTCAGAATGGGAATGTCCTCCTCAAAGCTTGGTGGGCCAGGATGCTGTTGGTTCGTTCTCTCTCTCTTTCTCTCCCTCCCTCCCTCCCTCTTAGTTTTTACCTATGTGGTCTGGGCACACCTGCCACTCTCTCTGGGCTGTATCTTCAGTGCTGTCCTCTGTAGTACATGCTTCTGGAGAGTGGGGTCAATGCAGCTGGAAAAGGGGCCAGCCCCACAGACCTCTCTGTTAGTTCAATGCTTCATGATGGTATGTTGCCCTTGAAGCACAGAAAGTTGAGGTCTGGCCCCTCTCTCCCTTGCCTGTGGAGACATAAACAGTGCCCTCCCAGTGGTAGATTAGTGCCCTGTTCTCCCCATTTTCTTAGTCTTTCCTCCCCCGTCTTTTTCCCTCCCCCTACCCTGAAGCTACCACCCCTCCTTTTCCCTTATGTTGGTATGCTGTGTGCATCATTGGGCTTGGTCTGTCCCCTGCCTGTGTGCCTGTCCCTCAACCCATAAATTATCTATTAAATAGTTTTTCGTCTGTTCCCACTGTATTGATTTGACTTACCTCCGTGGACTCATTTGTACTTGTCCTTTTATGTTGAGCTAATTTGCTTAGCATAATTTCCCCAACTCTTCCCCTGAGATCATGTGCTTCATGTATTCATCACTTTATTTAGGGGTGTGTAGTATTCCATGTGTGTATGTGCCAGAATTTTCTTCTTCTTTTTTTTAAAATAAATCATTTTATTGGAGGCTCTTATAGCTCTTATAACAATCCATACATCAATTTTATCAAGTACATTTATACATATGTTGCCATCATCATTTTCAAAATACTTTCTGTTTGAGCCTCTGATATCAGCTCCTCTTTTTCCTCTCCCTCCCTCACACTCCCATCCTCATGGACTCCTTATAAATGATAAATTACTATTATTTTCATATCTTGCTCCAGCTCCTGTCTCCCTTCACTCACATTGCTGTTCTTCATCCCCCTGGGAAGGGAGGATGAAATATGTCAGTGATTGTTGTCAGTTCCCCATTCCTCTCCCTTCTCCTCCCACCTTTCCCTTACCCTCATGATATCGCTACTCCCATTGATGTTCCTAAGGGGTTTATCTGTCCTGAATTCCATGCATTGTGAGTTCTTATATGTACCAGTGTACATGCTCCAGTCTAGGCAAATTTTTTAAGGTAGAACTGGGGTCATGATAATGAGACAGAGGAAGTGCTAAAGAACTAGAAGAATGAATGTTGTTAGTATATGTGGGTAAGCTTCATTTTTGCCTTAATTTTGCCATGGAGGCAATGTTATCTTGGTGGTGGTTTTCAACACGTTGACTTCCAGGTAGGGGTGAGACATGTGGTGGTTTCCTGTTTGTACTTGGTGAATGTTGATCTTCTGACCACAGTGAGTTGGTAAAGATATTTTGCAGGGTTGGGTGTCTTGTAATAGATTATTTGAGTTTTGTCCAGAAGATTCTTACCTCTCCATCTATCTTGATAGACATTCTTGGATTGACATTATTCTCTTTCAACTTTTGGAAGATGTTTCTCCACTCCATCTTCATGGTATCTGCTCATAGGTCTGAGCATATTCTTACCTAGTACCATTGTATGTGACTGCTTTTTTTCCTAGCTGCTCTTATGAGTTTTTCCTTTCCCTCAAATTTGGAAAATTTAAATATGTGCCTTGGTGATATCTTCCTGGAATTTATTCTAATTGGTGTCCTCTCTGCTTCCTGTTTGATGGTCTGAGTCTCATTCATTAAGTAGGGGAAGTTTTCTCCAGAAATTCTCTCGCTACTTTAGCTGTTGACTTCTTCATTGTGTCTTGTTCTAGTATTCCTATTATTCAAATATTGTTTCTATTCAAAGCATCTGCCATTGATCTCAGGTTTTCTTTCGCCTCTTTGTCTTGTTTGACTGTCTTTCCCATTTGTTGAGTTCTGTCTCATTGTCCTCAAGATTACTGGTATGTTTCTCTGCCTCTTTTGGTCTGGTCTGTTGGTGAGCTCTGTTATCTTGTTTTTAGCTTCAGATACCTCATCCCTTAACTCTTGTATTTCCCCTTAGTGCATACACTTCATATCCTCAATTTTTGTATCCTTATTCTGTATTGCTTCCATCATATCCTGTATGACTCCAAGAAGCATTCTGAGGATTTCTTTTGGTGGCAGATCAACGTTTGCTTCTTCAGTGAGTGTCATGAGGTTTAGGACTATATCAGGTGTTGTATCTTGTTTCTCTTGTTTTCTTGTTGAGGATGTTGAGGTAGGTTGCTGTTTGTGTGTCGTTTTGTAGGTGCTTGTCACCACATTCCTGAAAGACGCGGGGGGTCCTGAGCTTTCTCTCTGTGGGGCTGGTAAGAGTGATTCTGGGACCGGCCTGTGACCTACTGTGTTTGGGTAACAGGCTACAACCTAAGGGAGGTGCCACAGCAGTTTGGTGGCAAGCAGCAGCGGGGTTCTTGGAAGCTGGCCTGTGGCCAGCGACTGTAGTAATGATTCTGGACCAGACATGGCATGTCTGAGGGACTGGTCTAGGGCAGTTTAGCAGAGGGTAAGGTAACGCTCAGGGTTTTATACCCTGTGAACTGTCACATTCAACTATAATTGATATGCTTTATTGCCAGGTAAAGAATTGTTGTATGCTATATTTATGTTTTGTTGATTTATATATGCATTATTGCCTATGAGGGGATTCTTGTATGGCATATTTGTATTCTTGCTTATTAGAAGCTGATTAATTAAGATTATAGGAATTGTTTACTAATATATTTATGTTTTGTTAATTTATAAAGATTGGATTAGTGTTGTACTTCCTGATCAGAAAGTGCAGGCTCACAAAACAATTACCAGGAAGTTGTCTAAGGGCCACTTCACATACTTTTATTATTTTATTTTTAAAGTTTATACAAGTTTCTAATGCTATATAGAGAACATTATAGAAATGTACATATGCATTTCTTATTCTAAGTTCAGAATTCTTTACTTAGAATTTCACATTAAAAGTGATGTACACACAGGTATTTAACAGCAATATAAAAATCATAGCTGTCAAAAGTACTATAGAATCACACATAATAGTGAGTTAACATATATTAAGAGCCTTAAAGAATAAGATGTTATTTGAGAATAAACATACATAGCAACAACCCTACTCTAAAAACATTTGTCAAGCCAGCAAACTTGTGCTCTGAGCCCTGTATTATGCATACCAAATATACTAGACATGAGGGGCAAATTCCTTGCAGTGGGCTTCAACCTTCCTAATGCCGTGAACCTTTAATACAGTTCCTCATGTTGTGGTGATGCCCCAACCATAAAATTATTTTCATTGCTACTTCATAACTGTAAGTTTGCTACCATTATGAATGGGGCAACCCCTGTGAAAGGGTCATTTAACCCCTAAAGGGGTAGCAACCCACAGGTTGAGAACCACTTAAAGTTTAACACCTCTGATTTAGTGGCATTGTCAGGTAAGCACTGGACTGCTAATCATAGGTGATCAGTTCAAACCCAGCAACTGCTCAGTAGGAGAAAGATGAGACTCTCTGTTCGCATAAGGATGTAGAGCCCCAGACTCATCTGACTTGACTCAATGACACTGAATTTCGTTTGCATCTTACGCAACAGGATTGTTTTCATTAGCAATCATTCAGTGGTCAGTAGTGTTGTTTTCTCCATGCATGCACTCCGTCAAACCAAACCAGACTCACTGCCATCGAGACAATTCTGACTCATGAGGACCCTATACGGCTGGGAAGACCTACCCCTGTGAGTTTCTGAGTTCTTTATGGGAGTACAAAACCGAGTCTTGCTCGCACGGAGCTAGCTGGTGATTTCAAATGGCTCTCCCTGTGGTTAGCTGCCCAACTGTGCCACCAAAAAACTGACAATTCAAACAGAATACATTTCCATTTTGAAGATGTTGTGAAAATTCAGTTAAATAGACTTCAACATTAATTATTTATCCTTTTATACTCAAAATAACAGTTATTTAGAACTTCAAGTGGTCACATAGAATACCAGGATTAAAGTAACTCAGGTTGGTTTTCTGAGCCTTTATGATAACGAAGTTATCACTGTTTATTTGGAAATTTATGGCTCCAGTGTAGAAGCACGTAGAACCAAAGGGAGGCACCAACCAGAGTGGGATGGAGTGATCTTGAACTCATTCTTGGAAAAAATGCAGGTGATTTAGTCTGTGTATTGGGAACCCGAGGTATAAAGGGGATTTCTCAGAATCAATTCCTAGGTAGAATCCTATATTCACTAAAGGATTAGTAAACATGATACTATGATTTAGCTCAGAAAAACTCATTGCCATCAAGGCAGCTCCAGAACACAGTGACCCTACAGGACTGGGAGAACTGCCCCTGCGGTGCTTCTGAGACTAAACCTTCCAGGAAAAGGAAGACTTGTCTTTCTGCCATGGAGCAACTGGTAGTTTTGATGTGCTGACCTGGTCCACTGTACAACTAGGGCTCTCGCTCTCTCTCGCTCTGTGTGTGTTTGTGTGTGTGTGTGTGTGTGTGTGTGTGTGTGTGTGTGTGTGTATAATCCCTGGAGTAAAGTACTCAACTGCTAACCAAAAGATTGTAGGTTCAAGTTCACCCAGAAGTGCTTTGGAAGAAAGTCTAGGCAGTCTGCTTCCAACCTGTTACAGCTTTAAAAACCCATGAAACACAGTTCTAATCTTCATGCCTTGGGTTGCCATGAATCAGAATTAACTTGATGTCAAAGAGTTTGTTTTTGATTTATATATGTATATGTGAGGGATCTTCAAAAAGTTCTTGGGAAATGTAATGAAAGTATAAAAAATGTTCACGATATGTTTTAAAGATGCATATATACATATGTATACATGTATATTTACACATATATATAGATACACACATATGTAAATAAAATGCAATAATAACTACAGCAACTAGACCAAGGGATGACTTTTGGGGGGAGAAGTAGTTTATCAGTGTCATTGTAAAGACTTGCCAGCACATAGTAAAATCAAATTCAAAATGATTTTTCATCAATCTGCTCTTTTTAGATTCTCTACATCCCATATTGCTTGCACCTTACTACCCTTCCTTTATAGAGAAAGTGTAAAAATTGAAAATAATCAGAGATGCATCAGAGGATCTTATCTCAGAGAAAGTCAGAATAGTATCCAGCACCTTGTAAGTCAGTTAAAAAAATGCCAAAGGTCTTAAAAGTAGTGTAGGCTACCTTCTGGAAGAAGATTTGAGTAGTGAGAATGGAGGCAATACTGCTAAAAAATCTTTATTAGTAATTGTCTTTATCAATAACTTCTGTATGTATTACAGTTGTCTTACTAAATTGACAACCGAATAAAAATGGCTTACCACATATCACACATCCTTATAAGCCCTTTATGTATGTTGGCCCATTTTATTCTCATATTAATCCTATGATATAGGTAACATCACTATTTCCATTTTGCAGATTAGTAACCATTAGGGACTGACAGTCAGTATTTGACCCTAGCAATCACCCTTCAGACCCTTGCTCAGAACTATTACGCTGCACATTTCTTAAAAGACTGAGTCAAGACTTGACTTACCATCAATTGTACATTTTAGTCAGGCTTCTACTTCCCCGATTTGACAGGTACACAGGAATTTGGGGGCCACAAAAGGACAAGGTGATGGATAGAATCCAGATCTTTTGCCAAACAGTTATATAGAATTTCATGGTGATTAAATACAATCAGAAGAAGAGAAGAATGAGTCAACGCTGACTCAAAAGTGAAACTTTAGTAAAGCAGAAAATGATGGTGCTATTGACAGACAGAGAGGAGGAAATTGAACACTTAGGTGGATTAGTGGGTGGAAAATCATGGTGAATTCATTTTTGATGTTGCAAGGTAAAAGTTTCACTGAGCACTTAGAAATACTGAAAGGCAATTGACAAAATAAGAAAAGATGAAAAAGAATATATTAGAGTAGCTTGGACGAAACTGAAATTTTATCTTTGTAACATAATTATTTAGTGTGTGATTAATGAAGGATTTATATCCTGCTTTATCTATCCCATGTGGGGATTGAAGCAGTTAACATTAGAGTAGACAAATTATTTTTTGTATATAACTAAATACAGTTATTTAAAACACCTTTTTCTTTTCAAAATATTGCTACTAGACCCTTATCTTAGGTCCAATCTATTCTTGATAAAATTGTATTCATTTTTAACCAAAATTTTGTAGTTTTCTAAATTGGAGTAGAAACAGTATTTATTAGTTATGTTTTTGAGGTTTTTTTACATGTATTATTTTGATTTGACTTACCTTGCTTTGTTGTTTTGTTCTTGTGTCTTATAAAATACTGGAGGAGTGAGTGGCAAAAATAATAATAATAATAAGATTTAAAATCCTTTATCAAATTTAATCAGGAAATTCATAAAATGCATGTACATATACACTTATCTTAATGAAACTTTGGATAAATAACTTTTTAATACCTTTGCTCTACTTCTAGACCTCTTTTCTTTGGCTCAATGATGGCTAATTTTTTCAGATTTCTAGTCAATAGTTTAGGAAGAATATACTCAATGTATCTAACATTGAATGGATGAAGAAATAATTCAAGTGAGTTACAATATTGAAAGATCTATGGAAAAAACATTGAATGGTGCAGGAAACATAGAAGACTATGGAAAGAATACAAGTCGCTGTACTCCAAAGAATTAATCGGCAGTCAACCATTTCAAGAAGTAGTGTATGATCAGGAACCAGTAGTGCTGAAGGAAGAGGTCCAAGCTGCACTGCAGGCATTTGTCAAAAACAAGGCTACAGAAGTTGACACGACACCATCTGAGACGTTTCAACAAGCTGATGAAGCCTGGGGAGCTCTCACTTACCTATATGAAGACATTTGGAATAAAGTTATCTGGCCACCTGACTGGAAGGTATTCATAGTTGTCTCTATTCCAAAGAAAGGTGAAGTTACGGATTGTAGAAAATACGGAACCATATCATTAATATCGCATGCAAATAACATTTTGCTGAGGATCACACAACAAAGGTTGCAACAGTACATGGACAGGGAGCTCCCAGAAATGAAATCTTTGTGAAGGGAGAGGGAGCGTAGATCAGAGAAACTACATTATGGATAGCCTGATTTTCAATTAAGAAATACATGGGATCACAGGTAGGAAAGTGTATTACTTCAGTATGTCTGGTGAGAATTGTGTAATGTGCTAGAAGCTTTTAAACATTCACAGAGGAAGCAGGGAAGGGAAACAGGGTGAGAAAGTGGATTAAATGATGTTACACGGAAGGGATCACAATGACCTGAATCAACATGCGTATGAATTGCTGAAGCAAAACTGATTATCTGCTCTCTAAGCCTCCAGCCAATTCACAATAAAATATGTGTTTTAATTAATATATTTCTAGCTTTACATTCCAGAAAGCAAACAGAAATTCAGATAAAGGTTTATGAACAATAGTGTTCCTTGAACTTGAATAGTAAGAAACAGATAATTTATTACATAAATTAGAGTGTCCCTGAGTGATGAAGTGTGTTTATATCAAGAAAGGGCAGAGATCTCAAAGTACTTCTGCTTAGGATTACTTAAAATAATATAAATGGGATTACTATTTTTGGAATTAATATTCTTCCCTTTAATTTTCTATAAACATGCTATAAACTGCTCTAAGAAAAAAATCTGTAGAAAAAAATTGAAATTCTTCCAGAAAAGACTGATGCCCACGAGGCATCTATCTCACACAAAAAACTTCTCAATGGCCAGGTCTAAGGATCAGAGCTAAATTGACTTATTAAAACTACAAATCAGCTCAGTTCCTCAGTGGTTTAACATCATGAATCTGTCACCATATCTTCTGTTAAATTAAGGTAAGGGATCTAATAACATCAACTGTATCCACTAAATTTGTAGTTTCACCAAATAAATAAAAATCACTAAACAGAAAATATGCCTGGTAATCAACAGAAGGAGAAAAAAAATCCTTAAGAGCAAATGATTTTACTAAGCTGTGACTGGTGGATAAAACTGATGCTGCTCTAACTAAATTTGGAAAATGGCATTGGACTGGAAACTCTACAACTAAAGACAAAAGAACCACATGTAAGCACTGTACTCTAGTAAAAGTGCTTGCTATAGGGGCAAATGTTACTTCTGAAAATGCTGTGCAAGTATTCTTGGACTGAAGGCTGGTGGTGGAATGTTTTGTAGATGGTGGATGCAGATTTCTGGCTGTTGGAGAGGGAGGCTAGGATGGACCAGATAATACTGCATTAGAATGGTAGACTTCAGTATGAACTCATGCTTAGTTTCCTATAGATACAGCTGGATACAGAAATAACTGTAGATATGTGTGTATACAGGGATCAGTACATGTGCATAGACATGTTATTAGGAGAGACCATTCCCTAGAAAAGGACATTGACTTGGTAAAGGAGACATAAAAAGGGGAAACCCCTCGCTGAGATGAATGGGCACAGTGCCTTAGCATTGTGCTCAAATGTAACAATTGTGAAGATGGCATTGTTTCCTTCTTCCTTGTGCATATGAGTGGGAGCTAACGTGGTGACACAGCAACGACCATACTCCCATGAGTGTCTAGAAGAAAAAGGCACCAGCAGCAACAAGTGCACCCATGGCACACCCACATCTTGGTTTTCAGCACCATTTTCCAGTAAAAGGAAGAAGAATGGCTTCTTGAACAAATGACCAATTTTAGATCTGGAACCAAGTATCTACGACACCAGCATCAGAAAGAGCTTTAAAAAGAAAAATGATGGGGTATGCCAAAGGGACACAGGAGACAACTTCCAAACAAGTAATTTGAACGACAAAACAAATGATAGTGTGTTGGAATTTTAACACGAAATAAGTCTGCATGCACCTATACTGATAGGAATTAATCATTGAAAGAATATTAAATGGGGAAGAAGAGAAAATCTCCATGCTAAGAACATTTTGAAATGATTCCATGTAGCCTTTGGATGCAATGGTCTTGCACTAAATGTCAACATCAAAAAGTTACCTGGAGAAAAACACGTTTTCTGAAGCTTAAACCATAATCTTCTAAATAATCTATAAGTCAAAGCACAGATAAATATAAGAACATATGTTGAACTGAGTAATAGTGAAGATACTAGCTGCCCATACTTGTGAGAAATAGTAGAAGGTATACTTAGGGGAGGGGAGATCCATAGCCTTAGATGTACCTGGAAACTTTGTGAAAGTTTGTGGAAAAAATCTTACAATCTTTTCATTTTTTTCCATCAATTTTTGAAACTCCTTCATCTATATTTGAAAAGAAGAAAGACTGAAAATCAGTTAACTTTTCATAGGCAGAAGCTAGAAAATACAGATATCAGTGGAAAGTAGTTTAAAAACTCAACAGAATCCAAAATTGCTCTTTTTAAGATTATTTAAATAAATAATCCTTACAGAAGCAATAAAGAAAAAGAGTGATGGAGAAAATACAAATTGCCAACTTCAGACGTGAAGAAGAGGTAATTATTATAGATCCAATATACACTCAAAAGGACTTAACCGGCCCATGCACAACTATAAAACAAGTAACGTGGTGATTTGAAATGCACAAACTCCTGGAAAGTTTGTCTTGCCAAAGCCGTCATCAGAAGACAAAGAACATTGGAACAATCAGACACCTTTTTAATAAATGAGGTTCTTCATTTTAAAAGGCTTTCTAGAAAAAAATCCCACAAATCTACATGGTTTCATTGGTGAACTCTTCCAAATAATTTAAAAAGATATAACTATTTTGTGAAAACTCTTCCAGAGATATCATATTTCTAAAAGGATATTTTGTAACATATTTTATGATCCCAACATAGGACAGCACTCACTTCTTTTGTCTTCCTTCCCAAAACTTTATTCAAGTATAATTATGAGAAAAATATCACATATACACTAGGGATAGGAATTTAATTATTAGTTATCTTATTTTCCCTAGTTCCTTGCTATGAAACATTGAATAATATTCTTTTTACATACATATGAGAGGAGTTCAAAAAGTTTACAGAGAAATTAAATAAAAAGGTAATTTTTTTGTTTGGTTTGGTTTTCTTCATAACTTTTTAAAAAAACCTGTGTACATTTAAGGCTATACATTTTTTTTCCTAAGCACTTGTTGAGCTAATTTTTTCCTGTTGGACATATAGTACCCCTTCATTACTATTCATTACAATATATTTTCTTATTTTAATTAATTCTTTGATTCCAAAACACTAAAAGGGACTTAGAAGAGGAAAAAAATAATCCTTTCATGTAAATAGATACAAAATAGTAAACAATATATTACCAAACTGGATCTAACTACAAGGTGGCTTCAAAAAGTTCGTGGATAAAAGAAATAAAAGATAATTAAAAATTTTCACAAACTTTTGGATCCTCCCTTGTATATAAGGAACTGAGTCAAGTTTATTCTAAATAGTCAAAGTTGATTTGAGATGTAAAAATAAATCAATTTAATTCACTGCACAAATATGGTTAAGATGCACAAATACATACCTATCACTATGTTGATCACATAAAGATTTGAGAACTAAAAGTATACATAAGGAATTTCCTTAAGCAAATAAGAAAATAACAGACAAGCCGCTAGAAATAAAATACCAAATAGTTAAACAAATCTCAAAAGAAGATCTCCAAATTACCAATAAACACGAAACAGTGCTCAAATTCATTAGAATCAAAGTAATGTAAATTAAAATTATAGTAAGATGTCACTGTGTGTCCACCAAGAAGCCCTGGTGATGCAATTATTGAAGAGTTCTGCTGCCACATAGAACAGGTTAGGCATAAAACCCACCAGTGGCCCCATGGGAGACGAATGTGGCCATCTGTTTCCACTAAGAATTCAACCTTGTAAATCCTATGAGGCCAATTCCACTCTCCTTAGGGGGAAAATATGAGTAGGAAGTGACTCAACCACAGTGTTTGAGTTATATATCCACCAGAAGTGCTAAAAATGGACAAGATAGAAAATAGCAGATGTTGGCAAGGCTGTAAAGCTACGATATCTCTAAAATGCTGATGATGGGAATTCGGAGATACAAATTAGTGTCATCCCTTTAGAACACCGGTATAAAATCATATATGCATACTTACGGCTCAACACTTCACCTTAAAGATGTAAAGATTAGTCATAGCAGCATAGCTCATCATAATCGCCAACTGGAAGCAAAACAGACTGCCTATAAGAATTTTGGGTAAAATGGATAAGGAAATGATGCTGTGTCCACACTGAAATATTATGCAACTACCTGCAATAAGATGAATAAAACTCACAAAAATACCATTGAATGATTCAGGCACACCAAAAATACTCTATGCTTCTATTTATACCAAGATCAGAAAGAGGCCAAATGAATCTATAAGGTTGAAGTCAGGATAATGGTTATCTTCACAGAAGGGTAGTAAAGAGGAGAAGGGCATCTGGTGGTCTGGCTTTTGATCTGCAAGTTGCTTAGGTGAGTGTGGAAATTTATGAAAATGTATAATGGTTCAACTAATAATACATGTACTTACTATGAAAGTTTACACACACACATAATATATATAAAACTAAACCAAATCAAACCCACTGCCTTTGAGGTGATTCCCACACACAGTGATGAAAGGTTAGATGGAAAACAGCACTATATTAATAATGGTGATATTTGAGTCTTAGAAATTGATTGAAGTTTTCAGCTTTTTACCTTTTCCTTGTTTTCCGTAATCAGCATATGTTGCTTTTAGTAAATAGTATAATATTATAGAATGAGAAAAATAAGGTATTTGAGAAATTGAGTTTAACATGATATTCTAAAACTGCTTATAAAAAGAGCCATCTTTGTAAATTACTTCGTTGAAAATTTTAAAAGAGTCAATAACTTATTTTTAATATTAATATTTTTCTATATACTTTACAAATGACTGTTGTCCTATTAGGAACACCTGACAGTTATAAATTCATAGATTAAATTCTGTTCTTTCTCAGCTCCTGAATACCGACAAAATCATTTATTTTCCATCTAAATATTTATTTTTGTCTTAACAATTATATTAGAATGTTTGTTCTAGAATTGTGAGGGAGGAAATGCATCTATCTAAACAGGTTCACTTTCTTTTATTTAAAAAAAATTGGTATCATTTTGAAGCTAATGAAACCAATCAACAAGCCTACCCTGAACACTGGCACTGCCAAGTCCTAAAGCCAGAGTTATATGAACCAGGATTCAAAGTCATAAGGTCAGGGTCAGGCACTACAGGAGTTGGAATTGTGGCTGAGAAAGTTGAATTCTAATCTGAGCATTTAATCTGAGGCTAGTAATATAAATCACAGAGGCAATAAGTTCTGTGGTCATTTCCAGGAGCATACGTCTTTTCTGATTCCAATTGCCCTAGTGATTCTTGAGAGGATCTTTGAAGAAGCAGGGGAGTTCTGCGGGTGGAGCGAAAGGTTGGGGGACAGGAAGCATTTTTCAAAATTCAGACTGAGCATCAAGACAATGAAGGCCCATAGAAGGCATCGCTTTACGCAGTGGTTTGCAAACAGCACAGGGTTGCCCTTGATGTCATGAATTGTCCAGGCCAGGGAATTGAAGGGAAAAATAGTGTAACACAATTGTGGCTGGTTAGTTGTGGACTTCTTAACATTCATGTGAGAGACTTAAGTTTGATTTCTGGGCAATGTAACTCGTGCATCACTACAGCCCTTCTACTGTAGATATATGTGTGTTTCTATGATGCTAAACAGGTCTTGGTAGAGTTCCTAGATTGAGCTGGACTAGGAAGAAAGATATGGTTACCTTCTCCTGTACAGTTATCTTACAGGAGGGTTTGGGGTCTCCAGTTTTTCTATGCTCCTTCATGTCAATTTGATTGCTAGTTTTTAAACTTCGGATACCTATTCCTTTCTACACCTCGTGATCACACAGGCTGGTGTGCTTCTATCATATGGACTGTGTTGTTTCCCATCTAGATGGCCGCTTGTTCACCTTCATGCCGTTAAGACCCCAGACGCTATGTCTTTTCATAGCCAGACACCATCAGCTTTCTTCACCACATTTGTTTATGCATACTTTTGGGTTCAGCAAGTGTGTTGAGAAGATGAGTTTCAGACATTGCCACATTATTAGAACAAATCGTTCTTGTACTTTTGTAAGATTTAAGTAGAGCCCCAAAGTCTTTCTGCTTCCTAGATTATTGTTGTCAGCTGTCATAAAGTCAACTCCAACTCACAGTGACCCATGTATAACAGAACAAAGCATTGTCTGCAGCATCTCCATAATTATTATTAGATCTAAGCCCACTGATGTGAACTTAGATGGTATCTTCAACCTGAACAAACACATACGCTGCATGTAAGAGAAAATGTTAAACAGGTTACTTTTAATATCTTTAGAGAAATAAGAGGTATTATTGCATCCCTGAATCAAGAACAGAATGCTTTAGAAAAAGAACCATCGGGGGAGGGAGGGCGATAGGCTCTTGAATCTTAAGCATAAATAACTAAATAAAGACTGAGAGAGCTTCAATAAAATTTTCTATAAATGGTGGAACAAAAAGGATGAGAAAATGGAGAAGGAGAATAAGAAAAATAGAGGAGCAACCCAGAAAATCCTCATCCAAATAATTGAATTATTTTTCAAAGAAAAGAAATGTGAGAACACAAATTAGTGAAGACTTAATTAAAAAGCATTTCTGAGAACTGATAGAAATCTCAGAGAGCCTAACATAGGCTACTGGGAAGTTAAAAAAAAAGATCCGTTAAGACATATCAGGATAAAATGTCTGATTCCTAGGGACAAGAGAGAGAATGTAAATATGTCCAGAGAAAGAAACAATATTGCACAGGAAGAAATGGATGGCAGCTCTAACATGCACCGTGAAAGGCCTTCACGTTTTGGAAATAAGGGAATCGAAGTACAACCGGGTTGTCCGACAGGAACACAATCCCACTCAATTACAATTCTGGGAAATGTTGAAATGGCGACTTGTGCATCTAGATGTTTATAAAATATTTAAGCGCAACAGAAATATTTCACAGTCATGAAAGGTCAGGTCTCAAAACTGATAAGGATCACAATAAGGCAAAGGAAATGCTCGGGACAGTGGTGAAGGGCGATGTCTGTGGACACGTCTGCAAAGCATCCATACGGATTAGAGCAGAAGGGGAGATGCGGACGTCATTCACATTTCACTAGGGATACAAGTGTGTCATTTGCAAGAGGTTATAATTCGGACTTTTGTTTCCCAGAAAAAATACAACTACCATTTATGTCATTATTTTCTCTTCTATTGCAATCACTATAACCTTCAAAACAATGGTGGATGATATTCATGGCTTTGATTCTACTATTTTTGGCATTTTAACATTTTAGTAAAATACGTTCAGTTGGCTTTCAATAAATACCTATTTTAAGTTTTAGAAAATACTTTTAATACATCTATCCTTATTTTTCCTGAAACTGACTCTTTAATATAGCAGAATGATTTTAGTAGAATGTTAATTAAAACCCTGTGCATTTACAAGAAACACTGTCTATCGCATTGCTAAGGCACTATGACCTTGGGGAGGTGCCCTTGTTCCCAAGGAGGCTGCTTTGTTTCGGAAAACTTTGAAGGGATATTTCGCAACCCAGCTGTCCAATGTAATATGCTGGTTTGATGCCTTCACTGCTGCTTCCATGGGCATTGATTGTGGTGGCAAATAAAATTAATTCCTTAACTTTCATAATTTTTCTCTCTTTATCATAGTGTTTCTTATGGACCTGTAGTGGGGTTTTTGTTTTTCATATGCTGAGGTATGATCCATGGCTACAATCTGTTATATTCATCAGTAAATGCATCAGGTCCTTCTTGCTGCCAGCAAGTGTGTGTTATCTGCATATTGCAGGTTGTTAATGAGTTCTCCTCCATACTTCATGCTATGTTCTCCCTCATCTTGTCCAACTTCCCAGATTATTTGTTCAGTATACAAAAAGAATCAGCATGGTGAATAGATGTTATCTTTCCTGATTTTAAGCCTTGACACAGTCTTCGTTTTAATCAAATGACTGCTCCTGGGTTGTGTGCAGGTTCTGCATAAGCACAATTCAGTGTTCGGAACTTCCCACTTGGCAATGTCATTCATGCCCACCTTGCTGTGCTCCACACAGGTGAATGTCTTTGCCAATGCAATTGCTTCTTTCGACTAATGTCCGTCGGACATCAGCAGTGATATCCCTATTCCACATTCTCCTCGACATCTAGCACGATCTCAGACAACTCCTGCCGCAGCATGGCTGTAACTGTTTAATGATTGTCAGCAAAATGTTACTTGCATGCTATGCTACTGATACTATTTGATAATTTCTGCATTTTGTTGTATCACTTTCTATGGAATGGGCACAGATATGGACCTCTTCCAGTCAGTTCCAGATAGCTTTGTTCCACATTTCTTGGCACAAATGAGTGACCATCTTCGGCACTGTATCCATATGTTTAAATATTCTCATTGGAGCCTCAATTCCTGGGGCCTTGTTTGCCACCAGTGGCTTCTCCGTAGCTTGGATTTCTTGCTGCACTGTTATCAGCTCTTGATTATATGATGTCTCCTGAAATGATAGAGTGCAAACTGGTTCTCTAGGGCACAGTGATTCTGCATATTCCTTCTATCACTTTTTTAATGGTTCCTGCAGCGTTCAACAATTTTCCCATAGAATCCTTCAAAAAATACATTTCAAGACTTGAATTTTTTTCTTCAGTCTTTCATCATGAAAATAGTTGAGTGTGTCTGTTTTCTTTTGTTTCAACTTTGTCTTCACACATTTAAAAAATAGTGTTATGTCTTCTAGAGATGCTCTCTGAAATTTTCTGTTCACATCTTTTACTCCACCATTTCTTCCATTCACTGGAAGCACTTGGTGTTAAAACAAATTTCAGAACCTCCTCTGGCATCTGGCATCGTTCTTTCTTTCCTGACTTTTAAATGGCCTTTCACTCTCTTCGTGTATTATGTTCTTCATGTCATCCCACAACCCATCTGATCTTTGGCTACGAGTATTCAATGCCTCACATCTATTCCTGACATGGTCTCCAAATTCAGGTGGGGTGCACTCATGATCAGACTTTGCACTCACGGACTTGTTTGATTTTATTAAGCTTCAACTTGCATATCTGCAATGAAGGGGCTGTTACTCCATCACTTTCTGATATTATTGTGACAGATGCTATTGAGTTTCTCTATCATCTCTTTCCGCAGATTTAGTCCATGTCATCCTTTCATATTTATTTCATTGAGTAAGCTGTATATGTATACTTGCAGTTTCTGTTTTGGAAAAAAGACATTTGTCATGAATAAGTCATGTATCTTGAAAAACTCTTTCATGTGAAATCAGCACTATTTCTATCAGCAATGTCATATTTCCAACTACCAACCCTTATGCCTTGCTTCTAACTTTCACACTTTCATTAATAAACCTCAGTGCATACTTGATCAGGTTCAAGCTGCAGATGTTAGTAAGAAGGACTACAAAAGTCGCAGTCTGGAAATCTAAGTCAGCTTTACTCTGTCCTGGAGGCTGACTGTGAGCTAGACTCTACTCAATCACAGCCACTTCTACTTCATAGCACAGGAGGTCATTATGAGTCAGGATCACTTTAATCCAATAGCAACTGAAAACCACGTATTCAATTTGCTTATATTTTCTTTGGAGTTTTTGCACCTATATTCAAGAGTGGGCCTGTCCTATTATTTTTTTCTGTGATCTATAAAATCAAAATATTTGCATGATAAACTGGTAACATTTTCATATTATATATGTTTTAGAATAATTTAAATGGCACAGGGATTATTATTCCTTGGAGACTCCTAAACTCTTCTGTGAAAACTATTTGAATCTAGTATCCTTTTATTGGTAAACATTTGACAACATTTTAAATAAAAGGGATGTGATTTTAAACTATGAAGATGCAAAAGATTAACCTAAGGCTATTTGAACTACACAGCCTTTTAAACTTTACCTTTCTCGTTGGTAAAATGGGAGTAATAAAAAACAATTAAAAATTGTGAGGATCAAAGGAATTGAAGATAAAGTTTAACACAAAACTTGACTCATGATAAATAATAAATAAATGTCTGTTGCTATCATTACCCATGGCTATTAATAATAGCAATGTAGTATACTACCATGCCCAGAGCAGGATGGACAAAGCAGGAATTTTTGTTTGTTGTTTGTTTGTTGTAGGGCAGTAGATTCTCTCCCGGCAGGCTATGGACTATGATGTCACTACCTGGGTTCAAAGCCTTACTCGCTAGTTCCGTGAAATTAAGGAGTCCTGTTGGCAAAGAGGCTTACGTGCTTGGCAGCAAGTCATCATCGTTGTTGTTTAAACCCACTCGGCAACTCTGCAGGTTGTTGAGCAGCAGATGCTGGTGATCTGCCTTCTTTAGATCACCACATAAGAAATCCCAAGGGGTGGTGCTTCCCTGTCACGGGGCTTCTCATGAGCCACAGCACAGAGGCAGCAACAATAACAGAGCGCTATAATGTGGGACAACTGATTTACCTCGCTCCGAATCAATCTCGCCGACTAAACGAATATGATGAAATTATCTATCTCAGAGGGCTAGTGGGCAACCAAGTGAGGTGACAGTGCCCGCAACACAGTAACTAGTCCATAAAAGCTCTACCTTCGCTATTTTAATTACATGCCATCAGTGAGGCCAGCACGATAACCACTGCACCACCGAGACGGCGTATGATCTAAAGCAGTGATGCCAAAGAGTGGACATTTCTAAGTGAATTTCTCAATACTTTAATAACTCTTAAAATATACAGAAGTATCATTTTTAGCATTCTCAGGGCAGTTTAGTTTTGCAAATGTGAAGTTTTAATCTGTTCATTTGAAAGATGGGGAATTTAGTGTCTAAATCATCATTATTAAATCATTCCACCAAATTTATCAAATTAATGGGTTGTCTTGACATATCAGGAAATGACTCTCTTTCAAAGTTCTGACATCTTGAAAAATGTGGCGATTTGTCCTGCATCTGCACATCGCTGTGAAATTATTTAAGTGCTAATCTTTGTAATCATACTAGAAACCAAAACCCAACCAAGTCCACTGCAAGTCTATTCAGATTCACAGACAGCTTACAGGACAGAGTCGAACTAACCCATATGGTTTGCAAGACTGTAAATCTTATGGGAGCAGTTCCGCACAAACAGGATATAAGTAACCAACGATTGTGTAGATGACTCAATGCTGAGGACAAACGCAGATCGTGGAAAACCACACACACACACACACACACACACACACAGCTTTCTAGGTGAACTCTAAACCAAAGCTTGGTCAGTTACATGCTAGAATAGGATTTTATCCTCTGCCCTTGCTGGAAAATCATCCGTGCATAGGATTATAAGTCCCAGTGAACCCAAGTCTTAGTGGATCTATGGATGAAAATATATGGTGAGAGTTTAAACAAAGATTAATCAGAGTTGTATAGCAGGTTATGAACTGGGTAGCTAATCATAAGTGGTTTTAACCCCCCGCCTGCTCCACAGGAGAAAGTGAGGCTCTCTTCTCTAATAAAGATTTATAAAAACATATATATGATCACTGTGAGTTGCAATGAACATGTTGGCAGTGAGTTTCCTTTGGTTTTATTTGCAACTAGTTAACAGTATAACATATTTAGTATAAATATGTAAGGGAGAGACACTCTCTCCCTTTTGCAGAAAGCTAGTGAAATTCTCAGGGTCTTATCTTGCTTACCTTGAAGGTATGTTTCCATTTTCTGAATAGACCCAGTTCTGAATGTCAGATCAACTCAAATTTAGGCTAACAAAGCCCACTGACTATGAAAGAAAATGTGTGAAGCCTGGTCATTTCCAATAGGAGGTAAGCGGATGCTAACAAGTTGTTCTGAGAGAGGGCTAGGTCACCCGGAGGCAAGCGCCACAACTGGCTCCCTTTCTTTACCTCCTTCAAACTCCCCCGACATGAGGCTACGGAGGCCCTGAGGTGGTCCTTGGGTGCTTTCTGACGGGGTGCCAGGATGCTCCCTCTCAGCTTCAGGTAGCAAGGTCTCTCAATACAACGTTTCAGTCTCTCCCATTCTTTAAGCAATTGAAATAAGCTTAAGAGGATGTTAGAAGGCTCAACTTCCCCAATTTATGAGTTCGGGAATTGCTCTTTCTTTCTCTTTTTAAAATCATTTTATTGGGGTTTGATACAACTCACCACAATCCATATGCACAGTAATTGTGTAAAGCACATTTGTACATTCATTGCCCTCATCATTCTCAAAACATTTGCTCTCCACCTAAACCCCTGGCATCAGCTCCTCATTTTCCCCTGCCTTCCTGCTCCCCACTCCCTTATGAACCCTTGATAATTTATAAATTGTTATTTTGTCATATCTTGCCCTGTCTGATGTCTCCCTTCTCCCACTTTTCTGTTGTCTGTCCCCCAGGGAGGGGGGTAGATGTAGATACTTGTAATTGGTTCTCACTTTCTACCCCACCTTCCCTGCACCCTCCCAGTATTGCCACTCTCACCACTGGTCCTGAAGGGATCATCGCCCTGGATTCCCTGTGTCTCCAGTTCCTATATGTACCAACGTACATCCTCTGGTCTAGCCAGACTTGTAGAATTGGGATTATGATAGTGAGGGAGGAGGAAGCATTCAGCAACTAGAGGAAAGTTGTGTTTCATTGTTGCTATATCGCACCCTGACTGGCTCATCTCCTCCCCAAGACCCTTCTTAAGGGGATGTCTAGTGCCCTACAAATGGGCTTTGGGTCCCCACTCTGGACTCCCTCACTCATTCACTGTGATAAGATATTTTTTTTGTTCTGATGATGCCTGATACCTGATCCCTTCGACACCTCGTATTGCGCAGGCTGGTGTGCTTCTTTCATGTAGGCCTTGTTGCTTTTGAGCTAGATGGCCGCTTGTTTACCTTTAAGCCTTTAAGACCCCAGATACTATATCTTTTGATAGCCAGGCACCATCAGCTTTCTTTGCCACATTTGCTTATGCACCCATTTGTCTTCAACAATTGTATCATGGACGTGAGCAAACAATTATATAATTTTTTGTTCTTTGATGCCCGATACCTAATCCCTTCAGCACCTTGTGATCGCACGGGTTGGTGTGCTTCTTCCATGTGGGCTTTGTTGCTTCTGAGCTAGATGCTTGTTTACATTCAAGCCTTTAAGACCCCAGCTGCTATATCTTTTGATAGCCGGGGACCATCAGCTTTCTTCACCACATTTGCTTATTTACCCACTTTGTCTTCAGCGGTTGTGTCAGGAAGGTGAGCATCATAGAATTTCAATTTAATAGAACAAAGTATTCTTGCATTGAGGGAGTACTTGAGTGGAGGCCCACTCTGCTACCTTAATACAAAATCTATAAATATATGCACATAGATCTATTTCCCCATCCTCATATATAAATATATTTGCATATATACATGTCTTTATCTAGATCTCTATAAATGCCCTTTGCTCATAGCTCTTTCCTCTATTTACTTTGACTTTCCTCCTGTCCCACTATCATGCGCAGTCTTCATTTGGGTTTCAGCAATTCCTCTCAGTTACATTACCCTTGATCACACCCTACCAGGCCTCCTACACCCTCCTCACCACCGATTTGGATCACTTGTTGTTCCCTTGTCCCTCGGTTTGTTAACACCACTACCTTTCCCCCCACCTCCCCCTCTCCCATGTCCCCCCGGTACTGTTGGTCCCGTTGTTTTCTCCTCTAGATTGTTCATCCAGCCTATCTTATTTAGACAGACCTGCGGAGATAATAACATGCACAAAATGAGACAGAGAAAAACCAAGCAACAATATACAACAAAACATCAACAACAACAAACCAATGACAAAAAACAAACAAAACACAACAAGAAAGAGAAGCTTATAGTTAGTTCAAGGACTGTTTGTTGGCCTTTATGAGTATTTTCCAGCCCAGTCTGTTGGGGAAACACACCCTGGCCCCAAAGTCCACCTTCAGCATTCCCTGGGGACCTTGCCCCTCTGTTCCCTTTCTTTTCTGTTGCACACCCTTAGTGTTTTGCCTCAGTGTGGTGGGATCAGATCGGGCACAATTCCCACACTGTCTCCGGGGTGTTGTCCCCTGTAGGGCTATGGGTCAGTGAGGGATGTCGTGTCTCATAGTGGTGCTGGCCATGTGGTCCTCTCTGTGGACTGGCTCCTCTAATCAGGAATATCGTCCTCGGCCTGGTGGGCCAGGCTGTGCTCCATTCTCTCGTTCTCCCCCTTCATCTGCTCCCATGTGCTCCCATCAGATATTTTCCTCTCCCAGAGCTGCAGATTCAATGCCATCCTTTGAAATAAATTCTTCTGGGGGGAGGGGCATGCACTGGGACCAGCCCCTCAGATCTCTTCACTGGTTCAATTGCAGGCATGTTGCATTCACATCCTGGAGCACTGGGTTGAAGTCTGGTCCCTCTTTCCCTGTGGAGACAAAATCAGTACTCTCCCCTTGGGTGGGTTAGTGCCCTGTGCTCCTGCTCCCCATTTCTTTTTTATTATTATTTTTTCCCTCCCCACCTCCTTTTCAGTTGGCTGTGAGTTGAAATTGAGTTGATGGCAGCGGGTTTTAACAAGCTGGAGGTGAATTTCTGTGGTGTCATATAAGAAAGGACTTTGAATGTATTTTAAACCTGAATTAATGTGTGTTATACGATGTCCTCTTTATGAGCATCCTGGAGAAATTCCTGTCTGATCCTAGAATCAAGAAGAATCCTAATTTCCCTAAGCTGTTGTAACTTTTACAAAAATCCCAGAACACTACGAATGGGGTCTGTTAGGGTTTCCTATTTCGCAGCGGCCGTTACACCAGTTGCACTAGCCTAGAAGGCAGCTGTCGTCTACCCAGCGCTGTTCATCTCTTCGCCTTCCTCTTCAAAGAGGAGACCTTCTGGCAAGAGTCCTCAGACTAGCTCTAGCCCGTGGGCGGTCAAGGGCAAGGGCGTGAGCAGGGTGTTGATTGATATGGCAAGACCCAGCAGCACGTTCCTTTTCTCTGCTCCCTTCGTGTCAAAGCCAGGGCCAAGAGTGGAGCCCGGCCTCCAGCTCACCTCAGTGCACACGGAACCCAGAAAAGAAGAAAACATTGCTCTCACGAGTGCTTGAAATTGGGGGTTCTCTAATCATAACATGGCCTCGCTTGTGCTAATTAACATAGTGCCATTAAAAAATGAACAGACCAGCCTCGGAAGGAAGGCAGGTCATTATTTTATACGTTTTAATCTGGTATCTCAATGTCTGTGCATTCTTTTCGTTTTACTCAGTCAATACAATTGAACATATGCACCTTTGTCATATTGCTGGGGTAAACAACATGGCAGCCGTGGAGATGTGGGGTTATGCAGGATAAACCGTTTTGGGGGACAAGGCGCTCTGAAAATTAAGCCCCTCCTGTCAGAGGAAATAATTATGTAAGCATCAGCTAGCAGTTGCATTTCCAGGGGGATGCACTAGGGGCCGCAGGGAGGTTCCTGTACAGTAAAATTTGTTGTATGGATGCACTGGGAGCAATTGTCACGCTTTGTGGATTGTTTACGTGATTTTGTACATGTTTATTGGCTTTTTTGTTATGCAGGCAAAACAACTAAAGGCAGACGTTTGTGGCCTGTGATATTATTATATAATTTTAGAGTTTAAAGTCAGAGCCCAGGTGGCATAGTGGTCATGGTGGCGGTTGGCAACAAGGTTAGCAGTTCAAATCCACCAGTTCCTTAAAGAAGAAAGGAAACTTTCTGATTCAGTGTCTGTGAAACTGTAACGAGTGGTGCCACTCTGACCTAGAGGGTCATGGTGAGCGGGTTGGGTGATGAGTTAGTCTCTGTGCATACTCACATTTTTTCGCAGTGCAAATCTGACCCAAATTTCCTCCATGTGGTTCCACTTGTCTGACCTCTTCCCTAGAAGGCTGCCAGCCCTGATTTCCATTTCCTGGGGAGAGAGCAGTTCATTAATCTGGGAGACAATAGCTGACAAAGGCTTACATTTTTCTTTGGCTAGAATTATGTTTTTAATTGGCACTAATTTAACATTCAATGGCAACTGCAGGAGATGGCATGGAAATGGCTTTAGGGCAGCGCTTCTCAACCTGTGGGTTGTGAATCCTTTGGGGATCGAATGACCCTTTCATAGGGGTCGCCTGATTCATAACAGTAGCAACATTACAATGATGAAGTAGCAATGAAAATAATTTTACAGTTGGGGGAGTCACTACAACATGAGGAACTGTATTAAAGGGTGACAGCTTTAGGAAGGTTGAGGACCACTGCTCTAGGGTAGAGACTTTCTAGTGTAACTACCTTAGGCAGCTTCCCAGACATACCTCTCAGCCGAAATTTAAGCCAGTGCATCTAACACTCAACACAACAGCTCTATTCCCAGTACAATTGCTATTCAAGAAGGAACTGCACATTAAATATCACTGTATGGTTTATAAAAGAAGTTTATCCAATCCTCAGTTTGAGGAAAATGAACCAGGAGTTTGATATGGTACAGACTGATTTTTGTTCTTTTTCCCAAATCTTTGGTGATAGTAACCGGAATTCAATGTAAGTTTGAAATACCTCTGATAATCTCTACACAGTCTAGGAACCAGTAGCTTTAACCCCCCTTTTGGAAAAGGGTAGGATAAAGGAAAGAATACAGACTTGAGAGTTAAATAAATCTGGATTTCCACACAAGCCATCCAAGTTGTTATCTGTTTCACATTCCTCAAGTGTACACTAGGCATACTCTTTTGCATCTCCGAGGTTTGCAGAATGCCTTTCCAAAAGAACTGGAGAGTTGCAGTTTTGGGTCAAACATGTGGAAATCAGGGAAGTGGCCATTCCCTTTCATACAAAGAGAATGAGAGAGAGAACCAAAAATTCTGACAAATTGAAAATCAACAACTCTATTTATGAGACCATGACAAGCATGTTTCATTTCTCTTACCATCTTTTTGGTTTCCACTATTTCCTTTACATTGCTTTTTAAAGTTTCACCCTCTTTGCTTAATGTATTATTTCACGTCCCCTTTTCTATTATATCTCAGCATTTGAATCCTGGTTCTTTTAAATTCCCTGGCTTATAGCTTCAAAGCCGCTGCCACTTGTGAGGGTGGCTCTGCTCCCCGCCCAGCCCCCTCAGATATGCAGTTTGCCCTGTAGCAGGTCTTGTCGATGGTTCAACTGAAAGCCAGACTGGATGTTTTGCTTAACTGGAACTGAACTGTATAGCCTCTTGAAATTTTAAGAAATAACCTGAAAGCACTGGTCGAAATAGAAAAAAGACTGTTAGAGAAGTAAAAGTGCTTTTCGTGATCTCTCAAATAGCCCGGAAACAGCCAAAGAAGAAATCAACACACTCGAATTTTCTTTGATGGAAAATTCCATTCTGAAAAAAAAAAAAAAGAGGGAGAGAAAATACAATGAAAAAAAGAGCAACTATACAATAACAATGAGCCGGTAACCAAAGGCTGTGTTGTTAGGTGCCACCCATTTGGTTCCCACTCATAGCGACTCTGTGTACAACACAGTGAGCCACCGCCTGGTGCTGGGCCATCTTCATCCTCATTCTTATGTGTGAGTCCACTGATAGAGCCACCGCGTTAATCCTCCTGTCAAAGGTCTTCCGCTGCCCCTCTACTTTACCCAACATTATGTCTTTCACCAGGCTCTCCCCTGACAACATGCCTAAAGCACGTGGACAAAGTCTTGCCTTCCTTGCCACGAAGGGGCACTTGAGCTGCACATCTTCCAAGACAGATTTCATTGCTCTTTTGGAAGCCCATGGCCCTTGCAATATCCTTTGCCAGCACCCTGTTTCAAATGCCTGGGTTACTCTCCAGTCTTCTCTATTCAAGGTCCAACTTTCACGTGCACATGAGTGATCGAAAAATACCATGACTTGGTCATGCACATCTTAGTCCTCAAAGGCATGTCCTTGCTTTCCCGCCCTTCAAAGACGTCTTGTGCAGCAGACTGACCCAATGCAATGTAGCGTGTTCTTTCCTGGCTGCTGCTTCCATGAGCATTGATCGGGGATCCCAGCAAGATTAAATCCTTGGCATCTTGATTCTTTTCACCCTTTGTGACAATGTTACTTATGAGTCTAGTGATGAGGATTTTTATTTTATTTTCTTTACATTAAGTTGTAATCCCATATTGAAGGCTGCAACAAACAAAGGCTTGATCCTCACTAACAAAGGCTTCAAGTCCTTGTCACTTTCAGCAAACAAGTTTGTGTCATCTACACACCAAAAGTTGTTAATTAGTCGTCCTCCAATCCTCACGCCACATTCTTCTTCATTTACCCCAGCTTCTCGGATGATTTGTTTAGTACACAGATTGAGAAGTATGGCGAGGAGATGCAACCCAGATGCAGACTTTTCCTGATGTTGAACCATGCAGCATTTCCTTGTGTTTGTACAACTGCCTCTTGGTCCGTGTTCAAGTTCCACAGGAGCACAAGGAAGCGTTGTGGAGTTCCCATTCTTCTCAAGACGATCCATAGTTTGTCATGGCCCACACAAGTATGGCATACTTTAAGGGAACATCAAGGAGAGAATAAAGCGAAGAAATATTTGAAGTAATGTTGTTAGTGGTAGCCTTGTCAGATATGTTGAGTCACTTCCTACAAGGAGCGATCCTGCGTGTGGCAGAACACAATAGTACCGCGTCCGGTGCCTTCTTCACAACTGTTGTTACGTGTGAGCCTATTGTTACAGCCACTGTGGCAACCCATCTCATTAAGGGATGGCCTCTTTTTCACGGACCCTCTCCTGTACCAAGCATGACGTCCCTTTTTCAGGGACTGGACTCTCTTAGTCACATGTCCACAGTACGTTTGGGAACATTTTGTTTCCACTTCCTCTAAGACAGACTTGTTTGTTGTTGGGTTTTGTTTTGCTTTTTTCCTTAAGTGGAGAGCAAATGCTTTGAGAATGATTGGGGCAGGGAATGTATGGATGTGCTTTATACAATTGATGTATGTATATGTATGGACTGTGATAAGAGTTGTATGAGCCTCTAATAAAATGTAAAAAAAGGAAAAAAATCATTTTATTGGGAGCTTGTACAACTCTTACCATAATCCATACATACATCCATTGTGTCAAACACATTTGTACATTTATTGCCATCATCATTCTCAGAAAATTGTTCTTTCTACTTGAGCCCTTGGTATCAGCCCTTCATTTTACCCCTCCTTCTCTGTCCCCCTCCCTCTTGAACCCTTGATAATTTATCAATTATTATTATTTTGTCATGTCTTACACTGTATGATGTCTCCCTTCACCCATTTTTCTGTTGTCTGACCCCCAGGGAGGTGGTTATATGTAGATCCTTCCTCCCCCACCTTTCCCTTACTCTCCTGGTATTGCTACTCTCATTGGTCCTGAAGGGTTTATCTGTCCTGGTTTCCCTGTGTTTCCAGCTCTTATCCGTACCAGTGTTTATTCTTCTAGAAGGAAAACTAGGATTTGATCATGTGTGTTTTGATACAATAGCAAAGCTCTGCTTGCAGATTGAATAAGTATGGTTAAAAGAAAAGCCATCCTAACTCATGCCTTTTCTAATTTTAAAACATATAGTACCACCTGGTTCTGTTCAAGAGGTCTGTGTACAATGAAGTATTCTGGAATTCCCATTCTTTACAATGTCAGCCATACTTGGTTATGATCCACACAGAGTCTTTCCATCGTTAATAAGATACATGTGAATGTCTTTTTGGCACTCTCTGCTTTCAGCCAAGGTCCACCTCATACCGTGTCCTCTACTGACTCCACCTTGAATTTCTGGCAGCTTCTTTTTGATGTACTACGTTGACTGCTTTTTAATTACTCTCAGGAATCATTTTCTTTACAGATAGTATTAATGATATTATTCAACAATTTGCACATTTTGTTGGGTCACCTCTGTCTAGAACGGGCATCAGTTTGGACATTTCCCGTTGGCTGGCCCGGCCGCCGTCTCCCGAGTTTCTTAACACAGACAAGCGAGTGCTTCCAGTGCATCTTCATCTTGGTCGAACGTTTCAATTGCTATTTGGCCATTCCTTGGAGACTTGTTTTGGCTAATGGCTTCAGGACAGCTTGGACTTTTTCTTTCAGTACCACTGATTCTGCTTCATATGCTACCTCGTAGCATGATTGACCATCAACCAATTGTTTTGTAGCTTAACTCTCTGCATTATTTTTATTTTCTTTTGATGCTTCCAGTACTCTGCCCACAGAATCCTGAATTATTTTCATCAGTTTTCAACCTGAGAAATGTTGGACATGTTCCTGTCTTTTTTAAAGACTCTAGGTTTTTTCACACTTTATTGTGATATTTTATCCTAACTTCTTGAGCAACCCTTTGAAATTTTCTGTTCAGTTCTTTCACTTCATCATCTCTTCCATTTGCCTTAGCCACTTACTCTCTGTTCAGGAGCATTTTCAGGGTCTCTTCTGACATTTCTTCTGACGTTGGTCTTATTTTTCTCCTATCTTTTAATTGACAGTTGGCTTTCTTCATTTATTATATTCTTGATAGTTTTCCATCATTAGTGTTCAATGTGTCATATCTGTTCTTGAAATGGTCTCTAAATTCAGTGGATATCCTTAAAGTCATGTCTTGTCTAGCCTGGAATTGTTTTCATTTGCTTCAACTTCAATGTGGACTTTCACATGAGCAATCGATGGTCTGCTTCATCGTCAATCTTGTTTGGGCTGATGATACTGAATTTCTTCATCGTCTCTTTCCACGGGTGCAGTCGATTGCTTCCTGTGAATTCCATCTGGTGAGGTCCACATTTATCATCACCAGGGAGGCTGTTGTAAAAGCATTTGTGTTGAAGAAGTAGCTGGGCTTGAAATAAATGTAGTCTTCCCCAGCCTTGTTTCTCTCACAAAGGCCATATTTCTAACTAACCCATAAATCTTCAGAAGTGGACCACCTGTTCCTTTTCTTCCTCATTGGTCCATGCCTGGAAAATCCACTGAAATGTATGTACTGGGGTTCTATCACAACAACACAGGTACCACGACATGACAACATGACGGTGAGTAGTGGACTCACATGCCAGAAGGGCTAAATCTACACGATTGGCAGCCACAGATGCCTTCAAGGATGCTGGCGATCAGGAACTCTGAGTCATTTCCATTTGGAATGCAAAACGATACAACTGCTTTGGAAAACAATCTGACAATTTTCTACAAATTATGCATAATGTTATCATATTATCTAAAAATCACACTACTAGGTATTTACCCAAACGTTTGTAAAACTCATATACATACAAAAACAGCACAAGACTTTGTTTTTAATAGTACCTTAATTCATAATTGTTGGCCAACATGTCTTTCAGTAGAGACTGGATACACATGTCATTTCATCCGCATGATAGAATACTAGCCAGGATAAAAAGGCAAGTTACCAAGTGGCGGAAAGACCTAGATTCATTATCCTTTCACAGGGGCTGCCTAAGACCATTGGAAAACACATATTTCCCATGGTCTTAGGAACCATGACACCGCTCCTCTATCTGTCTCCAGGTGGGTCTGTCCACATGCAGATAGGCCCACATAGGAGTACCCGGCATGAGGACTGTTACCCATGCTACACCATGCTTCAAGACAACATTTTATTGATTTGTCATTATAAATAAATATTTCACCATATAGAATTACATATTGTTTTGTGATGAATCACTCTGCTTTAATTATGTTCCATTTGTAACAATGAAAATACATCCTGCACAGCAGGTATTTACATCCCGATTCATAAGGGTAGCAAAATGACAGTGATGAAGTAGCAACGATAATAATTTTATGGTTGGGGGTCACCACCACATGAGGAACTGCGTTAAAGGGTCGCGGCCTTAGGAAGGTTGAGAACCACTGAAACTTAAAGCAGATTGCTCTGTGTGGAGCTGGTTTCTAGGGGTTCAGGGGAAGGGGAAGCAGAGGGAGGTTGGAGAACTAGATGGAGCACTGGAGACTTTTAAGGGTAACCAAACTTTCCTCTGTGACACTTTCAAGGTAGATATCAGGTATTATGCATTTTCCCAAACCCAATTGACTATGTAGCACCAAGCATGAACCCTAGTGTAAACTACAGACTTTAATTAATAACAATGTATCTACATTGCTTTATCAGTTATAGTCAATGTACCACAATTCAAGATGTTAATAAAAGGAGGAGCAGGGAGAAATGAGTATATGGAAACCCTCTGCAGTTTGAGTTCATTTTTTCCCTGTAAGCCTAATACTGCTCTGAAAAATACTAATACTAATACTGCTCTGAAATTTAATTTTAAATGTATTTAGATGATCTCATCAAAATGCTGATTTCCTCTTTGCCATCAAATGTTTTATATTGCAAAAATAATTAATTTGAATTTTATTTCTAATACATGGAGCTAAAAGGGCATTTTCTTGAGTACTGGTAAGGTGCTAGTAGATGGAGAGTTTCAGTGATGAGGTACCAAGGGTGGCAGAGAGGCTCCAGATGTGTATTGACAATCTAGTGAAGAATCACAACATTCCTGACAGCATTTATAGTATCTGTTCACTAGGAAAGACTCTGTCATCGCAGACCCATCGTGAGAGTAGGTCAGTGAATGTTACCTTGTTGCTCACCTGAATCCACATGAAAATTTACACTGAGACAACACCACTATAATCCTTCTGCCGCTTAGACATAGAGTTATTTTAAAACTATTTTTTCAATAACAAGCTACGCAAAGAAATATTTTGTTGTAAGAATATTTCCAGATCATGTATTAGTTCAGCTTCTACCAGGAGCCACCTGACTAAATTCAATTACTGTACATACTCGTTTGTATAAGCTGAGTTTCTCAGCACATTTTTTTTTGAAGTTAGTTCAAGGATTGTTTGTTGGCCTTTAGGAGTGTTTTCCAGTCCATTCTGTTGGGGCACCACATCCTGGCCCCAAAGTCCACCTTCAGCATTCCCTGGGGACCTTGCCGCTCCATTCCCTTGCTGTTCCGCTGCACTCCCCCAGTGCTTTGCCTTGGTGTGGTGGGATCAGGTCGGGCGCAAATTCCACACTGTGTCTCCGGTGCTGTCCCCTGCAGGGCCATGGGTCAGTGAGGGACGTCATGTCTCATAGTGGGGCTGGCCATGTGGTCCTCTCCGTGGACTGGGTGCTCTAATTGAGGTCATCGTCCTCAGGGCCTGGTGGGCCAGGATGTGCTCCACTCTCTCCTCCTCCCCCTTCATCTGTTCCCATGTGCTCCGTTCAGATATGACCCTCTCCTGGAGCTGCAGATTCAATGCCATCCTTTGAAATCATTTCTTCTGGGGGGAGGGGAAGGCATCCACTTAGTATTTGGTCCTGGGGCCAGCCTCCCAGACCTCTCCACTGGTTCCCTACTCCATGCCAGAATGTTGCATTCACACCTTGAGGCACTGGGTTGAAGTCTGGTCCCTCTTCAGCACATTTTTAATGCAGCTTTTGTGGTAAAATTAGGTGCCTCGGTTGATATTCGGATCAGCTTATACTCAAGTTTATATGGTATTATAAACTGGCGTTTTCACAATAGGAAATTGATTAAAGTCAGCATGCTATTTTCTCTAAGTTAGAATAAACAGGCATGGCTAAATACACACATACACAAAGATTATTTTAAAACATACATGTATATGTAGATATATAATATGTGTAATATATGTGTGTATGTATAGAACGTTTTAGACATAGATATGCTTTTCAGAATGTGCTTTTTAAAAAGTTGTTATTTTAGAAAATTACTGCGATTCTTAATGTCAGCGATTCTTAATTACAATTCTAGACCACTCTTATCCAAAAAAATACAAAGGACAAGTGAAAGGTGGGAAGTCCCTGATTATCTTAATCTAAGTTTTATGGAAGCTTGACTTTAGCCTCATGACCTTTTGCTACAGCTGTTTCTGGGTCTCATTCATGTCTTGGTGCTCGCCGTGACTGGCTGGGGAAGGGGGGGGGAGCGTGCTATTCTCTCAGTAGTTTCTGTGGTGACCTCAAAATTGCCATGGTGATCCTCTTAAGACATTTTGTTGGAACCTGGGATGGTGATCACAATTGATTAAATGAAATAATCATTATGTACTCTTTGGGCTGCATGGAAAGATATAATTTCATGCATTTCAAATGTAGTTAGTTAAGTTTTTCTCACTAAATCTTCTCTGTCTCTTGTTTGGCGAATTGTGTTATTTTGACTCACAAATGTAGTATGTCATTGCATAATATTAAAAGATGTTATGCATTTTGGGGGGATATGCTAGCTTTCCTTTTCACAAGAGACTAGAAGATGGATCATCTGTAGTCTCTTCACAAGTCTTTTGGCTCTCACTCTAGGTACTCGCTGCCCTCTCTGTGAGTGTCTCTTGTCCCTTACTATTCAAAGATCCCCTACCCTGTCCTTTTCACCGTGGAAGATCAGCATAAAATGCATGACAACCTTAGTCAGTTTGAACGAGGGGAGGATTTGAGAACTGGACTAGGACAGAGAGGGAGAACCTTGCAGAAAGGCCTTCCATTGGGAAGTGGGGTTGCAGGTAAGTTTTGAACGGAGAAGAATAGTACAGGCCAGGAGAGGGATGAAGTGTACTGGGGAAATAGAGAAAGAGGAAATACAAATCTCCCTGAGGGCTTGAGGGAAGGCTAACTGTAGCCTTGAGGCTGGTCACATCCTTATCTTGTTAGAGGGGAGAATCCGAGGAAGGGGCTGCTTCTCCTTACTGATGTTCTCAGGATGTCACTTGGTTGTGTTGTCATGAAAGGCAAGAATAAAAAGCACTAGACTGATGACCCTGACTCTGAAATACTTGGACTCTCTCAGACGGTAAGGTTCACATGGACCTATCTCACCGCCCCATGAGAGCCTCATCAATAGTCCATTTCCGTCGTAGACGTTCTAGGGGATCGGGCCATGCCTTCTATGTAGTGAGATGCCTTCTAGGCATCATCTGTAGGAGAGACACAGAGGACGAAGGTTATCGTTGTCAATTGGCTGGGGTGTTGAGCTCAGTCTAGGGATGGGCATCCCGTCCATAGAAGCAAGAGTGCAAGGGATGGCTAAGGGGAGGAGACATTTCTGCAGAGGGCAATGGAGGCAGATCATTCTACTGATGCCACCATCCCCCACCGCCATGAGGAGAGAAGTAAACGCCATCCTCTAAGAATTAGGAGTGAGAGGCGTGGGGAATGACTGCTCCAATGATCTATCAGTTAAAATCACATGGTATTTTCAGTGAGAATTAAAGATTACTCATTTAAATTATATTTGCCTTATGGATAACTAACATAGAAAAAAATCCTCTCTATTTCTGGTCATGCTACTAAGTCTGAGAGATTCTGGGGAGGATACAATCTGTGTGGTGGGAAAGTCAGGAGAAGAAAAGCACGGACATTTTCAGGAAAGGTGAATGGAGCTTCTGTGTCACCAGTGGGGTGAGATGTGGCTGCCTTTGTTTCGGCTGGTTCACTTGTGCACACCTATACCAAATTGATTCAAATGGTTAGCACGCTGCTCTGCTTGCCGGAGGTGAGAGGTTTGAGTCCACTCACAGGGGCCTTAGGAGAAAAGCCCGATGACCTACTTCCCCAAATCCATCCCTTGAAAGTCCTTGGGCACACGATTCTACGCTGACACATAGGTGGTTGCCATGAATTGAAGTCAACTTAAAAGTCACTGGTTGGCTGATAAACAAAGATAAGCAAATAAAGCTCTGTGTAAATATTTATTTACCAAAAACATACTAATGATATTGAGATCATGGCTCATATTTCTAGGAACCATATATTTGATACTTTCCATTTTAATTGTGCACAAGAAATGAGAGCACTGAATGAGGAGATGTCAACCATTTTATATCCTGGGGATTATGAAAAATTATTATTTTTAGTGCATACTTATTTAACCCAAACCAAAAACTCACTTCCATTGAGTCCATCTCAATTCAAGGGACCCTACAGCCAGAGTACAACTACTCTGTGGGATTCCCAAGGCTGTCAATCCTGAAGAAAGCAAACTGTAACAGGTTTCTCCCTCAGGACAGTGTGTGGGTTTGAACCTCTGGCCTTTGAGTTTGAAACTGAGACCTTTCACCGTGGCACCGTCAAGGCTCACTTGCACACTGATTTGGGGGGGGCAGAATTACTCATCATCATCACCCTACTCAAGCCCATCAAACTTCTCTACTTCCCTTTTCTGTTATCTACAGGGGTCTTACTTCAAAATGATGGAAGTGGTGCGTGGCTTGGGGATTCAGGCCCCACTGAACATTGCACACCCCACCTGTCTGTCAGTGTATCAGAGCATGGTGGCTTGCATGTCTCTGTGGTGCTAGAAATGAGGTCACTGGTGTTTCAAATGCCAGTAGGGTCACTCCAGCCAAGCATCCCAACTAGGAAAAGAATATGAAGAAGGACTAGGCTGTCCACTTCTGAGGAATGAGCCACTGAAAATGATATAAATGGCAGTGGCAAGCTATTAGCTACATTGCCAGAAAATGAGTCCCTTCAGGTTAGAAGGTGCACAAAATACAACTGAGCAACAATGTTTCTCTAAGTAGTCAACCGCAGTGACATGGATGGAGTAAAGCTTTCAGAGTCTTCATTTGCTGATGGAGCCCAATTCCAAATGGGAAGAAATAACTGTAAATATTCAATAATAATTGAAATATGGAATGTCCTAAATATGAAGCAAGAAAAATTAGAAGCCATCAGAAATGAAATGGAATGCATAAAGTTTAATATTCTAAGGACTAATGAGTTGAAACGAACTGATATTGGCCACTTTGAATCAAGACAAAAAATATAGTTGACTATGCCAAGAATGAAAATCCAACAGGAATTACTTCATTTTCATTGTCAGAAAGAAATTTCAAGATTTATCTCAAAGACAATGCTACATGTGGTAGAATGATATTCATATATCTATGGGAAGTTCAGTTCATGCACGTATTATTCAAATGTGCATGATGATATATGAGATTTTCAGTGGACTTTTCCTCTGAGGTGGGGAGGTGAGTCCTTCTTCACTGTCTGTCCTTCATTGTAGATACCAACCATTGAGTCTAGTGATGAAGAAATCAAAGAATTCTACTAATTTATTTATTCTGAAACAGATCAGACATGCCATCAAAATGTATGCTAATTATCAGCGACTGAGATGCAAAATTTGGAACAAAGAAGAAGAAGAAGAAGCAAAAGAAAGGAAGCTGGAGGTCACATCATAGGATTCTGCAAGATCAATGACTTCAATGGAAATACCATTCCGAAGAAACCAAAATATAAATGAAGTCTGTAAACACGGACCTCACCAGACAGAACACACTGGAATCAAATTGATTACATTTGTGGGGATAGACCATAGAGAAGCTAAATATCATCCGTCAAATCAAGACCAGGGGCAGAGTGTGGAACAAACCATAAGCTTCTCATTTGTGTGTAAGTTCCGGTTAAAGTTAAAGAAGACAAGTCCACCAGAGCCAAGTATGACTGAGAATCTCTCACCTGGATTTCTAGAACATCTCAAGAACAACTATGACAGAAGGCGTGATGGGCTGAGGAAGGGCACGAAGGACATCATACAAGAAAGCAAAATATTGCTAAAAATAAAAGGAAAGATCAAAGTGGATGTCAGAAGATATTGCGAAGCGTGCTCTTGACCAGAGTAGCTAAAACAAAAATAGAAAAAACCAATGAAGGAAAAGGGCTGAACTGAAATTTTCAAAGGGCATCATGAAAAGACGGAAGTATGGCAGTGAGCGGTGCACAGTCCTGGAGTTAAAAGCTAAAGAAGCAGACCGTGCCCAGGCTCTCTGAGGCTGAAAGAGCTGATGGCAAAATGCATGTCTTGATTCAGCTGGCAATGTGGGAGCCCTGTGGGCCGAGGGGGCTATGTCCTGAGCTACTAGCCACAAGTTCAGTGGTTTGAACCCATCAATTACTGCTTGGGAGAAAGATGAGGTTTGCTGCTCCTGTCAAAATGTAAACTCTTGGAAACCCAAAGGGACAGTGCTACCCTGCTCTATAGGGTTGCTAAAAGATGGAATCCCCTCAATGACAGTTTGGGGTTTGTTTTAATGGGCAAACTATTGAAAGATGCAGGAAACATCAAAAGAAGATGGGAGGAATACACAAAGTCACTCTGCTGAAAAGAAATTGTCTACGTTCAACCACTCTCAAGAGGGACCATATGATAAAGAGCCAATATTGCTAAAGGACAAAGTCCAGTCTGCACTGCAGGCCTTAGTGAAAAACAAGGCTCCAGAAATTGATGAAATGTTCCAACAGGCTGATGAAGCAGTGGAAACATTCACTCATCTATGCCCATCCTTTTGCAAGACAGGTACCTGGTCAACCAACTGAAAGAGATCCATATGTATGCTGATTCCAAAGAAATGTGATCCAGCAGAATGTAGAAATTATGGAACAATATCATCAATATAACAGGAAAGTAAATGTCTGCTGGTAAGAATTCAACAAGAGTGCAGCAGTACACCAACCCATGTACTGCTTCCAGAAATTCAAGCCAGATTCAGAAAAAGATGTAGCTTGAGGAATATCACTGCTAACATCAAATGGATCTTGGCTGAAAGCAGCGATGACCAGAGAAGTTTACTTGTGTTTCAACAGCAATGCAAAGGCATTCAAATGTTTGGATTATAATAAACTACGGCTAACATTTTAAAGAACGGTAATTCCAGAAAGCTCCACCGTGCTCATGAGGAAACTAACAGCACATGGGCAAACAACAAAGTAATGCTGCGTAGTTTAACATCAGGAAAGATGTGTGTCGGGGTGCTATTCTTTCATTATATCTAATCAGTCTTCATGCTGAGCACATAATCCAAGAAGGTTAAATATATGAAGAAGAATGCGTGACATCAAGGTTGGAGGAAGATTATTAACAAGCATAGATATGCAGATGACACAATCTCGCTTGCTGAAAGCCAAGAAGACTGGAAGCATTTGTTGATCAAGATCAATGACTCCAGCCTTCAGTAGGATTGCTACTCAATGCTTTTATATATATCATTACAATGGAGCAATAGACATCACGATAAGCTGAGGAAATATTAAATTTGACGAAGCTTTCATCTTGCTTAGCTCCACAATCAATACTTATGGCAGCAGCAGTCAAGAAACCAAACGGTGTGCTGCTCAGGAAAGTCTGCTGCTGCCGACCTCTGTGAAGTATTGAGGAGCAAGGACATCACTTGAGGACTAAGCTGCTGCTGCCCCAAGCTGGAGCATTTTCAATCACCCTCTGCATGTGAAAGCTGGACACAACATTTAAAAATATTGAAGGAGGGGAATTGGTGCATTTGAATTACGGTGTTGGTGAAGACCACTGAAAGTACTGTGCACTGGCAGAAGGACAAAGAAAACCGTCTTGGAAGTAGAGCCAGAAGGCTCCTCAGAAGCTAGATGGCAAGATTGAGTCTGACGCCTTGAATACATTACCTGGAGGGAAGCACTCACTGATGAAGCAGAAGGCCATTGCAAAAGAGGAAGCCCCTTTGACTGCAACAGTGGGATGGGACTTCGAAACAATTGTAATGATGCCACAGAATCTGGCTGTGTTTTGTCCTGCTGTTCATAGGTTGCTATGGGTTGGAACTGATTTGATGGCACCTGACAAGCACAAAACTTCTAAGTCAGCCCATTTTATAAAACAGAGAAAGGGATACCTTCCCTGGTTGTCTTCCTTGGATATGGGGGACAGGTCCCTAAGCTCTGTCTTGCCCCCAAACATCATGGGGGATAAAGAGTCCCACAATCCTGGGCACCTGGAGTGCTTCAATTACGCAGTGGTCAAGTGTGCATTTACTTGACTAATGCAAGAGTGGTTACATTGGTGCAAGTGAAGCTCTCTATGAGTTTAAGTGGGGCTAGTGGTGGGGTTAAGAACTCTTTTGGTAACAGAGAGGTTGGTGGTTCAGATCCACACTGGCTCCATGGGAGAGAGGTCTGGGGATTTGTTTCCTTAAAGAGTGAAGTTCAGAACACCTTACGGGAGCTGTTCTACTCTGGCACCCGAGGGCGTGATGAGGTGGCATTAACTCAACAGCACAGTATAACTATGAGTTTAGTTTTTATGACAAGTGCCGTTAGAAAGAAAAATATTCCTTCCAAATTTAGCTGTATAGGTACCGCGACAAGCCAGCGTACATCTTAACGTGGCAGCCTTCTTGTTAAAAGTCCTTGATTGTCTCTGAAAAGTTCCGATGAATCTCATGTCCTTATTCTTTTCTTAGGAACAGCAGTGAACAGAGTGCCAGGGCCACCTGCGCCTGGTCCTTCTGCTTGTGCAGAAACAGCAACAACATGTAGGAGGACTTCTAGAGCCGGCTTGACTCAGCCAGGGACTTGCTGGACCATGCTGGACAGAAGGGCAAACAGCAGACTCACAAGAAAGGTGAGGGCAACAGTAAGACTGACATTTATCACAGTATGTCTGGATATTCTAGAGTAAAGGATCCTGGAGCTAGGTCCTGAGAGACTGGACTCACTTCTCTCAGAACTTTTGGGGGTTTGGTTCCCATATGATCTGAAGATTAAGGAGCCCTGGTGTTGTAGTGGTTCTACATTGGGCTGCTAACTGCAAGGTCAGTAGTTCAAAACTACCAGCTGCTCCTCAGCAGAAAGGAAGGGGCTTTCTACACCTGTAGAGTGTACATTGTCTCAAAAATCCATAGGGGCAGTTCTACCCTGTCCTATGGGGTCACTATGAGTTGACGTCAACTCGATGGCAGTGTATTTGATAAGTTTTGACTCTGAATATTAAAGTAAACGTGACATTAGTCTGTAATCACAGGTTGTTACATGTAGATTGCATAGGCTGTCTCTCCTTTAATCTCCATGACAGCTCAATGCGATTATTGTTCTCAAATGACCATTGAGGAAGCTGAGACAGGAAGAATTAAATGTCTTTTTCAAAACTCACCTATTTTGTGTGATCAACTCTTAGAGGAGTTGTATAAAACTATGATGAACTAGACTGTCTACTATTATTTTCTTGATCTGTCTTGCCAGATATGGATATTTTACTTGATTTTCCAAAGTCTTACATATTCTTCTACTGAATGGGTATATTGATTTTTAACTTGGTTTTCATTTAATTAAATTCTTTAGTTCAATAATTATCCTTTTGCTATTAGTCACAATGTATTTAGTCTGTTGGATCTAAAGTTTTGTGAATTTATTATAATTTCATTATGGCTTTATAGTTTTTTAGGTTCTATGTGTATTTGCAAGGAATAATTTTTATATTTTGAGTTAAAATTCTATTTTGAACTAGAAGAGCATGCTTGTTCATTCATTTTTTTCAAATTTTCTACATTCTTTATTTTTTCCTGATTTTTTTCTGTTTTTTCTTGATATTTATAATATTCTCTACCATAATTGTGGAAAATCCTACTTTTACCCTTATTATTTTTCTTTTTTATCTTAAAGATTAATAATTAGTGATATATGTACAGCAGATACAGTTCATGGGTTTCTCTGCCATTAAAGGAATCTATTTTGTTCCCTGCAGTGCTCTTACCATTGACTTCCTACTTCCTCTTTGCATGGCATTATTATTGCTGCTCTATTGGTCTTCTTGCTTGCATTTATCTGGTATTTTAAACACAGTTTGCTTGGAATAATGTGCATGTGCCATACAATTCAATGATTTTAAAATATTAAAGATTTGTGCAATCTTCACCACAATAAATTTTATAATTTTTTCATTCCTATACCCATTATTATTAGCTCCCTAATACTCCCCAACCAACCCTTCCATAATCTAAGGAATTATTAATTTAATTACTTTCTCTATGGATTATTTATCTTGGGTTTCATATAAAAAAACATACCAAAAAAACAAATAAAAAACAGCCAACAGTGAAAACAAATAGAACACATAAGAACCTCAATTCAAAAGAAAACATAAGATAATAGAAACTATAACAAATTAAAAATGGGTCAAAAGGAAAACAAATGATAATATGTTGACTTTTAAGCTAACTATATCTGCAGTGATCCACCTTCCAATGCATTCTGTCTGAGGGCAAGGTTATTCACATCCCTAACCCATGACCCGAGGGCAGTTCAATGGAGGCTTCATCTTTCTTGGGGAATCTGAAAATGCATTTTAGGCTTTCATTGTCATCCATACCCTTCTACAAACCAGGTGCTCAAAAGTTAAGCTCTAATACTATTCGGTCCTCTGATCGAGGATTTTATTATTTAGAATCCTTGGATCCCCCAAGCTGGTGTCCTTATTCCGTTTGGACTGAGCTGACTGCTTGTTTTAAGATAAGCCTTAAGACCCTAGACGCTATTCTTTCTGATAACCGAGCACCATCTGATTTCTTCAGCACACGTTGCTCCAGCACGCATATCTTCAGTGAATACTTCATGAGGCCAAGTATTAAGTAGGGCCACATTGTAAGGACTAATTGTCCTTAGATTTGATTTTAAAATTAAGTGTGAGCTCAAAATCAATTTGTATATATATATTTAGCTTTATATCTTACAGTTAACTTTTTGTATATTTTATATTTAAGTTGAATACATCTCTGACCCACTTTAGAGGCAACATGATGAGAAAAATTTAAGTAACTTCCATGAGACATTTGGTAAATCTAATAATAATATCACTAATAGCTATACCAATGATACAGATTTTAAGGTACTATTGAATAAAGGAAAATATGCATTTGTAAGAATGCTTTTTAGACTATAATACATGTATCTTGTATACTTTATTCACCCTTTAACTTTATGCCTTTTTTGTCATTTAGTGAAATGTTTCTTGCAAACAATCTATATCTAGACTCTAACTATGTTCATGAGCACCTGTCTTTTATTTTTAAAACTTGAACTAATACTGTTACTACTAGTATGCTTCGACTTATTAAGGTCCTTTTATAATATTTTCTTATTTCTAATTTTTGCTAGCCTTTTTTGTTTTCTTTGTCTTTTTTTAGATTGACGAATCATTATTTGCTTTATTTTTTCCCTCTTTGGGGAAGTTGCCCATCCTAAATCTTTACATTTCTAATATAACTTAAAATAATTAATTTTGTTTTTAAGTTTAGTGTATTTATGTCCTCCCATGTGTCAGGAAAGAGCATGTTTCACGCCTTTAGCTTCCTCCAAAAAGAGTAGTTTGCGCTCTAAGAACGAAGGGTCCTTTCATCCACACATGCGGGTTTCTTCCTAAGGTCCTGGCTATACCTTGAACTCGGCTCCCACACTGCTACTTCATGTCTTAGGAAAATAGCTTTGCTGTTCCCTATTTATCAGGAGGACAGCAGACACAGTCTTACAGCTCAAGAGAGAGTCTCCAGGTGGCTCTCCCCTGCTCACTGGGTTTGGAACTTCCCTGGACATTGCTATCTCCATAACGTGTGATGTGCGAAGATGCCCATGTTCTATCTCTCCTTAGACCATTCCTGATTGATTGACATCAAGGATTCCTCAAAATGATTGGTGCATTGATTAGAGTCCTTCTGTTTTCCCATGATTTTATAGATTTTTCCCTTCCGTGGGACAATTGTTGGCCGAGAAGGAAGGCACTTATTGACTCTGTCATTTTGACTCTACAACTCTCAAAGGCCAGGGATAGTACCCTGTGCACTATCCGTGTTCATTGAATAACTTTTCGCACATGTCTGTTGCTCATCTGCCTTGCAAGCATTCTTATTCTAAAGAAAACCTTGCCACGCGTTTCTTTGCTAACTTGATCGCCCATGTTGAGAGAGTACTGGTTACACAGTGGGCTGCTAGCTGCCTGCAAGTGGCTCTTCCGTGGATAGACGAGGGAGTGGCCGTCTCAGCACTCACAGGACTGGCCACTGACAGTAGGCATGGATTCATGGCAGTGAGTTTCGTTTTAGAGTTTTGCCCACTTTGATGGCTTTCTGTTCTTTGAAGATTATTTAATCCCTGTGTTTAAATGTAGTACTTCCTTCTACTGAATCCTTGTGGCTCTGAAGTTTAATCTTGGTCCCGACCAAATTATAACATAAAGCAGAATTCATTATCTTCTGTGTTTATTAACCCTTGAGAAAAGGGTACCTTGCCTGTCTTATCTTTGTATCCCCGATTATAGACACAAGCATTAGCAACTGAAATGGAATTCATTTTGATTTGTCACCAAGTCTCAACAATAAGAAAAAAATTCATCTGTATACTGTGTGTGGACCGATAGAATTATGCTGCTAATAATTTAATTGATTAATTATTTCTTTGAACAAAAATGTTATTTGTTGTGAAGTACAGTGTCGTAATTTTGCTTGTGATTAACATTGCCCTTAAATTGAAAATGTTTTTTCAAACCCCACATTTTTATATTAGGTACTCCAAGAAGTATGCATTTTAATTGATCTGATTTGCTCACCAGTGATAGACAATAGCTTATGTTATGTATTTGGTTAAACGGGGCTATCTCTACAGCCCATGTGCCCGTAATCTCTGGCCGAGTGCTACTGTGACACGCATGCTTATTTATCGCAACACTGTTCCCAAATAATTCATGCTGCTCAACCTCATCAGAGGTCTTTCCATCAAAGTGTGTCTCCATGGTTACAGAAGCCAGGTCTGGCCATTTGGTGACGATATGTAACACAAAGGTCATTCGAATGCTTTTATGACATTTGGATTCTGAGGCTTATTTCCAAAATTACAAACGCTGCATGATTTTGAAATTTAGATGTGCTCTTTATTAGTATTTTCCCTTCATGTACATGTGTGTTTCCATTTGGAATTATGTTTGTTTATTGGCAATAAAAACAGTCCATTAATTTTAGTGAGATTTAATTTTTCTTTCCTTTAGAGTTTTTCTTTCTGTAAATAATACTTTATGCTTATATATGAAAACATATGTTAAGAATCATTATTAAGCATCATTTCTGAGACTGCTAATATATGAGTGAACCAAGCTAAAAGCTAAAACATTGATTATTGATTTTTATAATGTTCCCTTTTTATCTAAGTATAGTTCCATTTTGCATTTTCAATGAAATGAGATAGTAGAAGTATTCAATTTGCCTCTTATATTTTTATATTTGAGTTATATAAAAGAAAAATATGCTTTCATTGAAATATATTTTATATCTAAAGTAAAAATGAAAAGCTTAAATCTGTAAGAAAGTATTTAAAACTCTAAGGTCCTGTAAAAGAACATTTGATAATGCACATGAGCATAATGGTTTCTGGATAAGACATACTGTCAATGAGCCTTTGTACCAGTTCTGTTCCGAATGCTTTCCCAATATTAACTGATTTAATATCTCTTAGCAACTCTAAGAAGTTGTGGCTGTAATGTCTCTATTTTATAAATTAAAAACTGAAGCACTGGAAGCATCGAATGCTTCAAGATTAATAACTTGTACAAGGTTTTTCAGCTACTCAGGAGCATTGTCAGGATTCAAATCTAAGCATTCTCATTCCAGAGCCTAAGGTAGACATCTAGCTTTATAAATGTAAGCATGTTGAAATCAAAATACAACTCAGATTGTTTGCCTTTTCCTGCTAGCAAAGAAAAAAATGCTATTTAGATGATATCTAAAGGAAGATAAAATTTTATCTGGGAACTGTAAAATTCTATAAAAGAATCACTAGTTTACTGGATATCAATGTATTAAGTAGCAGAAAGCTGGTTTCAACCATATTTGTAAAAGCTAAGAATTTTATTTTCTCACATACAAGAAATTTTGAAGTGAGCAGCTGAGGGTCAGTACAGCTCCACATGTCTCCAGGGAAAGCAGGCGCCCTCTCTGTTCCTTCTTGGCCAAGTGGATCAGTTGTCTGTTACCAAGTTTGACACTTTATGATCACAGGATGACTGTTCTAAATCTGACATTGCTTCAGCGTTCTGATGAGCAAGAGGGAGATGGGCAATAAGGGGGGGCGGGGGAGACATGTCAGATAGATTGACTGCTTTTAAAAAGCTTTTTTAGGAGCCCTGCCCAGTGATTTTCATTGGCAGTGCAATTACATAGGGCTTTCACATGACGGACCCTATAGTCAAAAGAAAGGCTGATGGGGGGGGGGGGGGAGGAATTCACTGAGTCTATGGCCCCTCTGCTCCAAATCAACACTGTCATAGTAAGGAAGCATACAAAGAATGAAAATGCATGGTTAATAGGGAACTACTTGTGTATGCACTTTGTGGGAATTAAATGCTGTGGTGTGAGTTCAAGTATAAATGTAAACTTCAATAAGAGAAAATAGATCATTTAAACAATGGTTATAATTATATAAAGAACATTTGGAAATATCACATGACAAAGAAGAATTTTCAAAGAAGTTGAGAAAAGATGGAGAATCTACTAAGTAGAATTGGAATAAGAGATTACTCATTTTATAAAACTAAAGACGGATCCCTCTTTCACTTCTTAGAACAAAACAGGCTCCAACAATGGAATGTGTGTGTCCGTGTGTGTATGTTGGTGGGTGCCTCTGAGACTGTCCCAGCTCATAGACATCCTCCACACGACAGCAGGAAAAACGGCCCGATCCTCCACCATCCTCACAACTGTCACATTTGGTCCCATTGTTGTAGCTACTGTGTCAGCCCATCCCACTGAGGATTTCTCGCTTGTTCATTGTCCCTCTACTGTAGGAAGCAACATGTCTTTTACCTGCGGCTGGTCTCTCCTGACAACATGTCCCAAGTACATGAGACAATGTCTCGCATCGTTGCCTCTAAGGAGCATTCTGGCTGTACTTGGCATTTGGGCTGTGAGCCGTATCTGGGGTTGTCCCTACAGCAGCAGAGGAGAAGACAGATCCTGGTGAGGTACACTACGTTAGAAGGAGCAGGTATCTGCAGGGGTCTCATATCACTATTCATTTCATCTGGGTTTCCCAATCAATTAGTTTAGTCTTCCTACCAACAGAGGAAGGAAGCATGATTCTATAATCTCCCCTTCAGCATTGAGGCCCAGGAAATTAAATCGCATCCCTAATCCTGATGACTATGAAGACGACAATCAAGACTTGAACCTGAACCTGTAGTTTAACCACAGCTCCAGGTTAAGGAGCCCTGGTGGCATCGTGGAGTATATATTGGGCTGCTAACCACCAGCCACCTGTCAACAGAAAGTGAGGCTGTCCATTCTCATGAAGATTTACAGCCCCGGAAACCAAAGGAGCAGGCAGCCCTGCTCTGCCCCTGAGGGCCGCCATGCATGGGAAGGGATGGAGGGCAGAGAGTGTCGGAGTACAGATTGGGAGGAGCAAAGGGCACGCTTGTCTGTTCAAGGAAAAGATGGAGGTTGGAGCCCCCTCCCTCCTCCTAGGGTCTGTGATCGACTTCTGTAAAATCAGCCCTTGAAAACCCTGTGGGATTAAACCGACCACCACAACTTGGAAGATGAGACAGGAAATGTGGGGCCAGCGACTCTCTGTCGATGGCGGGGACTGGTGCTGGTAAGAGCTGTACTGCTGGTGCGTGTTCCCGTGTATATTCTCAACAACAACGGCAAAAAGAAAATCAATTTCATTGCTGTAGTTACACCAAGAGGACCCGAGGGAACCCATGCCACCCAGGTCCTCAGGCATCAGAGTCCACTCAACCCCTGGCAGCGTGTTGCAGGTGGAGGTGCCGTGATGGGAAGTGTGGGCACGTCTTTTTCTCCCTCTCAGCCCTAATGCGGAGGGAGAGACTAAGCGCCTCGGGTTCTCTTGCAAAGATTGCGTTTGTAACTGGATTACCCAATGCTGTTGCTGGAGGCAGTGTTTTTAGCCTGGATCAATCAGGGTCCCAAGTATTTCAAATACCTTCTGTCAGGCCCTGACATTCTGACTTTTGTTTGGTCTTCGCCAACTGATCAAGAGAAGAGGCCCCACCTGAGGGGTCACACTAGACCCTGCATTGTGGCCGCATCCACCAAAGGCTGGAAGACAGGGAGGAAAAGGGTTAGTATAGGGCAGGAAACATCCAAGGTTATCTAATACTGGAAAAACCACCTTGTCAAAGAAAGAAAATATCTCCAAAATCGACTCTGGATGTCTCTGGGAAGGACGATGCCCGGAAAACCTGCCTGACAGGAGAGCTGTGGGTCTCGTAGCCCTTACTGGAAGAGGCCTGTGACCTGGCCACTCCACTTCTTCTTCCTCCGGTTCATAGGACTAATCCGGAAGTCATTCTACAATCTCATAAGATTTCATAAGATGATGTTTAGAGGCTCTCAACACAACATAGGGTGCTGAACAATGCTTCAGTAAAATGCTTGCCTTTTAAAAGAAAAACGAGGTCCTATATATGAAGGCATTTTTTCAGTACAAAGTATTGTATACATCTATTTTTTCGGTTCATAATAGAGAAAGTAGACCCTCTACATGTGCAGGCCCCTGTTGTCCTGGAGTGGATTGTGGCGTATAGTGACCCTGTAGCACGGATAGAATGGCCTCATCTGGTTTCCCAGGCCGTAATCTTTCAAAAACGCCGTAATCTTTCAAAAACGGTCGGCCACGTTTTCTCCAGAGGAAGGACAGGTGGTCTGGAACCACTGACCTTTCCATTAACAGTGAAGTACTTTAACCACTGTGCCACCCAGGGACAGTGTAAACACCTATCAAGACTCTTTTGTGCCTGGAATGTTGATGTTATTGCTTCTCCTTAAGCCCTTTCTATTGGGCCAGATCTGGTGTCATAGTACCTAAACACCACATCGAATTTGTGCAGATGTGAATAATAAACTCGCACCTTTTGAAAACAATATGAAACATTTAAGTACCAATGACCTAGTATTCGCATCTGGCTTTGCAACTTGTTATCTTCAACATCAATGTTTCCATTGTCACCCTGCTGTTTCAGATAAGGATGCTTTCTGGACACTTGCCTACTAGCCATTTAAGAGATTAGGGACTTTTTTTTCCCCTTTCTCTTGGTCTACCTCTGAGCTGATTCCCAGCTATACAGTTACCATTTGTAAATCAGTGGAGCGGGAAATTAAGGGCACCCTAGCAGGCCTGCGTGTGGAATACCAATAGCAATAAAGGGATAGTGGGATCTGGTCGCTGCCTTGCTGCTGTCGAGCATGCATCCAACGAAAACACCGTGCTCCCAAATAAGCATCATTATCTGAATGGCCAGAAGGAAGAAATGAGGCACGGTAATAACTAAGATTAGGATATAATGAAAGACATGTCCTGGGGGGTTTAATACCAAAAAAAAGAAGACCTGCTTTTTAATCTTTTGTTGTCACGTGTTATTTCTTATGTGAATTCACAGTTGAACTTCTCTGCTATGTGTGTGTATTAGTCTGAGTACTTTAGAGAAACAAATCCACAGAAACTCATGTATAAGAGAGAGCTTTCTATAAAGGGTAAGTGCAGATCAAGAAAATATCCCAACCCAGTGCTGCCCAAGCCCACAAGTCCAACATTAGCCCATATGTCCAATATCAATCCACAAAGACCCCCTCCATCTCAAAAACACACACTATGATGCCGACTGCAGGAGGAAAGCATGTAAGCATGTAAGCGTGTAAGCATCTCAGAGCTGGCAGGGGTCTCCACACGGGTACTCCAGCACCCAGGGCTGCATCAGAGTAGGTCCATGTGGCTTCTTCTTGGGGATGTCTTGCAGGAAGTGAGCCTTGCCAGCTGAAGCAGGGAACTGGCTAAGGCAGCTGCACCCTGGTCTGACCATCAGAAAGCAAAAGACCCGAGAACGAGAAAGGCGAGGTTCGCTGAGCCTTTTCTCTCTCGGCTCTTCAGTTACCCCCGCATGTGTGTATTGGCCAGGTTGGCACAATAAACTGCCTCAATGTGTTTGTTTCCTAGGCTTGTTTTGAAGGACAAATTGTTCTATTCAATCGATACATAATAATTAGGAAACAAAAGAAGGGAGTAAATGTAAAATAAGAGTCCAACGGAGTGAGTGTGTTGTGAGCTGCCGTCTAGCTGGTCCTCATCCTTGATGACCCCATTCGAGAGGCTGCAGGGTTGCCGGGTGTCAGCTGCATGACAGTGTGTGGACTCGGCTGCTGTGATCCAGAGGCTTTCATTGGCTGGTTTCAGAAGTAGATCATCAGGGCTTTATTCCTAGTCTGTTTTAGTCTAGAAGTGTCCCTGAAGCCTATTTAGCATCAAACCAATCTCCAAGCCCCAATGACAGATGGGTTGTGGTTGTGTTAATTTTCCCTCAGGAGATTACCAAATAAGCACGGTTAGTACTCATGCTTGCTTATTTACCTGTAGGGAACAGTTTCACATGCAAGGTGGTGGAAACTGTATACAACTTCTCGACACATCAGGGAGGATGCATAAATAAGCCTGTCCTTACTTTGCTTACTGGGTAACGGGACACTGGTTCACTGTCTGGATTGAACCTGGGTCTCTCACATGAGAGGGGAGCCTTCGATCGTGAACCACCAGTGCTGGCTGGTTCAATGTGGAGCCTCGCTTTGTAATGAACAAACAAAATGTACCTGCACTGCTAGTGACATAAGAGGGCTTAAAAAGTTCTTGGAAACAATGGAATCAAAAGACAATATAAATTTTCCATGAAATTTTTGAAGCCCTTTTACAGATGCTCTGGTGAACTGACCAATTACTAAGGAGCTGCCACCATGCCTGTCTTCTGCCAGTCTGATGTCGAAAACACTTATTCTTTCCTCTTGAGAATTCAGGGGAAAGGAGACAGTCCCGTGTATTAAAAAGTTTGGGGAATGACCCAAGTCCTCAACTCTGAAGAGATCCTTACTCCTTTGACAATGTTTCTGAATGCCTTAGGACCAAAAACAACAGTGCACTGACATAGAAGATTTCTGGTGTGCTGAAATTCCATCAACAGACATCATAATATAATAGCACATAACAATAATGGAAACTGGATGGCAATGACGAAGGAATCAACAACAGAATAGACACCCTTCAAAATTTGAAACATCATCATACAAGAGCAAACACCTTAAAGGGACTGAGTAGCTGGGCCTACGGGCTCAGGGCACAGTCTTAGGCAGTGGTTCTCAACTCCTTTCCCAGAGGTCACCTGATTCATAACAGTAGCAAAATGACAGTGATGAAGTAGCAATGAAAATAATTTTATGGCTGGGGGAGGGGGGAGTCACCACCACATGAGGAGCTGTATGAAAGAGTCGTGACATCGGTGGGACCCACTGGTCTTAGGGAACACCAGGGACAATTGACATAGCACAGTTCAGCAAGACAGTGCTGTTCCTGTTCCTTGCCGACAGTATTGACTGGAGGCAAAAACTGGTGAGCAGCCATCTATGATGCAACTATGGGTCTCCCCACCTCCAGAGTGATGAGCACCCAAAGATCCATGGAAATGGTGAGTCCATGGACTAATGGACCATGAAGACATATGTCTCTATAACCTTGAGACAAGAAAATCGATATAGCCCCTGGCTACCGTTACCAGCTACCCTGAGAAGGACCACATTAGAAGGACCTGGATAGAGTGGGAGAAAAATTTGGGATAGAACTCAAAATCATAAAAGAGATCAAATTTGGCCCAGAGATGGATGGAACACCCAAGGCTATAGCCCTTAGTCGCCCTTCAAGTCTGAACTGAATTTATTCCCATGTTAGAAGACTAACCATTTAAGATCAAAAGAACAGCATTTATGCAAGGACGAAGCTCAGAAGGTTAGCAAAGAAGGAGAAATGGAAGCAGGAAACACAGGCAATAAGGAGGATAAATGGCAATACATAGAAGGGACTTCAGCAGATAAGTTGAACAAAATGCATATGAACTATAGACTATAAAACTGATTATCTGCTCTGTAAATCTTCACCTAATTCATAATTAATTTTTCAAAAAGTTCACTCAGTCATCAAACCCTAGTGAGTATAAACTGGAAAGAAGAATGTGCTATTCAGAAATTATAGAGATTGGTTAGTTAATTGAAAAAATACAAAAGCGTTTTACTTAATAACCCAAATAAATTCCAATGAAACACTTGAAAATCAGGGCAAAATATAAATACAAATATAAACCAGTTTGAAGGGCAAAGACTTTCAGACATGATGGAAGATAGTAAAGTCATAGTGATATTAACATGTTAAAATATTGGTGCTTTTACAGCATAATTAGTTATGTAGATATTGACCTAAATGTGTGTGCGAGTGTGTGAAATGTGTTAATGTTCACTTAACGGAGTTGGTGATGACACTGGAGTCATGTCGTACAAGGTGGCTGCGGGCAGTAAATCTGCACTTACCATCCCAGAGGGTGGGCATGAAGCATCGTAGTCTCAAATAGTTCATACGAATGAAAACAATTTTTGCAACATTTTATTTTCCAAGTTTGAGATTAGCTCAAAGTCATGATTCAATCCGCCAACAAAGAAGCAGGTGCACTTTCCTTAAATTCTGTGTTGATTTTGTCAGGTGGATGTACCAGATTGGGTTGTTCTCCTAGAAACCCTGTGGAACAGAGCAGAACTACTCCACGGGGCTTTGAAGTCTGTCAATCTTTACAGAAGCCAGTTATCACCTCATTTTTTCAGGTTAACTAGATATTTATTTAACAAATATTTTCCCCAATCCTGGAGTTTACCTTTTCACTTTCTGGTTAAAATCATTGTATGCTAACAGCTTTGTTGATTAATTACGTCTTTTGACTTTGTAAATTATACTATGAGTGTCATATTTAACGATTCATTGTCAAAAATGATCTCCCTATATTTCCTTCGAAGAGTTCTATGGTTCCACTTCTTACATTTGAGTCCAATTTGAACTGCATGTTGTACATGATAAGAGATGTGGGTCATATTTTGTCTGATTTCAACATTTATAAATTTAGTGAGGCTTATTTTGTGACTTAACCTATGGTCTATCCTGAAAAGTGATCTAGGTGCATCGGGGAAGGGCTATTCATTCGATAACAACATGGACTGTAATGGTAAATAGTTTAAAGTGATGTGGCAGGAGGAGATAAAAGTCACTGAAGGAGGAAGTGCTAAGGGAGGGAAGCAATGCTCCATATACTATTGAAAACAGAGGGGCACAAAGGAGTTTGGGAAAACTCAGAAAGGAACAGTTTTGCTGAAGAATGACCCTCCTGCTATTACTCCGTAAATGGTTTCTGTGGATTTTCTAAATTTGTACTTTAATCTTTATGTACCCTAAAATTGAGCTCCAGAATGATGGGGCAGGGGCGTGTGCGAAGAAAGACTGACTGTGAAGTCTGACTTTTCTCCTATGCAGAATCTTGGGTCAAAGTCAAAGACATTGCATGTTGGGCCCCCTACACAGTGCCTGGAACTTAGTCATGGTACTAAGGCTATGCTGGGTCCCCACCTGTGGAGGTACGAGGAAACCTGAGCTACCCAATATGTATAGAGAAACCATGCTGGTACCTGGTACCAACTGCCCACTCCTGTCCTCACCTATCCCAGGGAGCCAGACATGAGCTGTAAGACTTAGCCTGCAATAATGAAGAGGTAATAGTCATTATCGGTAATCCACAAACACCAATTTCCAGTTTCTTGAAACACATAGAAACATTCTTAGTATCAAATTCAAAGGGATACATTCTGAAAATCAATCTTTCTCCTGATTATAACATTAATAGAAATGACTTGTAAAAATTGCCTGGAATTAAACATCAAGCATTATGGATTCAGTAATTCATCATGAGTTATATTCTAGGCTCTGTTTCAGCATGTTTCACCAGTGGAGAGGCTTTTGTTGATACAAAATGTTTGCAGACTTTGATCTACTGTTGCTAAACTAGTCATATGACAGATGGGGAAGAAGTATTAACTGGAACTACCATATGACAATATGAGAGAAATAAGCTTCTCTTTGGAGAAATTTTGCATATGTCATAAAAAGAGTTGAACAAGAAATCTGACATAAAAAAGCTTGAATTCAGTATTTAGGAGGAAATTGTGTTCATTTTAGAGTCAGGTGGCCCAATAGATAGACACTAGCTATCATCTTGGGATTGTACTAAAACAAAACAGAACAAAACAAAACAACCATTGAGTCCATTCCAATTGATTGTGAGCCTGTAGCGCAGACTTGAACTGCACCATAGGTTTTCCAAGGGGGTGATCTTTTTAAAAATAGTTTGATTTCCATGTAATTCACATGTCATACAATTCAATCAATCATTCAGTCATATTAAGAAGAGTTGTGCAATTATTACAATCAATTTCATAACATGTTCTTCTCATAGTCATTGCTGTTATCTCCCAAATCCTGCCCCCACCTCCCTTGCATGCTGCTTGTGGTTGGTTCTGACCCACAGCTACCTCGTCTACCACAGAACGAAACACTGCCCAGCCTGCACCATCCTCACAGGTGTCCCTGTGCTGGAGCCCGCTACGGCCGGAGGTCATCATTAATCCAGTTACTGTCCTTGGTTTCATACCCAGAAAATCAGACAAAATACAAACAATAATAATAGCAACAGGGACACGCACACACAGAAAAGCTTCAACAAAGCAGAAAAGATTAAAAACCCAAAATATCCTTAAAACAGGATTAAATATTAAGGTAATGCATTTTAATCTAAGTACTTCTACCATGAGCACATCAAATGGAATTTGGACTGGCACGCTCATCCATAGTGCTCTGCAAACTGAGTGCTCACAATTTAAGTTCTGACACCGTTCCCTCCTTTGAGACTGGATTTTATTATTTACAATTCTTGGATCACACAGGCCCGTGTGCTTCTTCCGTGTAGACTTAGGTAATGCCTCACTGTGATGACTGCTTGTTTAAAGACAAGACTCGAACACCCTCTGACGCCCAATCTCCCTCCCAAGCTGGAGATAGTCTCTCGTTCTGAAGGCACTGACCTAGCTGCTCTCGTGCCATGCCTTTTCCAGCATCCCACTTTTTCTTGTCTTTAAAGGGCTACTCTCTGAGAAGGGGGTATATGTAGAACCTTCTACCAAGGCATCTCTTACTAATCGCTGGGATCTGATGGCAGAGGAGTGCTTGGATAGCAGTAATGGTTCAGCGTTTAGCTTCTGAATCAAAGAGGTGCAGTGTAATCTATTCAGAGATGCGCCAGAAGAAAGGACTGGCTGTTTACCTCAGAAAACCCTACAGAGCCCAGCTCTACTCTGACACACATGGGGCTGTGATGAGTTGCAATTGATTCTACAATTGGTTGGGGTGGTGGTGGTTTATCTTGGCAGAAGTGAAAATAGTACAGCCTCTGGCTGGTCCCTTCCCACGGCTTAAACCAACCATTCATCTCCTCTGTCCCACTCCATGATATTTTTCAGTACAATAAAACATGTAAGGACCATTTCCCTACTAACTAGACTTCTATAAGAAATTGATCTTAAATATATGTATATGTTGACATAACTTTTTTTAAAGCATCGCATAGAGTCAGTCGGTTGCATTTGTGATATGTCCATCAAATGCACTGAGCAGACCTAAGACCAGAGTCTTTCCAAGCTGTGTGGATTCTTCATTCCTTGTCCTCATTTGTCTGCTCCAGTTTTGCTCCCATAACTCTCCTTCGACTCAGTGTGGGTACTTGATCATTTTGTTCTAGAGTGCTTAGCTCCAGCTGTATAATCCTGTCTCTAGTTCTCTCTCGCTCTTTCTATCTTCCTTTCTCTTTCTTTTCTCCAGTTTGTGAATTCTTCTTCCAGAACCCTGAGCTACTGGATCCAGGAAACTATCCTGGCCAGATATCTGCTATGGTCACCAATTTCTGAAAAACGAAGGAGATGGCTGGATGTACAGCCCTTAAAGCGGATGGAGCCTACCTGCTAACTGGCCCTCGAGTCAGACTATTCATGGCCATACTCCCTCCTCGACATACAGGAGATGTGTATACTGGAGCCTACTGCTTCCTGGATTACGTACTTGGCTGTAATGTATAAGTGTACTTGATTAAGAGAAGACAGTAATGATAAATATATATTCTCCAGGGGAGTGCATAATTCCATTGGACAATCCCTATTTTCCTACGGATCCTGTCACAGTTTCCCTTTGGAAACTCTATGCAAACTCCTTCAGACACTTGAGGATCGAGTGCACTGTGAGCTAGCATCCTGGTCTCCTAGCATCTTTATGCTGGGTGCCATCTCACACCTGGACCACAGCGGATGCCTAGTGGTTAGACAGTTTCCGGGTATGGATCATGGTTAGTTAGTTACTTAGTTACATTCCAGCAAGCTGGTTCGGATTCATAGTTATTACATGTGGCAGAGTAGACTACTCTACAGAGTTTCCTGTAATCTTGATGGGAACAAATCAGAGGGCCTTTAGGTAGGTTTGAACCATCAACCTTGCCAATGACATTCATATGTTTAAATCATTGCACCCCCAAGGCTCCTTGAATCATGGTTAAAGGGCATCCAATGCTTAGCTGCTGCTATAACGTTATTTTGTTCCTTGGACTTAGAATTTCCTCTGTTGTCCTTGAACGCAGTCAAGATCCAGGAACATATTTGAGTGACAGACTCAGCTCCGTGCCACCCTGCAATGACTAAGGCTTTGTTTCTGGGTCAAGCTTGTCACGACTCCTTTTTCCCTTAGGGTAAGCGCCCTCCTGGCACACGCCCCTATTCCTTCTGCAAAGAGCCTCCGACAGGCTCTCCTGCTGGCTCTCCAATCATGCCTGCTGACTGCTGACAAACCAGAGGCTCTCAAAACACGCCAGTGGAATGCTGGCTGCATATCAAGCTGGAGCTTCCTGCTTCTCGGCACCTCCAACCATGCACCATTTCACACATGTTTATGGAGAGTGAGGTACATGAAAGCAATATAGAACATGCACAGCTGATCCTTTAGAAAGTAGCCGAGAGTGCGTAGTTTATTATTTTCTGCATTTTCTACATGGCATTCATTCTCATAGCCTGGTCAGAGTCAGGATTTCACAGTTTTCATTATTATTGAGCATAACTTATTCTATTGCCTTACTGACTTACCAGAGACTGGTAATGATACATTGCAGTTCTGTTTTCTACATATTCAATGTTTTCTGTAGCTGGATATGCCTGGAAAAGTCAGTGTTTGAAAACAACAGAAAAGTAGATGAAGGGAGATACTGGTCGGTGTAAGATATGAAAAAATATAATAGCATAAATTAGCAAGGGTTCACGAGGGAGGGAGAGTGATGGGGGGGCCAAGGGGAGGAAGTGAGCTTATACCAAGGGTGCAAGTAGAAAGAAAATTTTCTGAAAATGTTGGCAACATATGTACAAATATGCATGACATAATGTATGAATGCATGGATTGTGATAAGAGCCCTAATAAAATGACTTAGAAAAAAAAGAAAATTCAGTGTTATTCTGTTTTGGCTACTGAGGTAGTTTATTGTGCCAACCTGCCCAACAAAAGCATGTGGGGTTAATTGAAGGGCAGAGGGTTAAATCGCTCAGTGAGCCTCGCCTTTCTAGTTCTAGGGTCTCTTGTTTTGTGATGGTCGGACCAGGGTGCAGCTACCTTAGCCAGTTCCCTGCTTCAGCTGGCAAGGCTCACTTCCTGCAAAACATCCCTAAGGAGAAACCACATGGACCTCCCCGATGTAGCCATGGGTGCTGGAGCACCCGTGTGGAGACCCCTGCCAGCACTGAGATGCTTACATGTTCACTGATTTGGCTTTCCTCCTGCAGTCGGAGTCATAGTGTGTGTTTTGTGAGATGAAGAAGGACTTTGTGGACTGGTGTTGGACATATGGGCTAATGTTGGACTTGTGGGCTTGGGCAGCACTGGGTTGGGATGCTTTCTTGATGTACACTTACCCTTTATATAAAACTCTCTCTTATACATGAGTTTCTGTGGATTTGTTTCTCTAAAGTACCCAGACTAACACAGCTAGTTTCTGAGTTCTCTCAATGGCCTGTAAAATATATATAATATGTATTATATATACACACATACAAACATATATATATCCCCACACATACATGTATATAATTTTATTGACATATACATCACATATCATACAATTTAATATAAATCATATTAAGATTTATGCAATCATCATCACAATCAATTTCAGAACATTTTCTTCTTTTGCTCATTGTTGCCAGCACCCATTTCCTCCATCCTTCCTGCCATGTCTCTAGGCAATTTTAACTCTAGTTAATGTCTCCATAAAGCTACCTATCCTGGCTCTCATGTACAGAAAATCATACAAAACACAAATAGGAAGTAAACCAAAGGGGGAGGGGGGTAACAATAATAACTAAGCAAAACACAGGCAAACCTTAATCAAAAGGACAACAGAAAATATGAAAAATAGACTCGATTTTACAATGGGTCAAAAGTGAGGAATTACAAAACTCCAGCTGTCATAATCTGCCTTCCAGGGCTCTCTGTCTGATGGTAAGGCTTTTCCCAGCCTTCAATGATGATCCGAGGTAATGGTGATCCAAGTTAATGATGATCCGAGGTAATGGTGATCCAAGGTATTTCACCAGAGGCTTCTTCCGTGTGGAGACCTTGCAAATGTGTTTTGTGGATCCACTGTCATACATCATACCAAGTTACCGCCACCGAGTCCGTGCTGACTCATAGTGACCCCTGTGGGTCCCGAGTCTGTAACTATATATGGGAGCAGACAGTCCAGTCTTCCTCCTGTAAAGCTGCAGGTGGTTGCTAACTGTTGACCATGCGGATTTCAACTCCATGCGTAGCCGCCACACCACCAGGGCGCCATCCTTCTGGAATCTGCATGCTCACATTTAATCTCTGATACCATCCCCTCCTTTGGATTTGGGTTTTATTAATTACAATCCTTGGATGCCACAGGCTGGTGTGCTTCTTCGGATGCCTCACTTAGATGGATGCTCAGTGCCCTTTACTCATGGGAGGAGCTTCAGAGTTTCTCTGGTACCTATGGTCTTTTCCTAACTGGAATGTAAATGAAAGGTTCACATTCTTAGATTTTAGTTCAAACATTTCAGTTCTGATTTGATATGTGTATTGAGAAAATAAAATAATGAGATGGGCCTGCAAGCTGACGTAGCACAAGCCAGTCTGTCTGGCCCTCAAGGAGATGGACTGAGACAGCGTCTGTCGGGCTGGGTTCCCTCGTGCATGACATCACTAAGCGTTGGGGTCGAGTTGAGGGGACCTGGCGACAAGAAGATGGCATTAAGCTCAGGATCAGAGAAAGAACAGTCTCATGCCCCGTTATTAAAGAGTTTATCATCACTGAATTCTTTAAATATGTTACTCTGGTTTGTATGCTTGCTATAACTAGTTTTAGTAAATAAAACTCTCTGGGAAGACACGGCCTTTTATACAATGTCTCTTTTTAAACGCACATGATTCAGAAGCGTTCTTGTCAGTCATAAGAGTGTCATGTGCTTACGTTGGCTATACAGACAATGGTATATACTCAATTCAGCTTCCACAGAGATTTGCAAAAAGGGCAAAGCAAAGGCTTCCATGGATGAAGAACCAGTGGCCCTTTCCCGTTCACTGTGCCCTCATCACCCTGGCGTGCAGGTGACGCCAAGGAAGGGCTTGCTGCAGGGAAGAGCCAGGGGTCCTGGTGAGACCTCAGCCTTTGTGGAGGCTCTTAGCAGCGAAACAGTGACCCTGAGTGTTAAGCCTTGTAGGGTGTTAATGTTAAGCCCCAAAGGTAGAGAGTCAAAGGCAGAGTTAGAGGCTAGAACTGGAAAGACCTAGGTGGAGTATGTATGTTAAGGAATAGTAGTTTCACATTTAATTATTGCTGTTTAATAAAGTGTTCTTCATGTTTGTGTCGAAATACTTTTGCACTTACCATAGTTTACCTAGGAGCTTGGTTGCTAGGTAAGGTGGCTTTCTGACGATAAATTTTACAGAAAGCACCGTACTCCTTTCCACAGAGGCTGTCATAGAATGTCTCACCAAGAGTGGATGCCAATTCCAGTTTCTCCACACATTCGCCAGCCTTGGTTGATCTTGGTCTTACTGAACTTTCCTGTTATTGCTGGGCGGAGATGGATTAGTTCATCTCTTTAATGACTGGCTGTGAGTATTTATTCATGTGTGTTGCTCATCCGAATACCTCCTTTGAAGAGTGTCTCTTCATGTCCTCTCTCCATTGTTCAATTGGACTGTCTTTCTGCTGTTGACATTTTGGAATCTGGCACCAATTTTAGAGATTAGTCCTTTGTCGGCTATGTTATTGTCAAGTAATTTTTCCTAATCTGCAGGCTTTCTTTCTTTATTTTTTGGCCGAGTCTTTTAATGCACACAGCACTTACTATTTAGATGGCCCCTGTTACCTTGTTAATTTTCTGGGCTTTGTACCATTTTTATTATGTTTGATAGTCTGTGCCAGCGGTTCTCAATCTGTGGGTCACAACTCCTTTGGGGGTCGAACGATCCTTTCATAGCGGTGGCCCAATTTATAACAGTAGCAAAATGACAGCGATGAAGTAGCAATGAAAATAATTTTATGGTTGGGTGGGGTGACCACAACATGAGGAGCTGTATTTTAGGGTCGCAGCATTAGGAAGGAAGGTGGAGAACCCCTGATCTATGCCATAAATTAGAGTCCTTAATGTTTAAAGCCCATTATATTTTAATTTGGAGATGTTTATAGTTTTAGCTCTTCCATCTAGGCTTGTGAGCCATTTTCGGATACTCTTTATGCAAAGGTGGCAGGTGCATCTTGAGTACGAGCTTATCCTGACTCATGAACATAGTATAAGTCCTTACATGGTGTAGGTGTCTTTTGTGTTTGGCAGTAGTGGTTCATAATTTTCTTGTATCTCTGATTAGATTTACTCCTGAGTGTTTTGTATTTTCCACAGTCATTGGTACTGTCACTGCTACCCTTACTTCCTTTTCAGAGTGTCCTTAGTGTCCACAGTATTCGGCTCTCTCCTTTCATTCTCATCTGATACCAGAAATGTTATATTTCATTTAAAATGTTTTCTATTTTTCAGCATTTTAAACAAAATATGATTCCGTTTTCTTCCATTTGATATGTACCTCTGATCTTCAAATTGTTGATTTTTCACTATATAACTTTGTGATTTACTAAGATGCTTTTTACTGTGCTGATGTTTTCAAATTAGGTGAAGTTTACTTTGTGGCTTAATGTATCGGCTATGCTGGGGAATAATTTAGATTCACTGTAAAAGATTGTGCCTGTGTATTTGTTCAGGAGAGAATGTTATACGCATATCTATGAGCTCAAGTTGGATGACTTTGCTATTTGTGTCTTCTGTATCTTTTATGAGTTTCTTTCTAATTATTCTTTTATCAAATGTGATGTATTACAGTATCCTATTATTATTTTTGAGTTCTCTATTTCTTTTTTCAGTTCAGTTCAGAGTGGACATATGTATTTTGGAGACTTTCAGTTAGGTACCTGGGTATTTGTTGTGGTTACGCAGCCTTGCTTGTTTGACCCATTACTCAATCGTATCCCCTCCTTACCCCTTATGTTGTTTTTGGCCTTGGAGTCTATTATATCAGCAATTAATATCACCTCTCTGATCTATTTGAATGCTATTTGCTGGACACATTTTTCCATCTTTTATGTTTTGGGTAAGTTTTATCTTGGTGTCTAAGAATTATAGTTTTTAATCTTTACGCCTCTTTTAGGAAGCATATTGATTGGCCATATTTTCACATCCATTCTGCAACTCCCCTTCTCCTGACTGGTGCATTTAATCTATGTACACTCATTTTAACTAAAATATATTGATTTACTTATCATGCTTTTTTTATCATTGTTATGGTGTTAGAGATTTGTTTTTCCTAGTTAGATTTCTTCATTGAGTTCAATTTGTTAAAATATTTCCCCTTTCTTAACTGATGTTAATTTTACAATTGTTCTATGTTATAATTTTGGTTTTGTTCTTATTATCAGGTTAAGTATTTTCTAATGTTCTTCGTGGTTTCCTGTAATTGATTTCTATCTTCCTAAAATGAAAGTAGTTTCTGCATCTTGTCATCATCTTGACTTCCTGCCCATTGGGAAGTTAGGCAATTGCTCCATTGTTTCTCCTTTGGGCTTTCATCGTTGCCATATACAGATTGACGTCTCTGGTTTACTATTTTCAGCTTTGAAATTTTATTTTATTTTTGAGAATTATTTTTCCTGGTTGGTTTCCAGATGATGTGGTGATGTATACTAGTCTCAGACTATTGCATATGTTGTTGGTTCTCTGTATGGTGAAAATTCCCTTAATTTCTGTTTCTCTTAAAAGGTTCTAATCTTGCCGTTAGATTGGGGGGGAAATTTGCTGATATAAAATTGTCAGTTCATGATTTTTTTCCTATAATGATTTTCTACATGTCATTTTTATCTGCCTGACTTCTACTGAAAGCTCAGCTTGGTCTTATTGTAAGTAAAATTCGTTTTTCCTGAGCTGCTTGCAGGACATTTTCTTTGTTTCCCAATTTCAGAAAGTTTGATTATGATATAGTTTGGAGATTTTCTTTAGTGTCTATCTTGTTAGGGCGTATTGAGCTTCTTCGATAGATATTTATTCATCTTTCATGATATTAGGAAGGATTTCTGCATGCAAATTTTGGACAATTTTCCCTGCTTTCTTGCTCTCTGTGTTAGTTTGGGTACTTTAGAGAAAAAAATCCACAGAAACTCATATGTATAAGAGAGAGTTTTATATAAAGGGTAAATGCACATTAAGGAAACATCCCAACCCATTGCTGCCCAAGCCCACAAGACCAACATTAACCCATTAGCCCATATGTCCAACACCAATCTACAAAGTCCTCCTCCATCTCACAAAACAGATGTTATAACTCCGACTGCAGGAGGAAAGCCAAATCAGTGTGCGTGTAAGCATCTCAGCACTGGCAGAGGTCTCCACACGGCTGCTCCAGTACCCAGGGCTGCATCGGGGTAGATCCATGTGGCTTCTCTTCAGGGATGTCTTGCAGGAAGTGAGCCTTGCCAGCTGAAGCAGGGAACTGGTTAAGACAGCTGTACCCTGGTACAACCATCACAAAGAAAGAGACCCGAGAACTAGAAAGGTGAGGCTCACTGAACCATTTATCTCTTTTCCCTTCAATTAACCCCACAAATATTTATCGGCCAGGTTGGCACAATAAACTTTAACTGTCTCACTCTCCTATTCTGAAATTACGATAGTATATAACGTTTCTCTCTAGTGTCTCAAACAATACTTAGGCTTTGTGAATTTTTCTTTTGTTCCCTGACTTTCTCTTTCACAATTGGTGTGAAGGGATTTGTCCTCTAATTTGGTGACCTTCTCTTCTGTTTATTGGATTCTACTTCTTCATCCTTCTAACATGTAATCCAGCTCTAAAATTCCAGCCTTCTTCTTCCTTCTGGACTTTTACCTATTGTTTATGTATAATTTATAATGTTAAATTCCTGTCAGGTAGCTCTATGTCCATTTATTTCTCTCAGAGGGAAATAAATGGTTTTTATTAGTGCTCTATTTCAGTTACTTGCTCAAGGCAGTTTATCCTGTTTCTGTTTATATTAGTTGTCTGTTGTCTCTGAACTAATTTGTTATAATATTTATTTGCTGGTTGTATACTATTTTGTGTCCACAGACTTTTTTCTTTGTTTTAATATATCCAGAAAGGTGGGACAGGTATCCTAGTTGGTCACTAGTTTGGTAGCAGCAGGGTGACTTCAACATGTCTCTGGGTAGGTGACATAACTGATGGTGGTATGGGAGTTGGTCTTTGATTGCTGGTCACTTAGTATAATTCAGGAAGAATGAGAAGCTATTGCCCAACCCTTGTCATTGATCCAGTGGTGCAGGAGTGAGTTGTGGCACCCACCCATTGGGTGGAACAATAGTGGGGGGGATATTGGGTGTCCCTGACTAGTGAGGCTACAATGTCTGCCTCCCACCAGAACAGGTCCACAAATAAAAAAGTCAAAAGATGAGAAAGAAAAAAATTAAGAAAAGTAAAGGAATAAGAAAGGACAAGAAAAATAAACAAAAGAAGTCGATTTGTAAAGAAAACGAGAGAAAAGAAAAAGTGGCATGATTGCAGGCACTTCCATGACACCATCTGCGGGAATGTAGACTGCCAGCCTCACTGGCCGCACGCAATTGTTATGTGACCCATGTGCATGTTGTTTCTGGTCGTTGGAGAAATGGCAGTCATGCCCCTGGGCCACGGAAGCAGCAGGAGCCTGATGAGTCTTCCGGGCACAAATGTGTCCCTCTTCGTGAATGCAGCTGGAGCCCAGTATGTGGTCCTCATAGACATGATGACCATCCAGAGTGCATGATGCATAGTAGGTGTGTGCACCCTGACATAGAAGGCGATGAACTGATGCACAGTCAGCACATGTGTACATCATGAGTGGAAAGGCAGCGGGTCCTTGACCCACGGCTGGCACAAATGAGTGCCCCAGACAGAAAGGAAGTCTGTGAGGTTGGTTTCCCCTCACACATGCCTGTTTCTCTCTGAGTCTCTAAGTGTGCCTGGGCCCTTTCCCTCCTTGATCACAGTTTTTGCTCTGTTTCTTTTCCCAGTCAGTGGTGAATCCAATTATCTACCCTTTCATTGGCTGCTCAGATTTCCAGGATTATCATCTGTACCTGTTTCACTTGGTTTATCAGGCCTCTGTTGTAGAGAGGCTAGGTGAAGAGTATCCTCAGGACACCATCTTGTAACACCCCCCACCCCACGCACACACCGATATTCTTCTACAATTTATAGTATATCATATTCATCCCTTTCTAAATGCTTATTATCTAATTTCAGAATGTGGGGCTATTAAAGCATCTTGGAAAAACAGCCTTGCTATTGAGATCCATCCATAGCTACTTTTTGTTTTTGTTTGTTTCGTTTTTGTATTTTGGTAACAACCAACATCTCTCTAACCTTTCACCCTCTGGAGCTAGTGATCGACATTGAAAAGTTAGCTCCAAGGTTGTATGAGGATTACATTTTGCACGCAGTTTCAAAAGCAGCTTCCCATGTACTTTCTAAAGTCACCGTTGCAAGTAGCCTAACCATTTTATTATTACCTCCATGACTGCAAGCTAGTAATGAGATTATAGTTGGTGGAGAGTGGTTGGAAGTAGCTTGTTGAGTTGCCTTTATTGACTAAATCATTCCCTTTAAATTATTTTCTTGGAGGAACTATAAGTTGGTAATCTTGAATTTTTCTTATGTCAATCTTTTAGGGGGGAAAGAGGGCTTCTAAGGCATCTTCCACAGTGAGTTATTTTTCATCTGAGTTCCAGCAAAAGGTAGGAATCCTTTGGTTTCCACAACCTGATGAAATCATGACCAATCCACACGGTAGTCTGTCAAAGACAAACAGACACGAGAGCAAACGTTTCAGTTCGTTGAACTGAATAACTTCAAGAGGGTGTCTCAAGGACTTCAGTAGGGCCGGGAACAGTGTCACCTCCTTGTGCACAGCTGATAGGGTTAGGTTTTAGATATGGTCAACCTGTTGGTTAAAAGATACTCAGTTAGGGGTTGGATTTAAAATACCCGATCCTGCATGCAGCACATAGATATCAAGAAAGGTCCTTAAAACTTTGTCTGCAGCAACTTCCACCCGTATTGTAGTGACAGCTATGGCTCTAAAGCACAACTGAGAATCCCTGACAGTTGGAGACAATCATAACCTACTGGTCTGTTTCTCCTCCATGTTTTGGTGGAAGGACTCTGACCATTTCTAGAGGTTTCATGCATGAAAAAAGAGGAGTCGAAGCTGCACTTCTGGTAGAATACTGCTGTGATTATCGACAACCTTTCATCGTACGATGATTTCTTTGTCATCCTCTGATGACTGAAAAGTTTCAGGTTCTAACGGCTTTAGATATTGGTATAAGGGTGAAAATAATAAGCAAAAAATGGAATCTAGGTTCCGCAATGTCCCAAAGTCAAGATGTGTTCCCCCATTGTATCTTAGTGGTAGATGTAGAAAAAGTTTAAACAAGGTGATTCTATTATAATTTCCTGTTTTAAAAAATAGTTTTATTGGCAGATACTTCATATATTATACAACTTACTCATTCAGTCATATTAAGAAGATGTGTGCAATCATCATCCCACTCAATTTCAGAACATTTTCTTCTCCTACTCAGTGTTGTTAGCCCCCCATTGCCCTCATCCTCCCCTGCCATTTTACTAAAGGCAAGCACCTTAATTTTGGAGTTCTTACACAACATCATGGCTTTAAAATGCAAACCAATGGAGTCCATAATGGATGTCACAGGCAAATACAAACAACAAAACACAGACTGGGAACAACACAACGAATGAGGGAGGAGCGGTATCCAATAATTCAATCGCCTTATGTGTTACTCACTCCTGTTTGGTCAACTCTCTCACAGCAACAACATGGAACAGGATGGAACTGACCCCGTGGGCTTTCAAGACTGGTACTCTCCGTGTGAACAGAAAACTTTGTCTTTCTCCTATGGAGCAATTAGTGGTTTTGAACGGCTGACTTTGCGTTTAGCAGCCCAATGCATGATCCACTATACCAGCAGGGCTCCTCAATTGAATAAGTTACATTTTAAATACCTATTTACCAAAGGATTACTGGGAGTCTAAATTTGAAGCTCAGCCTTATTTATTTAAAATTAAAACAAAGATGTATGATAAATGATTTTTAAAAAATAAAGCTTCCAACCCATAAACAAAATTGCCACCAGGCTTTATACAAATTTTTTAATTAGTAAAATAATATTTATAAACAATTAGACTCCCATTATAATTGCTGGTGAACCATATGCCAATCCATCTAACCCTGAGGGCAGGAAACAGATGTGCCAGCAAACTGCCTGGTTGATGCGCCCAAGGCCAAGGCCAGTGAATGGGCTTCATCTCTTTTCAGCTCAGGGTTCTTGGCAGCACTGCTGACAAATATGGAACCAGATATGGAAACGCAGCCCCTTGATGATTCCTAGGCCATTCGAAGAACAAACATTTTGGCATTTCCCAGAAGCGTCTTCTAATTCTCTCCCCTGTAGTCTACAACTTAATCTGTCCACAAGGTAATTACAAATTCCTCCTCAGGCCTTCCTGTAAGATACAACTGAACAAATGACCTAGGACTCTGCCCCTCTTTACTTCTTGCTTCCTTTGTACGTGGCTTTTCGCACGTTGTGCAATTCACATTAAGAAGTAACAATCAGTAGCTGGGCTAGAATTGAGGTTGTTGAGCTTCAGTTGACTATCCAACTGCTTTGATTTGCCTCCACAGAAGTCCTTAAAGATTCTGAGCTTCCGGTGCTGATTCCGATGGGGGAGACCAACTCCTGTGAGAAAGATGAGGCTTTCTGCCCCCCTAGAGCCAAGTCTGAATCGCAGAGGGACAGTTCTAGTCTGCCCGCCAGGGTTGCTGTGAGTCAGAGCTGGCTCGATGGCGGTGGGATGGTTTGGAAGTCTAGACCAGCTTATCACTAACATTAACTATAAGTGAGGACAATGCATGGACAGATGGCAAAGAACAATGACATGAAAAGAGTAGCAAGCGGAGTACACACTAAGGACCCTTAGCTAGAGCGAGTTTCCCCCGTAGGTTGCCTTTGGTTGCCTCCTTCGGGCTTAAGCAGCGAGGTGAACAAATGCAGGCCTGTACGGCAAAAACTCGTGGAGAAACCATCTCGTTCTAAGCAAGTGAGTGGAAGAAAGGGCCGGGGAGCCAGCATTTGTGGGAGAACTCCTCTGGGTTTTTCTCTTTTACACGTTTTCCTCACGGCCCTGTCCCGGCGTCAAATAAGATGGGCTTGGAGGGAGGCTGGACTGCCTTGGCAGCAGCTCAGACATTTGCACAGCTGGAGAAAGGCTACCAGAGAAAGGGTGTTGGGGGAGGCTGAGAGCCAGAGTGGGAGTCACCCTGGAGAAAAGCGAACCAGAGAATGGGATTGCCTTTGCACTGCATGGACTGAAAAAGCCCTGGACTGACTCCTGAGCTGAGCATGGACCAAAGCCTCGAAGAAGGTAGAGCAAAAGCTTCACGTCCAGAGCTAGGACCCAGCCCGCCATTCACGGCCTGGACGAACTCCCGAGGAGCACACACAGCCGGCTGACTCAACAGCATAGTCCAGCTGCGAGTCGACTGGCACGAGAATAACCATTCACAAAATTCGAGTACTGACAACTTGAACTTAACGACAGTAAAGTCTACCGCTGCCTAGCTAATTCCAGCACTTAGCAACCCCTTAGGACAGGTTAGGATTTGTGGGACTGCGCGTTTTCACAGGAGCAGCTAGCCTCACCTTCTTCCTGCCCAGCGACAAGTGGGTTCGAATTTCCCACTTTGTGGTTCACAGCACTGTGTGGATTGAACCGTGCTCCGTAACTGCAGTAGCCCACAAATGGGCATACTTGAATTGTTACCAAAGCCAATAGTATCATGATGATGACGAATCAAATCCATTTCCCAGAAAGCTCTATCGTGCATAGAGAATTTGTACTGAAGAGAACTCTGAGTGCTAGATAAATGGGTGCGAGTTGCTGTGAAGTGGCAACAAGTCAGTTTCCACCCATAGTGACCCTAGATACACTGCAGCAAAACACCGCCTGGCCTGGCACCATCCCCACCCTCGTTCTTATGTGTGAGACCATTGTTGCAGCCACTGTGTCCAAGCACTTGGTCCAGGGCCTTCCTCGTTTTTGCTGCCCCTCCACTTTACCAAGTGCGCTGTCCTTCTCCCAGAACGGTCTGTCCTGACAACGTGTCCAAAGTTCCTGAGACACAGTTTTAACGGAGTATTCTGGCTGTACTTCTTCCAACTCAGATTTCCTTGTCCATTTGGCAGTCCGTGGTTCTTGCAACATTCTTCACCAGCCCCATAATTCTAATGCATCTTCTTCGGTCTTCCTTATGCAATGCCCAAGTTTCATAAGATGAAGATGATAGACGAGCCGCTTCTAGCTTGGGCCAGCACATCTTGGTCCTCAGAGTAGTATCATTTCTTTTCAACACTTTAAAGAGATCTTGTGCGGCAGATTTACCCAAGGCAATGTGTCTTTTGATCTCTTGACTGCTGCTTCCATGAGTATTGATTATGGATCCAAGCAGGATGAAATCCTTGACAACTTTCACCTCTTCTCCATTTATCATGAATATATCATCTATGGGTTCAGTTGTGAGGATTTCAGTTTCCATCCATATTGAAGGCTACAATCCTTGATCTTCGTTAGCAAGTGCTTCAAATATTTCTCACCTTCAGCAGGCAAGGTTATGCCATCTGCCTATTGCAGGTTGTTAATAAACCTCCCTCCAATCCTGGTGTTACATTCTTCATGTAATACAGTTTCTCTAAGTATTTGATCAGCGTACAGACTTAACCACCCTGATGCATCCCACCCTGATATGCATATCCTCCCTGATTTAAGCTACTCAGTATTTGCCTATTGTGTTTGCACAATTGCCTCTTGAGCCATGTATATGTTCTGCATGAGCTCAATTAAGTTTTCTGAAATTCCCATTCCTATTAATGCTATCTATAGTTTGTTATGGTCTACACAGTTGAATACTTTGACATGTCAATATAACACAAGTTATATTTATATAACTTTCTATATATCTGACATCAGCAATGACATCCCTTGTTCCACATCCTCTTTTGAATCGGGACTGGACCTCGGGTCCCTGTCAATATGCGGCTGCAACTGTTTTGAACGATCTTCAGCAACATTTTACTTGCAGGTGATATCACTGCTCGTTTTCTATGATTGGTCCATTCTGTTGGGTCACCTTTATTGGGAATGGGCAAAAATATTAATCTCTTCCAGTCAGTTGTCCAAATAGCTGTCTTTTGAAATTTCTTGGCATCGACAAGTGAGTGCTTCTAGTTCTTCAACAGATCATTGAAACAGTTCGATGGGTATTCCTTAAATTCCTGGAGCCTTGCCTTTGGCTGATGCTTTCGATGCAGCTTGGACTTCCTCCTTTAGTACCTCTGGTTCGTGTATGTTCTACCTCTTGCAACGGCTCGTTTTGGTTCAGTGACTCTGTATTCTTTCCATCTTCTTCTGGTGCTTCGTTCACTATTTTGCCCATAGACCCTTTCAATGTTGTAACTCGAGGCTCTGATTCTTCGCTGGGGTCTTTCCATTTAAGAGATGCTGGGTGTGTTATTTTCATTTTCTAACTCTAGGTCTTTGTGCATTTCACTGTACTGTCTTCCTTTGACTTCTCAAGCTTTCATTTTAAACTTTCTGTTCAAGTATTTACTTCATCATTTCTTCTTAGCTACTCTATGATTAAGAGAAAGTTTCATGGTCTCTTCTGATATCCACTTTGATCTTTTCTTTAATCTTTTAAATTACCGTTAGTCCAGGGAGAGTAGAAAAACAAATTCATAGACACTTATATGTGTACAGGATGGAGCTGTATATACAAGAGCAATTGAATATTGAGAAAACATCCCAGCCTAGGCCAGATCCAGTCCATAACTCTGATATTAGCCCATATTTCTAATACCGTTCTATAAAGTCCTCTTCAGACTCACAATATATATGTAATGGCACCGAATTCAGTAAGATCACAGGTCAGCGGGTGGGAGGTCTTGTGGATCCAGTGGTGGTGTAAGCATCTCTGCACTAGCATGGGTCTCCACGTGGTTCCTCTAGCTCCCACGGCTCTGGCTGCATCAGAGTAGCTTCATATGGCTTCTCATCAGAAGTGTCTTGCAGGGAGGAGGTGAGTGTCCCATCTCCAGTGAGCTATTAATCTCCTTAGCCCCTCCAAATGAGGTCATCAAGCTTCAACCTGATTGACAGGTAAACTCCACCCCTTCATTCTTAATCCTCTCAAATTGACAACAGATGGTGTAAGTACCACAATGGCCCTTTGCTTTCTTCATATAGCATGTTCTTGGTGTCTTCCCCTAGCCATCAGGCCTCTGCCATTGCTGTTCGATGTGTCCAATCGGTTCTTGAGAAGCAGCTCTTCCTCCCTCGTGTTTTGAAAGCCTTTGACCTGAGGGGCTCATCTTCTGACACCATCTCCAACAATGTTCTGTTTCTATTCACGAGCTTTTCAGGAGATGACAATGGTTTGAGACTATTCGTAAGGGTTTCAGTGACTAAATTCTCTGAAATGGACAGCCCCTTCCATCTCCATAGTCTGTTTTTAGTCTGGAAGCTCCACTGGAGCCTGCTCACACTGGGTGACCCTGCTGGTATGCAAAACAGGAGTGGCAAAGCTCCCGGTGTCACAGCAACACCGAAGCCACCACAGTCTGACAACCCAACAGGCAATTGATAGGGACTAATGGGTGTTTCTCATACATTTAACACCATTGGAAGATAATGGTGGGTCACGTTTTAGACAATAATGACTAAGGCACTTTAGAGTTGGCAGAGATGGAGCCTATTATGAAAAAATCAACTTACTTTAACAATTATTTGACCAAATCTTTAGTTGTGGGTACCAGTGAGAATCAATTATACTTCAAGACTAAAATACGGTGAAACCACTGGAGGAGGAGAACAAAGAGGAAAGGAGGGGACAGAAAAAGAAGCCCACATCAGCAGAAGACAGAGTCATTGCAACAAGCCTTAGCAAAGCACACTCGGCCTTACCAGTAATCATAGTACCTAATACTTCAATGAGATATTTTGTGTCATAAATTAAGGACAGAATTGAAAGTTGACACATTTTCCTATGTTAACTGATATTCTTATGCATTTTAATATTTATCTGGAAAATGTGCTTACCATGTTTATCTACAAGCTCTTTCTTCATGATGTTATATCAGTGGCAAAGTCAACCAGTATGCGGCATAATACATAACCTCCTACAAATATAATCTTTACTCCACGGACAGATTGAGTGAGGAAAGGCAATCATCGTTTGTATCAATGGAGTACAACTAACTCCTGAACAACATGGTCTGACTGCATCGTTCCACTTAGGAGGCTGTGTGTGCTTCATGCTCTGCAGGGTTAACCAGCTCTGTGAAGCCCACACAGTTCCTCGGTGCTCTGTCAGTGGGCTTTGGGAAATACCATGACTCTGAAGCAGCCCCAGGAGACCATCTGAAGTGCCACCAGTAATGCTGACAGTGCTCCCAATAGGCAGAGACAAGCTGTGACGTTACAAGAAAGAGGTGATTTGCTTGATACATCCTATGGTTGAGGATGGACACTGGGGTTGCCCATCATTTCAAGATAACGAATCCAGTGTAAGAACCATTGTTTAAAAAAGAAAGAAAGAGAAGAAATCCATGACACTGTTCATCAAGCTACTCCAATGGCTTGGAAATCTGTCACTTTTGCCAAATATCATTTTATCTTGTGTTGAAGATGTAGCTTTTATGTCGGTGTAGTAGATAATACATATAATTCCTATAACACATATGTGTTAATCAACTGAGTACGTTATCAAGAAGTCTTCCAGTCACTAGTAGGTTACTGATAGTTCCATCTGGGGTGGGAGGCGGGGCAAAGTTGGATGAGTATTTTAAACTGCACGTGCAGCACAGGAATGTTATTGCCTTCACATTGCCTCCATAACTGACATGATATTATAGACTCCTCTGTCAAGTAAATATCTTAGTTATCTACAGAGTAAATTCAGTGTATGGTACCAGTCATCAAGAAATCAGGTAACACGTTGTATTGAGACAATCTCTACACTGCCTCTTCAAAGTGTTACAGAATAAGCATATCACTCTGAGAAGGAAGGTGTGCCTGACTCAGGTCAGGGTATTTTCCATCTTCTCCTAAGCATGTGAAGACTAGGCAATCAATAAGGAAGTCAAAGTATCAAATATAACTGCTTCTTAGTCAGGTGACCTAACAGTAAATGTACAATGTATGTACACATCAGGAAGATAGTTCTTTAGCATGGAGGTGGAAGAAGCATATATCACAGGTTAATCTAAGGCATATATTTACAGTCTTACTCAAACTTTATATTAGTTATGTTTTCCTTTGTAATTAACCACCCAGAGAAAGCCAGAATTGGCTTCACGCTTGCCTTTTTCTAATTCACACCAAAGGCCGCCTGGAGATCACAGCTCAATCCTGAGAGCCAGGCGGCAGTGATATGGTGAAGCCAGCACTTGACCACACACATTCACTGTGAATCAACCTCCCTCTTGCTGCTAGATTTGTTCTGCTTCTATGTAACCCAAGGTTTGGGTTAAGAACAGCAATTTCCATAATCAAAACTGACTCTTTAGGATATGAAATCTTTCCCAAATTAATCAGCCCAACATTTGAGGAGTCGCCGCTGGCTTCTACAAAAGTATACAGACTAGAAGTTTCTAACCTTGGCCAGAAAAGGTAGAGGGAAATCTGGGTCAGTTTTCATTAATTTTTTTCAGGTCTCCTGTCTCCCTAAGGAGCCTTACTGGCACTGTTTCACCCAGAGCTCAGCAGTTTGAACCCACCAATAGGTCTGCAGGAGAAGATCCTGGCATTGTGCTTCTGTGCAGACGACAGCCTACTAAACCACATGGGGCATTTCTACCTGTCCTGAGTCGGAATCACCTTGAAGGCTCCCAACAGAAACACCAAGAGATAGTTCACTAGCACACTTGTCACCTTCCTGTAATCACATCCTTCAGTGATGGGTTGCTCTTTTCATCCTGCCAATTCCCAGCCATATGTAATAACCCCCTTGCCAAGGGATCTCTCTCCCCATTCTTGAATTGTCAGATACGGGAGAAGAGATTTTAACCATACTGACTGTGCTTTTGTCAGCTGCTGCTCAGTCACACCGTTTCTGGGTGCCCAGTGGTATCTTCGTTCTTCCTCTGCATTTTCCTGTTGTAAAGACTCTCACACACTCCTTTCCACCTCCAGGAGAACCTACACACACACACACACACACGCACGCATGCACGCACGCACGCTAGCAGAATCTACACCCATCTGCCATGCTGACCAGTACTATGCTAGTCTAGCTTTGTGTTCAACTCTCCATTTACAAACCTGTCTCCATCGTCCCTTTCTCTCTTGTTTTCCGGTACCTCTGGACACTCACCCCGTATCGTCCCAGGCACAGCGAGCACTGGCTTGTGCCTCCGCACTCCTGCAGCCGCTGTCTTTTCATCCCCTTACTCCCCATGTTGAGCCTACACCCGTGCTCAGACACTCAGGCGCAAAAAGGAGTAAAGGATAGCCGTGGATTTTGAGGAGACATGTAAACAAACATTTAGTTCCCTGGGCGCAGAGTTATAAAAGGCACCATGAGAGCAAACAGAGCGTTCCCATGTCCATGGGTTCATCTCAGGAAACTTGTGGGGAATCGGTAACCCCAGGCTTGTCTTCATGGCTGACATGCATTTTCCCCAAAAACCGACTGGCACATGATTGTCAATTGTCCTGTTGGCTGTTTTCCCTTGCACAGATTTCCACTTACCTGGAGACAGAAGCTTTCCTGCACTGCTACCCCTCTGTCCTTCCCTTTATTAAGGGGCTTCGTAAAGGAGCCTCAGGGTTTTCTTCATGAATGTTGTCTGCTGCCATTAAGTCAGCTCTGAGCCATGTTGACCTCATGTAGCCCCGTGTGTGCGGAGTAGCCCAGCTGCATCAGGTGCCTCTGGGTGGATTTGAACCTTTCAATTAAGAGTCAAGCACGGAGCCATTTATAGCACGCAGGGACTGTTTACCTGCTTTTTGTTCTCAAAGCATTTGTGGTTTTGAATGAAATGGAAACACGTAGGGGTTCCTGTAGAGAGAGACATCATGTTTGGTACAGCAGGGGTCTGTGCAAACCAGGGAAGCCCTCAATGAGCTGGGCTGACACATGGCCACACACTCGAGTGACACACACCTAGGATTGTGGTGATGGGACCGGACAGGGGCATAAAGTTGCCAAGAACCAGCGCTGACAGAATGGCATCTAGTGCTGCTGGGTAAGCATTAGCCTGCTAACTAAAAGTTGGTGGTTCAAACCCACCAGTCACTCCAGGGAAGAAACATGGGCTGTCTGCTCCCGTAAAGATGTCCACCCTCAGAAACTACACAGGGTTGCGATGACTGAAAAATCGACTCAACAGCGGAGAGGGTTTTTTTTTGACTTAACAATAACAAAAACAATATACACACATACGATTAATTTCATTAACACCCCCATTTGTATTGCTTGTGTGTGTATGTGCTGTTGTTCTTGGATGAGTCCATTTTGACTCAGAGTGACCTCGTGTGACAGGGTAGAACTGTAGCCCAAGGATTTGTTGTTGTTGTCGTCATCTTTATGGGAACAGATTATCAAGGCTATTCCCCATGGAGCGACTGGCGGGTTTGAAGCACCTGAGCATCTAACAATTGTACCTCCTGGGCCCCTGTAGATTGGTATGGAGGTGATTGCAGAAATGGTTGTTGAGAAAAGCAGGAGCTGTTCCATTCCTGGGACTGGATTGATGTTGTGGAGTGTTTCCTGGCTGGCATGGCAGAAACACTTTAATCTGACTTGGTTTTTTCAGGTTCTTTTTGATCTAGGGTAAGTTTTAGAGATACCAAACTCTCCAAGGATTTCATTAACCAGAGTCAGCTATTTGGGGATTATCAAAGTTTATATCTTCATCTCCAGGCCTGGTAGAATTGGATCTCCCTCTAGCAACTGGGGAGTCAGGTAACATTTGCTGAGGCTCTTGGCCAAGTGAGTATAATGAACCATGGAAATAATCTTTCATATCTATCCTCATCAAAAACAACACCCTCTCCCTCTTTGCTTATTTAAAGACTTTTAAATTAGGCTACATTTTAATAGTTTATATTTCCAAGTTAGTAATTTCTTTTTAGAATAAATGTGTGTCACTGAATGGTGGTGTGCTATGCAGGCAGGTAGACTCCAGCTCTGTGGTTTTTCAACGTTACAGTTCACATTAAATGTGTGAACGAGAACCACAACTTGCTCACTTTAAAATGGCTAGTGTTATTTGGAACAGATTTTTATAAGGTATGCTCTGTTACAGTAGATAATTCTTAATCTTATTTCACACCCTTTCCTATCATCTTTAAGTTTATCCATGTGTCTAATTTAGTCTGGTTTCGGAATTCAGCATATTGCTTTTTCCTTTCTGCCAGGCTGTCATCAATAAAACCAGAAGGTTGTGAAATGGCCGCCATATTTAAAAGTTGTCACAGTGTTAATAAATAAGATATTGACTAAATAAATAAATAGGGTGCTAGTGTCTGATATATTTACTTATTATGGTGTAGTTATCTCAAAAAATCACTTTAGAAGCAATTACTAAACCTATGCTATGAGATATGAAGTAGTATGGAAGGTTTACTTTACATATATATACATATATTACACATGCATGTATATATATACACATTACATATATATGTAAATGGTGTCCATAGACAGTCCAGAGCAGTTACATAACAATTTCTGGGAAGAAGTTTAATTCTTTCCAACATTCAAGAGGAGCCCTGGGACTGCTGTGTGTAAGGCTTGGGGCTGCTAACTGCAGGATGGCTGGTTTACAACCACTCCGTGCTCTGAGGAATCGGCTACCATAGAGATTAGAGACTCTGACTGACACCCTAGACTCAACCTGTGGGTCGCAACTCCTTTGGGGGTCGAATGACCCTTTCACAGGGGTCGCCTAAGATGATCAGAAAATACACATTTCTGATGGTCTTAGGAAGTGAGACACTGCTCCTCTGTCTGACCCAGGCAGGTCAGCCCACATGCAGAGACGCCCACGTATGAGGACATGGCGTGCAGACTGTTATCCATGTTACACCAAGCTTCAAGACAGCTGTCATTTATTTGTCATTAGAAATAAATATTTCTCAATATACAATTACATAGTGTTTTTGTGATGAGTCACTCTGCTTTAATTATGTTCTATTTGTAACACAAAAATACATCCTGCCTATCAGATATTTACACGACGGTTCATCACAGTAGCAAAATTGCAGTGATGAAGTAGCAGCGACAGTAATGTTATGGTTGGGAGGGGGGGTCACAACCACAGGAGGACCTGTGTGAAAGGGTTGTGAACCATTGCCCTAGAGAGTCTATGTGAGTTGAAAGTGCCTCAATGCCAGTGCATTTGGTGCCTGGGTTCTTATGTTGAACATCATCAGCGGACTTGGTAAAGATTTGACCATAGAAACAGTGCTTGATCATCTATGGAAGTCCCCAGGTGTGCTTCTCATCAAGTAAACGAACTATAATGAGCATTTTTATTTTTCCCTGAGAAGCTTAGGCAAACACCTTATATGCAAACGTTTCCATTTCTCCTTCCGCGAAGACAGTGATGGTCATTGTTGAGATCTATCATCAGGATGGTGACAGCCGAACTTTTCAGTAGTAAGTTCCCAAGAAAGCAAAGTCAGACATTGGCAAAGTCGTGAAGCAGGTTACACTTGCTTCTAGTTGTCCCCAGTGACCACTCTGCTGGTATCCTCTTTGGAAACCTCTCCCAATGCCTTATCCTTTAGAGTCTTTGGATAGCGCACCAGCTCATGTGCTCAGTGATTGGCCAAGAGTGGAGATTCAAGACCACCCAGAGTACATTATGGAATAAAGACCTGCTGATCTACTTTCATAAAAACAGCCATCGGGATTCCTGTTGGCACAGATACGGCACACAGGGGGTTGCCAGGAGTCAAAGTCAATAGCAACCGTTTCACCTAGATTTGGCTTTGAACCTTTTTGACTTCTAGCATGAAAACTTTGCATCATCATGCTCTCTAAATGCGAGGTCCTTCTCTCTGTTAATCAAACAAACCCTTTTTCAGTTGATGAGAATAGCATGACTCTTATCACCCTCGCCCCATGGTCTCCATCCTCCAGCAATGGGGTCCATCTGAACTTGGAAGCCAGATGACCTGTGCTTAGGTCTCCCTGGTCTAAATAGCACAGGTCCGTTACCTCGTGCAGTCTGGGGATGGTATTGATCTCACAGAGCTGCTGTAGGATTAAACAAAATCAATTTGATAAAGATTGCATATGTTCTATTTACTAGATGCAAACCCTGTGGTAGCAATTGTACAATACTGTTGACGTAACTGAACTCTTGATGACATGATATATGAATTAACTACCAATTAATAATCCATTAAATATAAATAAAAGGGAGTCAACCACCGTGGCACAGCAAAACCCGCCATGTCTCATCCAACTTAAAATTAAATGAAATTATCTGAAAAAGAAAAAAAATACCATTAAAATGTGTCATTGAAGCCATTTGCAATAGGTAAGTCAAGTCAAAGTCACTGCCGAGGCCATCCCTTATAACTGGGGGTTGGTTATTCCCCAAGGTTAGCTGGTTACCCTCCCTCACCTTGTTTACTCATCGGTTAAAATGGAAATGCTTTTTCTTCCAAGTAGAGTTCTGACGAGGATTGCATTAAATGATATAGATGAAAGTCACTGGCATGAGGATCCATTGTACCTTGAAGGTCACAATCAACAAGGTCAAACAGACCAAATATAGAAGGCGACCCCTGTCTTTTTTGTTTAAGACAATGGAGGTTTTGCAACCTACAGGTGTTCACTTGGGCATCAAACTTTTTGACACCACAAAACAGCAAGAATTCTTCATTCTTTCTTCTCTTGACAGACCTTTTGTGTGGACCCCTCAGCCAAGCCCATGAATACGGAAGGCCATGCAAGCAATGGACTGGAAGCATTTGCTCTGATTTGCTCTGACTGAACAGTGGCCTTGCAGCCACTCTGAAGGACCACAGACTCCATGCTAGGAGATGTAAGTAGCCACATACTTGTTGGGCCTGCAGAGAAAACTCTGTTTGGTGGCCCTGCACACCTTTTAAATTTCTTTACGAGGGTTTACTTTGGTTTTCAGTTTTGTTTGTTTGGGTTTTCTTTGGTCTTTTTGACATTGACTTTGTTGGTTTTCCTGGTTTTCAAAGCTATCTTTGAAAGAATCTTCTGCCCCCATTACACTAATTGGCAATGTAAATATTTTAACAAACTCTGCGGGATTACTTTACCTCAGCTTTAGGCAAATGTATAATTCAACACCACCCAGACAACTTCCATCACCCCATTATTTGATGCTTCTCAGCCTTGGATTAATTACATGGAGAAGAAGTTTGAAAAGTTTTGAAATCAGGAATTAGTTCATAATTCAGAAGATAAGACTCTGACCCCAGGAACTCTCAACAGAATGCACTTTGGGGTTTGTATTGCTGTTGTTCAAATCAAAGGCAGCAAAATGCATCCACGAGGTACATGTTCTCAACTCGTGGGCTCTTAGTTAACTATTGTAATTATTGTGAGTGCTGGTTAGCGACATTGAGCCAGTTCCAGCTCATAACGACCCTGATGTACAACAGAATGATCCATCACCCAGTCCGGCCCATCCCCATAATTGCCGTGATGCCTGAGTAATCATAGGGAAAGCTAATTATGGTCAGAGGTGCACTCTGAATCATGTGGGCCTAAAAAGTCGTATTTCGTGGTCATTGAATGACACTCAGGCAACCTCTCCACACTCTTCCCATAACGTTAGAGGAGGCTTGCTTAGGACTTGAAGATGCAAAATGGATCTTCTCTGTGGACTTTCCACTCTTTCCTTTCTTCTCTTTCTCCCATTCCAAAAGGCAGGACTCCGGGCCACCAGGGCCAGTGTGGTAACCATAGTGGCACCTCACCCATCCAAGACCCCCTCCTGTACCACACCGAGCAAAACCCTTAGTACCGTGAGTGTCCCTTTCAATCACGGATGGACTAGGCGCTAGATGCACTGTAAGTTGCTCGAGTGTACTGTTAGATTACAGGCATAGTAACCAACATTGTGCTGGAAGCTCTCTCTGCCGTGAGTTGCAACATTATTAGGTACATTATTAGTAACTGAATGAAAGCCTCTATTTTTGGTCCTTCTTTTCCTGTACTCAGTACTCCATCCTCACAGTGGGATGTAAGTTCACACACACTCATAGACTATTTTAGCCAGGCTAGAAAGTTCAGCAGCATCGTGACTATTAAAGAGACTAGTAGCAAGGAAATAGCAGCAGCACATCTAGCGGTTCACACCGAGGAACGGCGGGATTCTGTGTCCTTACAGCCGGTAGTAACGGCAGCTCCGGCCCCAGAAAGTTCACGCTGTAAAATAGCGGAGAGTTCCTGCTTTGAGGCAGTTGTTGCTTGATGCATGTAAACTGGATTGGAAGAAATGTTTTTGTTGTTAGAACTACAGAGTTATTTTGACTAAGAAAAAAATTTATTTCAGCTTCCCTTAGAAGACAGTCCTCTGGAGTCCCCCATTTCTGACAGGGTGGCTCCGTGCAGTCCACACAGCCCCCCCACCCCCAGTGATGGCCCGGGTAGGATTTTGTGGGAAAGTCCTAACAATGGAGAAATAATTTAGCAACGGAGAGCTCACGAGAAAATCAGGGAAGAAGTGCAGTTGCTCCGTGGGAGCAATTGGCTTCCATCTGTTGACCATCCGCCTGTCACTGCCCACGTGGTTCCTCACTGGGAAATGGTTGGATCTTGCTTGAACTGTGGGGCTGCTCTTCTGGGTCCCCAAGCTGTTTCCTCAACCTAGGCAAGATCTGCTGATCCAGAACTCTGCTGGTGTCCCTGAGAGGAGCTGTAAGGAGGGGTCGCTCGGCTCCTGAAAATCTGAGGTTCTCCTGTCCCCCAAAAAGAGCCAGACACTTTTGCCAGCATGAAACTTTTCATTCTGGGTAGATTTAATCACGTGCCCAAGGAGAACAGAGTTCACTTACACAATTCCGGATCCTCATCTAAGGAAAGAAGATGATTAGCATAAACAAGGAGTGTTAGTCTGGATAGACACTCATATGTATATAAGAAAGATTTATATACAAGAGCAATTAAATATTGAGAAAATATCCCAGCCTGTCCATATTAAGTCCATAGTCTGATATTAGCCCATATGTCCAATACTGCTCTATATAACATCCTCTTAGGACTCAGGAAACACATGAACTGACCCTAAATGCAGGAAGATCACAGGGCAGTGGGTAGGAAGTCTTGTGGATCCAGTGGCAATGTAAGCTTCTCAGCGCTGGCAGGGTCTCCACGTGGCTTCTCCAGCTCCAGAGCTCTGTCTGCATCAGCGTAGCTCCCTCAGGCCCATCGGCAGTAATGTCTCACAGGGAGTGAGTGTGTCCCGCCTCCAGCAAGCTGTTTATCTCCTGAGCGCCTCCAAATGAGGTCATCAAGCTGTGGCCTGATTGACAGGCTAGACTCCACCCCTTCACTCCTATGTCTCAAATTGACAACCGATGATGTCACTACCACAAGGAGGTTTTCAGAAACTCTACAAACATCTTTATGGAGATTTCTGCAGAATACTTAAATCTGGGAAATAAAATCAGGAAACATTCTAAGTGGTATTGCCGGGAAAATTTTTCTCTGTCAGGCTCAGTACAGGGAAGAAGTGCATGTATGCTGCGTCAACAATGTGCCAAGTCCTTACAATCTTACCTTGTTTGAAACCAATGGCCATCAAGTGGAGTCTAAGTCCCGCACGAGCATGTCAGAGGACAATCATCAGTAAAGCACAGTCATTCGCTGCCAGCCTCTCCAACAGCTTCACCCAGTGCAGTCTGTATCTCCCCACCGCCCCCACAGTGCTAATCTGTTTTCAGGATCAAACTGCTCATCTATAAGGAGTCCTGGTGATGTAGCAGGTTACACCGTGGGCTGCTAACAAGAAGGCCAGCAGTTTGACAACACCTGCCTGTCTGCCCGAGGAAGATGAGGCTTGGCACTCGTGTGAAGAGTTTCAGTGTCTGAAACGTACAGGGCAGTTCCGCCCTGTCCTATGGGGTCGCTCTGAGCCAGGGTTAGCTTAGTGGCAGCGAGATTGTTTTGTTTATTTTTCTTCTGAAGTACTCTGCAGCAAACTCCAACGTCCAACCTTTCAGTTCACAGCCAAACGAGTTAACCTTTGTCGTGATCATCCTTACCGTTTCTAAACATGTCTTTTTAAGCGACTGATTATATCATGGTGATCATGAGACTTAGAAGAGTTCAGAGAGATTAAAGGAATTGTGCAAAATGCATCCAGCTAGTAATGGGATGCCTTTGCGTGACGATGAAGGCCATTATCTTTCCACATAGCTATCCAGTTGGGGGATGGAAGTCGCCGGGATATTGCATACAAAGGAGAGTTTTGAAGGAAGAGCCTTGAAACTCTTCTGTAAGAGACCGATGCTCATGGTAGTAATGATGCTCATAGAGCTGTTTGCCGTTGCCGTCCAGTTGCCTGGGACTGTGGTGACCTTGTGCATGACACAGCTCCTGGAGGTTGCCATGATTGTCCTTATGTCCGTACCCATTGCTGTGGTACAGGCCAATCCAGCTTGCTGAAGGTTCCTCTCATGTTTTCACTGACTGCTTACCAAGCATGATGTCTTTGTCCAGATGGAGATTAGTTTTCCTGAGGACATGCCTAGGTTAGCAAGATCAAGTTCTGGCATCCTCTCCTCTAAGGCCAACGAGTGACAATGAGTGTTATGCAGTTGACTAAGCCATTATTATTACTTTATTGAATCCTCACAATAATCCATAATGTAACAGATATTTAAAAAAACGCTCTGCCATCGTGCCAATGCAACTGAGAGCACTCCTACAGGACAGGGTGGCGCTGATCCTTCGAGTCTCCAAGACGGTCAAGGGAACTCTTCATGGGAGTAGGAAGCCCCATCTTTCTCCCACAGAGCACCTGGTGGTTTCAAACTGCTGACATTGCGATTGCAGCCCAACTCATAACCACTTTGCTGCCAAGACTCCTGAATATATAAATTTATATCAGTATTATATCAATGTAAATGATATGTTGATGTATAGCATATATGAATATATGTGCACATTATATATATGTAACATAAGCATCTGGAGAAATTTGACCTATGGAATTCAAGACACGAATTTTAGCCATTGCTGTCTATGAATAGAGGCAGTCCTCAGAGCAAATGTCATAAACAGCCTGAAGCACTTATGAAGAGATGTGATAAGAAGAGTGGATTTAAGAAGAACTGGCTGGATAATGGTGCTAATGGGTTTGCACAAGATCAAGTAGCTGTCAGCAAGCCTCCAGATCCTTCTCTGTAATCCTACGACTGGAGACGGATGGCCCCATGTTTCCAGTGGAGCTGGTAGTTTCAAACGGCCGACCCATTGGTGAGTCACCAATAAGCTATTATTAAAGTCTTGGGACAGTTCTGGATGGAAGGTACACATGTCCACTGGGAAGATTTCAGAGGGTGACTCAGGGCTCTGTGTTCTCCACGAGCTAGTCAGGACTTCCTGGAAGCATGGGGTCTTCAGAGCAGAAACACTCTTATGGGAGGACACACCCCATGGATGTCCAAGGAGCCTCAATATTCTACCGCTGCTGCATGGGGCCCAGAGCGACCTCTGAGGGCTCTGCCCTGGCTCCACTTTAAAGTTAAAGCCTCTACTCCTGTCTCCCTCCACACCTCTCCTCTCTCTTTCCTTTTTTTGTTTGTGATCATTTGAGATACAATATACTCGATTTATTTATTCCGTCTCCACAACGAGCACATTCTTCATGAGGGACTCTTTCTTGGACTGTTAGTGCACACCCTGCATGCAGAACAATACCTGTCTTAAGGTAGCTCTTGACTTATATTTTCAGAATGAATGGAAAAAGAGATGACCTTGTTTCTCAATGTTCTTTTTATGTACTAATCTTGTACAACTAGGATATAATGCATTTAACACAAAGACATTAAATTGTCTCTGCTTCTTGTAGAAACTACAGTTCTGTGATGTTCTGTTTATATACTTTACAGTAAAGATTAATAACTCTCACCTATTTGTGTGGCCATCAGCGTACCCACCCAATTGAGTTCCTAGTAGGTAAAAAATTTACTCTAAACTTAATGAGTCAGTGACTGAATATCCTGACAAGGAAACGGACAAAAGGAAAGCAGCCAAAGGCTCTACCCTAAACTCTGATATGCGACCTCGGCAAGTGAATGAACCACAAATGCCTGAAGCATAAAGTAAGGTTGAAGCTAAATTATCTTTAAATTCCCTTTCACCCTCATCCGCAATGCTCTGATGCAGGATATTCCACAAAGGAAAACGTAGCCATTGGAAGCTTAGCCCATAAGTAGTGCTACAATACAGAGAAGAATACAACACCGAGAAAAATAAAACAAAAACGGCCGCCATATATGTATGAGAATAATGAACAGAGCTGCATGTGAGCTTTAAATATTTTGAAGGAGAGACCACAAAAAACTTTTCTTTGCTTTCTAAGAGGTTTAACGTTCTATTTCATGTCTTCAATGCTCAGCTCTTCTGCACACATCTAACACGTCTGGATTATAAAGGAGTTGCCATTATCAGTTGATTTTCATTTATTAATGTAGCTTACCAAATACAGGTTTTTAAATGAAGCTAAGAAATTAACTATACTTTTATTTTCAACAAAGAATCCAAGTCAAACACATTTATTCTGATAACGATTGTTTGAAATGGCTTTCAAACAATCTTTGAGGCTCAGTGGAAGTATCTGTTATTCTATGAATTTAGCAAAAAAAATTAAACACCATTGGCAAATAAGACATTTCTTCTTTTCTGCTCATTCCATTACTTTCTGAAACATAAAGAGCAGTCCCTGGAAAGGAAAGCCTACACGGTAGGTGCTCGTGGAAACAGCCTGCATGCACTTTACAGAAGTGCAACTTTCAATTAACTCTCACAGCTTCTCCCTCCCACATGGCATAATGCTAAACCATGGCAGAGGTTCAAAATTCCTGAGAAACACAGCCATGGCACCAATAAGATCTCAAAGTGGAACATTTAGCAAACAATTTCGATGAAAGTCAAATCTCGGATTCCTTTTGTCTGAACAGATGGAATTAAAATGATAGTTTTGAAGTACTCAAGTGAATCCTATGCTCATGTAAATGTTTCCTTAACAAAAAGAAACTGAAAGTGAAAGGGGTAAATAATTCAAGTGATTAAAAACAGAAACACCAGACCATCTTGTCTCTAACAAATAAAGAATTCAGACACTAAATGAGATGCTATAGACTATGTTTGTCCTGATGGTAAGGTTACTGGGGAGGGCAAATGCTTCACGGGCCCCGAACAGAAAGACTGGAGGTTCCAACTCTACTAGATTGGCCTCTTAAAGAAGGCCTGGCACATTACTTCCCAAACTCCTCCATTGCAATAGCTGTGTAGCAGCACAACTCGACTCCAACCCCGTGGACTCCCCAGGAGTTGCTGGCAACCAGTACTGGCAAAGCTGTCTGTTAGTCCCAACTACGTGACTACCACCAGTATTGGTAATTTCCCACCTGGGCATGGCGTGCCTGTTCATATGCTGCTGATGAGTGTGAATTGATTCTGATTCCTAGAGGCCCATGAGACAGAGTGGAACTTCCCCACGGGGTTTCCTAATCGCCCCTGGAGCAGATTGCTATGGTTTTCTTCATCAGAGCCCAAAGTAGTTTCGAACCATCCACCTTTCAATTGGACGCCAAATGCTGACTGTACCCGCTAGAGCTTCTGAATAACGGATAGACTGGTGGATTTCTTTTTAAAAAAAAAAAGTCTACTGTGTCCAGCAGACTAATTATTACAAGTTCCATTCCTAGGAAATGAAGAATCAAGTGTATCCCAACTGAGATCATCGCCATAAGCACAGAGGAGTCCAGGTGTTCATTATGGATAGACAAGAATGAGAAAATCCGAGAATCACTCACCGCAGCCAGGACTAAGTTTATTCCCGAGCCATCGTTGGAAGCCTGCTAAACGGTGCTTGTCATTGGGGGTAGATGCCGTTGAGTCAGTTCCCCCTCTTAGTGGCCCCGTGGACGACGGACCCAGTCACTGCCTGGGCCTGGGCCATCCTCACAGTCACTCCTAGGTTTGCGCTCGTGTGGCAGACATTGCGCCAATCCAACCGGTTTAGGGTAGTTCTCTTTTTCACAGCCCCTCCACTCTACCAAGGGCTGAGGGGACTGAGAGCAAGCAAATTATATTCTTTTTTTAAATCACTTTATTAGGGGCTAGTACAATTCTTATCACAATTCATGCATCCATCCATTGTGTCAAGCACATATGTACATTTGTTGCCATCATCATTCTCAAAATATTTGCCTTCTACTTGAGCCCTTAATATCGGTTGCTCATTTCCTCCCTCCATCCCCACTCCCCCTACCTCATGAACCCTTCATAATTCAGAAATTATTATTATTTTGTCATATGTTGCACTGTCTGATGTCTCCCCCCCTGCCTTCTTCTCTGCTGTCCATCCCCCAGGGAGGAGGCCATATGTAGATTCTTGTAATCAGTTTCCCCTTTCTACCCCACATTCCCTCCACCCCCCAGGCATCGCCACTCTAACCACTGGTCCCAAAGGAGTCATCTGTCCTGGATTCCCTGTGTTTCCAGTTGCTATCTGTACCAATGTACATCTTCTGGTCTAGCCAGATTTGTAAGGTAGAATTGGGATCATTATAGTGGGGGAAAGGTAGCATTTAAGAACTAGAGGAAAGTTATATGTTTCATCGTTGCTACCCTGCACCCTGACTGGCTCATCTCCTCCCCACAACCCTTCAGTAAGGGGGTGTCTGGTTGGCTACCAATGGGCTTTGAGTCTCCACTCTGCACTCACCCACATTTACAATGATATAATTTTTTGTTGCTTGAAACCTGATCCCTTCGACAGCTCGTGGTCACACAGGCTGCTGTGTTTCTTTCATGTGGGCTTTGTTGCTTCTGTACTAAATGGCCACTTGTTTATCTTCAAGCCTTTAAGACCCCCGACGCTATATCTTTTGATAGCCGGGCACCCTCAGCTTTCTTCACCACATTTGCTATGCACACGTTTGGCTTCATTGATCATATTAGGAAGGTGAGCACCCACTGATATGATTTTTAGTTCTTTGATGTCTGATAACTGGTCCCTTCTACACCTCGTGGTCAGGCAGGCTGGTGTGCTTCTTCCATATGGGCTTTGTTGCTTCTCAGTTAGATGGCCCCTTGTTTATCTTCCGGCCTATAAGACCCCAGCTGCTATATCTTTTGATAGCCGGGCACCATCAGCTTTCTTCATCACGTTTGCTTATGCACATGTTTGTCATATTTTACACTGTTTGACCTCTCCCTTCAGCCATTTTTATGTTGTCCATCCCTCAGGGAGGAGGTTATATGTAGATCCTTGTAATCAGTTCCCCCTTTCTACCCCACATTCCCTCCACCCTCCAGGCATCAGCTTTATTCACCACATTTGCTTATGCAAACATTTTTCTTCAGCAATCGTGTCGGGAAGGTGTGAATCCTGGAATTCCAATTTAATAGAACAACATGTTCTTGCATTGAATAATTGCTTGACTGGAGGCCCAATGTCCATCTACTGCCTTAATACTAAACCTATAAATATATGCACATAGATCTGTTTCCCCACACTCTTATATAAATATATTTACATATGTACATTCCAGTCTTTAGACCTCTATAAATACCCTTTGTCACCTAGTTCTCTCTTCTATTTCCTTTTACTTTCCTCTTGTCCCACTATCATGCTTAGCCTTCATTTGGGTTTCAGTAGCAAATTACATTCTTGATATCTGTGAAGATCAAATTCTGTGAGGATTTACAAAGGTAGTACCTTTGGAAAATTTCTATTTTAAAGGTGCAAGCATTTTGATAAGATTATGGTTTTATAAAGTGTTATTAGGCATTTTGTGCTTCCCTTACCTTATTAGTCAGGTAAAGATGCCTACTTTAGAGGCATTCCCATGAGAAATGAAAGCTGTGGCTATGAAGTAAGGTATGTCCCTTGAAGAAAGCTTGCATATTTAAGAGACAGGGAATGATCAGAAACTGAAACTATAAATAAATAAACTGAAATTTTCAGATGTTTAGGGTAAATATTCAGAAATTTCAAAAGGTCAACAAATATCTTATTCTCTAAAACATTTTTTTGTAAATCCAACAAAAGGGACAACATGAAGAACAAACAAACAAAAAAAACCAGGAAACTGAACAACAGAGAATAGAAGACTCCCTGAGACTACTGTCCTGAGACATTCTGTAAACCAGCGGTTCTCAACCTGTGGGTCATGACCCCTTTGGGGTTCGAACAACCTGATCACAGGGGTCACCCTATTCATAACAGTAGTAAAATTATAGTTATGAAGTAGCAACAAAAAATAATTGAATGGTTGGGGAGTCACCACCACGTGAGGAACTGTATGAAAGGGTCAAGGCCTTAGGCAGGCTGAGAACCGCTGCTGTCCAACTAGAACTAAGCTGACATTGTAGGGAACTAGCAGAGTAGCACACACAACAACGGATATTGCCTGTAAGATTGCTGCTCTATGCAAATCCATCTACACACAACCAAAGGGAATTGCAATTACTCCATACAAAGGTGAGAAGCTACATGGCAGGGAAATAAAGAGGTGGAAGATATGGACTAAGTAGAATGAAAAGGATGTTGCCTCATTGTGACGAATGGAGCTAATTTTGATGAACAGCTTAGGTGCAAATGTGTCAAATAGGAACCAAACTTATATATACATCCACTAAGAACATAGTAAAATATATAGGGGCAAAAGAATGACAACAAATTTACAAAGAAATGACACGCAACTCAAAAGAAGAAAAATACAGGTATTTACCAAACAAAAAAAATTTTTAACAAATACTTCATTTTCTTTCATGAGATGGTTCAGCAGTTGAAATACATACTTATAACTAACCTCTAAGCAAAATTACAATAGGATTCCTAGAGTCTGGGAAATAAATTTTGAAATGTAAATGAATGAAGAACATGAGTTAGAGCATTCGATTTTCATAAAATAGCAAAAATAGGGATAAAAAACCCAACTGAGCGGTGACAGAATTCCCTCTATAAAATAAGTAGTAGAATGTATTTTGAAGCTATATTTGAAAGTGATTTAAAATTGTGGCAATGGAGCAAAATTTGTTATTTAAAGACTCGAAGGAGACACAATATGAATTTAATACAGACAGGTAGTAATGAATACATAAATGTTAGAAAGCATTTCCAAAACATGATATACAGAGATCTATTTTTGAACTGTAATAACTGATAAACATAAATAGTGTTTCTGGACTTCAACACACCAGTGAGATAACTCTTAGAAAAGGCCCACGTTCTGGATCAGATGTTCTACTTCTGGGAAATCATCCCAAGAAAATAATATAAGCATGGATGCAAATGTTTAGTGAGAGTGATGCTTGCATTGTTGTTGCTGGTAGGTGCCTTCCAGTTGGCTCTCACTCATATCGACTCCACATACAAAAGAACAAACCAGCACCTGGTCGTTTGACATCTTCACAATTACGATGTGTCAACTTCTCTTTCAACCCAGCCTTGTGTAAGACCATTGCATGTGAGAGCTTGCTCTTCTTCGCTGATCCTCCATTTCATCTAGGGACTGGCCTTTCTGAAAACACATCCAAATACATGACATGAAGTCTCACCATCCTCGCCTCTAAGGAGAATGCTGACGCACTTCCTGCGCGGCAGGTCCGTTTATCGTTCGGAAGTCCACGGTACGTTTGCTCTTCTTCAGCAGCACCATAATTCCAGTGCATCGGTTCTTCTCTGGTCTTGTTATTAATTGTCCGGCCTCCGCATACATAGGAAGGAGGCCATTGAAAGAGCCATTGCTTGGGTGAGGAGCACCTGAGTCTTCAAAGTGACATCTTTTTTCGACACCGCTTTAAAGAGGTCTCGTGCCGTATATGTGCTCAGTGCAATACAGCCATTTATTTCTTGATTGCTACTCGCATGAGTATTGATTATGGAGCCACGCAAATTAAAGTCATTGACAACTTCAATCCTTTCTTCATTTATCCTGACGCTGTCTCTCAATCCAGTTGTAAGGGTTTTTGCTTGGGTTACATTGAGTTGTGATGTAGACCGAAGGCGGCAAGCTTTGATTTTCTTCAGTAAGTGCTTCACACCCTCTTCACTTTCGGACAAGACGTGTCATCTGCATATTGCAAGATGACAGTAAGCTTTCCTCTGATCCTGATGCTGCAGTCTTCTTTACGCAGCCCACCTTCTTGGGTGATTTGCTCAGCACCCAGATGGAATAAGTATGATGAAAGGACACAACCCGGGCACAAGTGTCTCCTGATCTTAATCCATCCAGTGTTCCTTGTTCTCTTCACACAACCATCTCACGGTCTGTGTGCAGGTTCCTAATGAGCACAATGAAGTGGTCTAGACGTCCCATTCTTCTTAATGTTATCCATAGTTTGTTACGATCCGCACAATCGAATGCCTTTGCTCCCTTACTGCCAACAAGTCAACTTCACATAATAGCAATGCTGTAGGGACCCGATGGCAGAATTGCCTCTGTGGCTTTCTGAGACTGTACATCTCTCCAGATGATAAAGACTCATCTTCTCCCACAGAGCAGCTATTGAACTGCTGATCTTTTGGCTAGCAGCCCAATAGGTAACCTCCTCTGCCACCAGGGTTCCTATACTGCCTTTGTGTAGTTAATAAAAACAGAAGTCAGCATCTTTCCGGTACTATCTGCTTTAGCCAAGATTCAGCTGAGGTCAGTAAATTTATATTTCGTGCCATGCTTTCTTCTGAATTCTGCCTGAATTTTAGATAACTCCTTGTTTATGTACTGCTAAACCCATTTTAACATGGTCTTCTATAAAATTTTATTTGCAACATCAGTTTCCACACCCTGAGATCCTTGTTGCCTGGCAACCACCACCACCTGCTCTGAAAAGAATCTCATTAGACTAGAAGGTCATAGTGGCAGAAAATGTGAGACAAAACCCCAAATCATAATAAAGACCAGGCTTACTAGATAGAGATTCATCGGACCTCTGGGATTATGACCCTTAGCCACCCTTCATGTCTGAAACTGAACACACCCCATGCTAAAGATTCATTGATTTAAGATAAAGGGGGGGGGCAGCATTTACACAAAGTCAGCATTCAGAAGAAGGGTTAGGAGAGTAGCACGACTGGAGGCAGGAAAGGCAGCAAGGAGGTGGGATAAGCGGAGTTTCTCTGAGGGGATTATAATTACTAGATGAAGCAAAATGTGTACGAATTATTGAATGTAAAACTGATGTTTTGCTCTGTAAATCTCCACATACAAAATTCACAACAGAAAGTTGAAAAGAAAAAGAAATTACAGCAAACATTTGTATTGGTATGTGATATTAATGATACTGTTGAATAATTTCCGCTCTCTTGTAGAGCATCATTCTTTGGAATAGGCACATGTGTGGATCATTTCCAGTCAGCTGGGCAGCTGACTGTCTTCCAAATTCCTTGGCATAGCCTGGTGGCTTCCAGTGAGTCAATAGTGTGTTGAAATGTTTCAGTTGGCATTCCCTACGTTCTTGGAACCTAGGTTTCTGCTAAGGCCTTCTTCCTTCAACACCACTGGGTTTTGATCATTTGCTACCATTTGAAATGGTTGAACATAATCAGCCAAATATTTTTGGTAAGATGACTATTCCTTCCATGTCTCTTTGCATCTTCTTGCCTCATTCAGTATTGTGTCGATGGAAATCTTTAATATTGCAATTGAGGCTTGACATATTTTTTCAGTTATTTTGCTTGTTATATGCTGAAAATTTTCTTCCTTTTTGCTTTCTCATTCCACTTGTTGCACATTTTATTACAAGTCTATCTTGTCTTAAGCTTCCCTGATTTTCTGTTCAGCTCTCCACCATTTCTTCCATTTGCTCTAGCTACTCTGCACTAAACAGCGGGTTCAGAATCTCTTCTCCCCATCACTCTGGTCCTTTCTCTATTGCCTCTCTTTTAAATGACCTTTGGCTTTCTTCATGCACGGTGTTCTTGAAGTCATGTCACACACAGCTTGTTGTGTCTCTGTCATTCGTGTTCAAAGTATCAAACCTGTTCTTGAGATGTTTTTTAAATACAGGTGAAATATATTCAAGGTTGTAATGGATTTTCTTGTCCATTTTATTCAGCTTCAATTTGAGCTTCCACAGGAGCAAATGATGATCTGTTCCACTTGCAGGTCCTTCCCTCAGCTTGGCCACTGGTACCAAGCTTCCCCATCCTCTCTTCCCAAAGATGTAGCCAATTTTATTCTCATATATTCACTCTGGCAAAGTTAGGTGTGCATTCAACTCAATGAAGATGTTGACACAAGGTACTTGCGATGAAGAAATCCTTGGTCTTGCAAAATTCTATTTTGTGATCTCCAGCTTCATTTCTATCGAGAAGACCATGTTTTCCAAATACTTTTGTTTCCAACATTTACATTTCAATTTCAAATAATTATTAATACATCTTGATAGCACATTTGATCGATTTTCGACTGAAGAAGTTGGTAGAATTCTTCAATTTTGTCATCAATAGTTTTAGCTGTTGATGTACAAATTTAAATAGTAGTTGTATAACTGTATTTCCTTGTATGCAGATAGTTGTTACACTATCATGGACAGCACTGTACTTCAAGATATATCTTGAAATGTTCTTTTTGATAATGAACATGATGCCATTTCTCTTCAGTTCGCCATTCCTAAGATATTAAGCCATATAATTATTGACTCAAAATGGCCAATGCCAGTTCATTTCAGCTTACCAATGCCTAGACTATCTATCTTTAGTTTCCTATTCCATTTCATTTTTGTTGACTTTGAATTTTCCTAGTTTCATACTTCATACATTCCCTGTTCCAATGATTTGTAGATGTTTGCATTGTTTGCCATGTTTCTCATTTTCAGTCATGCACATGAAGGTCCTGACAACTTTGCTACATCATTATGGCCGAACATATTTTGAGAAAGATGTTTACTTGTGTTTTATCGACTGTGCAAAGGCATTCCACTGTGTGGACCATAATAAATTAAGGATGACTTTGAGAAGAATGGGAATTCCCATGAACTGTTCATTGTGCTGATTGTACATGTTTCAAGAAGCAGTTGTGCAAACAGAACAAGGGATGGCTGCATGATTTAAAATCAGGACAGGTGTGCATCAGGGTTGTATCATCTCATCATACTTATTCAATCTGTATGCAGAGAAGATAATCAGAGTAGGCGGCTTATATGAAGAAGAATGTGGCATCAGGAGAGGAGGAAGGCTTGTTCATAACTTGCGATATGCAGGTGCCATGACCTTGCTCGCTGAAAGCTCTTGCTGACTAAGAGTGAAGATTGCAACCTTTGAAGTGGATTATGAATCAATGTAAAGATCAAAATCCTCACAAGTAGGCCAGTAGGCAATATCATGATAAATGGGGGGGGGGGGTTTGAAATTGTCAAGGATTTTGTCTTGCTTAGCTCCACAATCAATGCCATGGAAGCAGCAGTCAAGAGATCAAAAGACACCCTGCATTAGGTGATTTGTATCCTCTTTAGAGTATGGAAAAGCAAGAATGTTACTTTGGGGACTAAGGTGCACCTGACTCAAGCCATTTCCGATTGCCTCATCTGCGTGTGGAAGTTGGACATTGAATAAGGAAGGCTGAAAAAGAATGGATCCATTTGAATTATGGTGTTAGAGAAGAATATTGAAAGTAACATGGACAGATAAATGGACAAGCCATCTGTCTTGGCAGAAGTACGGCCAGAATGCTCCTCAGAGGCAAGACTTCATCTTCCGTACTTTGGGCATATTGTCAGGGAGACCAGCCCTTGGAGAGGGACATCATGCTTGGGAAAGCAGAGGGGCAGTGAAACGGAGGAATGCTCTCAACACAATGGACGGACGCAGTGGATGAGCTAATGGGCTGAGGCATCGGGGCGATTGTGGGGACGACACAGGCTGTGCAGTGGCTCCCTCCGTGGTGTGGCCGTAACCGATTTGATGGCACCTGACAGCAAACGGCATACTTTGAGAAGGCATGTCTTCCCCATGTTGTGGGGGCTCTGTCCTGAGTAGCTCAGTTCCGGGCGCTTTTAGTAACCCTGTGTGTAATAGAGCAAACCCTGGGGTTCCTGCGCCATCCTCACGGTTGGCTGTATCGAATGCACAAGGCAGGCTTTCTACTCCTACCAAGAGTTAGTCTTGGAAACCCGCAGGGGCAGTTCTACTTTGTTCTACGGGGTCACTGTGAGTCAGCATCCACTTGATGGCAGTCTTCATATTATTATTAAACAATTTTGACCCTGAGAAGGTCCAAAGAGTTTCCAAGACCCTCACAGAAGCCTCCAGACCAGACTTGAGGTGATTCGAACTCATAGTGACCATCTACGACCAGGTAGAACATCCTCATTGGCTTTCTGGACTTTAACTCTTTACTGGCGCCTACCCCCACCTTTTTCTCCTCTGAGAACCACTGGTCTTCGCACTTTTAGCTCGTGTAGTTCTTCCTAATGGATTCTCGCGTACACTTGTCTCTTAATTTGGGAAGAGGTTATAGTTAGTTTCCCTGAAGTCATTTCTAATTCATGGTGGTGACTTGTTTAAGAGAATGAATGTAGCCCAGCCTTGTGCCGTCTTCCTGACTTCTAGTATTGACATCCATTTGTGCTGTGCCTCACCTCCCAGGACACTCATCTTCCAGGGCTCTATTGTGCAATTGTCTGTTATCATCCGTAAGATTTTCACCGCCTGATTTTTAGAAGTAGGACACCAAGCCTTTCTTCCAAGTCCGTCTTGAACTTACAGCTCTGCTGACACCTGTCCACCTTGAGTGCCCTCCTGGTACTTGAGATTCTGATGGCAGAGCTTCTACCATCCACCACAAGTCCCCACAGGAAGACACATGGAAAGACGGTAGTGGGAAGCAGTGGTTATGCATTTAAAATCCTGTCTTTTCAGATGTTTCCGCCATGAATTAAATTTCTCTTAATGTCCTTTTCACAGCTTTCCCACATTTCTCAGTATGATCATTCTGAGTTATTTCATTTTCTTTGCTACCATCAGTGGCACTCAGTTTTCTATTTTATTTTAGTTGACAACTGTTGGTCTATACTAAAACTTTGTGTGTGTGTGTGTGTGTGTGTGTGTGTGTGACCATTAGGCTGTTCTTTTGCTTGATTCTTAATTCTTCCCAGGCATGTCTAAAATTGTAATAAAAATACTTCAAATAATATATTTTCTGTGATCTGCTTTTGACAGTCACAGCACGAAATTTTGAATCTGTTCATCTATTAGGAGCCTGGTGGTGCCGCTGTTACTATAGAGCTGCTAATCTCAAGGTCAGTGGTTCGAATCCACCAGCTGCTCCAAAGAAGAAAGATGAGTCAAATGCACAGTCTTGGAAACCCACAGGACCAGTTCTACCTTGTTCTATTAGGGTCACTGTGAGCCAGAATCATTCAAGGGCAGTGAGGTTTTTTGGGTTTTTTTTTGGGGGGGTGAGTTCACGTGTTAGTCTATTGGCATGCTATTTTCCATGCTAAAAAAGCAAATTTTTCAAATGTATAGATATTTTGTAAGGAAAGATTATGCCAGAAGGCTTGAATACAAGATGGATCCAAAAAACCTCTGGAAAAAAAATCACATTATCTATTCATTCTATTTTTTCCATGACCATTTTGAACCTCCCAGTGTTTTTGCTATCAATTCAAGTGAGCATATTTTCTCATAAGATAAATGGATCGAGTAAGACTAGATGACCTCCAGTCTCCTCTCTCAGCCACCGCATTTAAAGAACACCAGAACCGTCACGCCCATTAGATTATAACAGAGTCAAAGGGCATTTTAATGGGCTTCTCGGATATACTCAAAACGTCTCTCTGGACTCTTCTCAGGGAATCTGGCCTGTTTGGACCAAGGGCCTAACCCGCTCAGGAAACCCGGTTTGGCAAACTGGACAAAGCAACAGATAGGAAAAGTGGGGGCAACAAGTGTACCCTTGAAGCCACAAACCCGGCCTTCAAATTCAGCCCGAGTTCCAGCTTCCCCAGCAGGCAAAGTTAATTGCTCCTTAGGGTGATCTCATAAGCCACCTTCCCTTTGGGTCCCAAAGGATGTTTACTTTCAGCCTTAGGAACCTGTCAGCCATGGGATCCCCTCTTTGTGGGGTGAGCCCCACAATGCCTGGGGCAGATCCTGGGGGGTAACAATGAGCACAGCACTGAGGAAATTGTACTCCAGAGGCAACTGGGCCCTTTGGACAGGGCTCTGGGGCCCGGGGCTGGGGGTTAGGGAGTTCTACGGCAGACCCACCCGAAGCCCCGCTGTCGCCCAGGCTTCAGGCCAGGGTGCGCACTGGACTCCCGGGAAGCCCTTCCTACCTTGGGCTGCCAGCCAAGGGGCTGGGCGTGGGGACAGGCTCTGGCGCTGCTCTCCCTGTGGCAGGGGCGGGCAGAGCAGCAGGCAGGTGTTAGCGTGGCTGCTCTGGACTCCATCTGGCCTGAGGTCAGGCCCTAGCAGGAGACCCCTTTCTCGCCCTGGGTGGCTTCCACCAGCCCCAAATCCTACTGCCCTCCCTTTCCGGAGGGCGCCCACCCCTTGAGTGGAGATAGAAGGTGCAGGCTTCCGGCCCAGGTAGGGGTCTGGGGGGTGCCCGGTCCAGGGGGGGTAGAAGGGAGCAGGGAGTGCGGCTTGGGGTGGGGGCTGGGGCTGGGGTCCTTGGGTGCAGGAGGCCCATGGAATTGGGGGGAGACTGCCTGGTCTCTCTCTCTCTCTCTCTGCTTACGGTGTGGTGGGGTACAGCCTGAAACGCCAGTGCTTCTGTACAGAGCAGAGTTCCCGTTTGCCCCGTCGGTGAAAAGACCTTAGTTTGCAGCGGATAGCGTGTTCAGGAGTGACGTTTTCTAAGAACAGCTTGGGTGAGCTCATGGAGATGGGAGAAGCAGTGAACCTCATTGACAAAGAAAAATCCTGCTAAAAGATCCCTTCGAGCTTGTTTGGCATGCCTCTCTGTTCCCACAGCCCGACGCTATGCCTTATAGTCACGCTTTGCTAGAATGCCCTAAGAGAAAGTCCCTTTTTTTCTTTCTCCAGTTACTAATGTGAGAACGAGAACTAGATGTAAGCCATCAAATTGCCTTTGTATGGGCTATTTCAGTTTGACATATATATATGAAACTTGAAGCGCCAAAGGACTAGATGTAAGCCATCAAATTGCCTTTGTACGGGCTATTTAAATTTGACATATGTATATGAAACTTGAAGCGCCAAAGGACTAGATGTAAGCCATTAAATTGCCTTTGTACAGGCTATTTCAGTTTGATTTAAATATATATATATATATATATATTTCTTTTTATGAAACTTGAAGAGCCAAAGGATTCTCATTGGGTTTTTGTTGGTGGTGGTGGTTGTGTGTGTGTGTGTGTGTGTGTGTGTGTGTAAATTAATCGACTTTTTAAAACTGTCATTTACATTGATTCAGTAACTTTAAAGTTGCCGTATGCTGTCACAGGGAATATGTGTTTTGCCTTAATTGTGTGAAAGCCATTGAAGAAAAAGATAAATTAAGCTCTTGCTGCATTACTTACGTGTGTCTAGTTTCCTTACTTAAACCCTGAGTGGGTATCCTGTTGGAGCATATCTTTTGCGGTTCTGTTCACAGGACCACAGCTGCAGTGGGGCACTTATTCCATGTCCTGGTATCTGAGCTTTCTAATGCATTAATTTCAAGGTTTGCTAAAGGTAGGTGATAACGTTGACAAGTTTTCTGGGCATGCTTAAGCCTAAATGCCAAATCTTGACAGATAAATGAGGGCACGTTATTTATGTCATATTGATTTTTATTGCATTACAAGAGATAATATTTTTAAAATGGAAAAATGTAGTGATGTATAAGCTTTCAAAGATAACTTGGATGTGTGATACGGTGTCTAGCATATGAAAAATCACTCTCATTTGTCTTAGTCCTCTTCTATTATTGATATTGGGAACAAAAAAGTTAAAAGTAAAAGATTCCATTTGGTGATCTTCAATACCAGCTTGGTGAAGTCATTACACTTTGGGCTGCTAACCACAAGGTCAGCAGTTCAAAACTTCCAGCCTCTTTTCAGGAGAATGACAAGAATTTCTACTCCAGTAAAGAGTTACAGTCTCAGAAACCCACAGGGGAAGTTCCAGCCTGATTTCTAGGATCACTATGAATCGAGACTGATTCGATGGCACTGAGTTTGATTTTTGAGTTTCTTTTTAATACACTCATATCTACTCAGAGATTTGAGACACATCGCAAAACAGGAGACTGTCCTCCTGTCCCTTTCCTTTTTGCCATAGCTTAGAGTCTAATTTTGATGGCAAATACTCATCGAAAAATAACATCCATCAGGGATTAGCTGTTAAATTCAAAATTTGTTACTACTGATTTTGTGAAATAAAGTGCAGATATACTTTAGAATAGGGAACTCCTTAGATGCAAATGATACAAAATTCTGATCTAAAATTGTTTATCTTTGTAGTAAGTTTATGAAGTCACTGCCTAAACCATTCATTTCCAACTTCTGCTTATTTCAAATAAATAAAAAGGAATTGCTTCATTAGTTTTTCCCATTGGTTTACAATTTGAAAGATTGTTTTTGACAAAATGCCTTTCTTCTGCCATCGCCCCATTACCCACTGTTGGTGCTGTTGGCCGCCATCAAATGGTTCTGACTCTTGGGGACATCATGTGTGTCAGAGAGAACTAATCTTTTGGAAACAGATCGCCACCAGGAGGGCAAATACTGGTATAAGACTCCCATTTGTCTTCCTAACAGCTGAGAAGCCCTGGTGACATGGTGGCTATACTCAAGAACTGAAGTTCAAAACCACCAGCTTTTCTGGGAGAAAGAGGGACTTTCTACTCCTGTACACTATTACAGTCTAGGAAACTCACTGGCCAGTTCTTCTCTGTTCTACCGGGTCACTAGGAGGCAGCATGGACTCTTAGCAGTGAGCTCTCTCCATCCCCACCCCCCAAACAGTTGTAACAAATTCATATGTCACTTTGGGTGACATATAAGGAGTCAAAATCCTCATGTTTGGAAGCATTACTCTTCCGAATTGAAATAAGCTATCATTTCTTCAACACCTAATTTTTACGTTGGCCTTTAACCTGATTTGTTCTTATCGCCACCACTTACCTGCATTCTGGCCTTAAAAATGTCAATTAATCCCAGTTCATGTTTTCTGATAGTAGAGGCTATTTTAATACCTTTCTGAAAGATGTCTGTTGAATATTAAATGACCAAATGCATGTAAAAGTGTAAGCGCATTAGACACCTGGCACATACTAATTCCAAAAATGCCAGCCACTATAACTATTTCATTTCCCTGCTGTTTGGGGAGATGAGACCATGGGAATAGACATATCTGTATTGTCCATTTCCTTGATAAAGAATAGAGAGATTTCATAGACTGATAGCTTAATGGATACATTTGGTATGTTTATATGGGCCAGTTCAGGACTTTAAAACAATTGAATTATTTACCACCATTTTAAAATTAGCAAATTTTACATGAATTCCCAAAAGAGAAAAAATGGGGCCAAGTAGGGCTTGCCAGGGCAGGCAGCTGAAACACAGAAGTGGCTGCCTACTTTGCATAGTGGATCCATCCTCCACCTTGCCACATTCCCTGCTTTCCTCTTACCCAGCTGTTTCATTCAATATTGCACCACCTCATACCTTCAGACATTTGACTGTGTGACTTCTGACCAGTGGTGGGATTCAAATCATTTAACAACCGGTTCACTGCCCTAAGGACCATTTTATGTATAAAAACAGATATACCAAAAGGTAGTGTGTTAGGTCAGGTTGACTGGAGAAACAAATCCAGAGACACTCATATATGTGTGTGTAAGAGAGACTTTTATATCAAAGGGCAATTGTGTATTGAGAAAACATTCCGGCCCAGTTTAGATCAAGTCCTTAAGTCCAATATTAGCCTACATGTCTGATACTAGTCCATAAATTCCTCTTCAGACTCACATTGCCACTTGCAATGATGCCGAATACAGGAAGATCACAGGTTGGTGGGTGGAAAGTCTCGTGGATCCAGTGGCGGTGGAAGCATCTCAGCGCTGGCACAGGTCTCCATGTGGCTCCTCCAGCTCTGTGAGTGCGGCTCCTCAACAGGAAGGTGAAGCCCAGAGAGAGTGTGGCCCACATCCAGGAAGTAAGAGAGGAAGTTCCCAGAATCCTCATGAAAAGGCCACGCCCCCAAGGAGGCAGCATCAGGCTGTCACCTGATTGACAGGCTAGACTCCACCTCTTCACTTTTAATATCCTCAAGGTGACACGAGATTATGTCACTACCACAAGTAGTTTATTATGTCATACAGTTAACACTTAAATAAGAACCATAAAAGAAGTGCACAAACTAGGTTATGTTATAAGGTTTTGAAATATTAATGAAAAATAGTAAATAATACCTTCCAAAGAAATAAAAATATCAGTTAAGGTATTTCCATATTGCTTCTTGATTAGCACCCTCTTTTGGAATATATTTTTGCCTTTATCCGAGCATAATCGACTATATGATTTATGCTTAACCATCTTTTCACTGTAGAAGTAGGTTTCCATTCCTTTGACCAAAATGTACTGCCGTTGGGTCAATATGAACTCATAGTGACTGTCTAGAACAGGTAGAACTGCCTCTGTGAGTTTCAGAGACCCTAACTCTTTACAGGAATAGAAAGCCCATCGTTCTCCCCTCTTTCCTTTAGCGGTAGATCAATTAGACAATAGTCATTGTGGTTGATATGCTAGAAGCAGTTAGGCGACATCTCTCCTCTGAACATCTTATGTTCGTCTTTGCAAAACCCCTTTCCATTTCTGCTGAACTCACAGCAATTTTTCTGAAAATATTTTCAGCTCTTAAAACACCTTCGGGAATAGCACAATCCACTCATAATGTCTCATGGAGTTTGAGGCATAACGCAAAGCTGAAACCAAATGACAGTGTCACCCTTGTAACAAATGCTAAGGAATAAAAATGTAATATTTCATCAAAAGGATGACAAGTTATATGAAATAAATGAATATTACAAGCATAATTCCATCTGATTGTTTTCTGCCTGTGGATGGAATTAATCTCATTACAGGTGCTTCACATATTCTGCACATATGAATGATAAATAAAGAGTCAGAAATGTCCATTTGTGATTTCCACATTGGGCAGCTGCTCAGCCACCCCCTTAAAGAGAGCCCTGATCACAAGTGTCATTTTAAGAACCAGTTAGACAAACTCAACGGAAAACTAGGAACTGGGTCTGACAGATCAGTGCCAAGCACCTGAACCCCACCACTGCCGCAACTCAGAAAATACGACCTCCCAATCTGAGCTGGTGATGGGGTGGCCTGTACTGTAGCACCCTGGGAAGAGATCATTCCTACCTGCTCCAGCGTGAGTGGGACTTGGTGCCTCACTGTAGTCAACTAAATGTGAGTGGAAGTAATGCATGCTACTTCCATGTGGGATGGGGAGATCATTTTCCTTGTGTGTGTGTTTTTTATAACTGTCCTATTGACATATAATTCGTGTATCATACAATTCATTTTTTTTCACTTCCATCGAGTCAATACAGACTCATACTGACCTGATAGGACAGGGTAGAACTAACTGCCCTTGTGAAGTCCTGAGACCATTCAAAAGTTCAATCGCATTCAAACAAGTTGGGAAATCATTGCCATGATCAGTTTTGGAACCTGTCCTACTTTCTTTTGTTCATTATTGTTAGCTCCCCGTTTATCCCGGATCGTCCATGCCACGCCCCCACGGATCAAGTTTATACACTCGCTGTCCTGGATTTCATATACAGAAAAGCATGCAAAAGCAAAAGAAATAAAGCCTAAAAACAACAAGGACAAAATAAAACAGAAAATATTCGAAACCGGAGCACATTTTAAATGGGTCAAATGGGATAAAATGATAAGATGTCAGAGGTCAATCTAACTATATTGGATGTGAATAATCCACTTTACTGTGCCTTCTTGCAAATGGCTTGGGGCTTTCCCTGTCATCTGTGAGGTTGCTGTTTGGTGCTGCCCAGTGGGATCCTGCCCATAGCAACCCTAAGGCAACGGAAGGAGACACCCCCGGGCCTGTGCCCTTCGCGCAGTTGTTCTTACGTTTGAGTCCACGGTTGCAGCCACTGTGTCGGTCCATCTTGCCAAGAGCCTGCCTCTTGTTTGCAGCCCCGCTTCTTAACCAAGCCTGATGTCCTTCTGCCGGGACTGGTCTCTCCTGACCATATAGATGTCCAAAGTACATGAGACATAGTCTTGCCATCCTTGCCTCTAAGGAGCCCCCTGGCCGTACTTTTTGCAGGGCAGATTTGTTGGGGCTTTTGGCAGTCCGTGGTGCTTTCGGGATTCCAGGCCAGCACCGTCATTTGAATGCCCGATTCTTGTTCAGCCTTCCGTATTCATCCTCCAGATAGCGCACGCAAAGAGGAGTGATCGAGAATGCCATGGCTCGGGTCAGACTCATCATCCTCCTCCTCAAAGTAAGGTCCTTGCATTAACGAGGTCCTTGCATTAACACTTTAACGAGGTCTTGTGCAGCCAGTTTACCCACGGCAATGTAGCATTTGATCTCTTGACTTTGTGGATGCAAACAAGACAATATCCTCAGCAAATTCAACCTTTTCTCCATTTATAATGATGTTCCCAGATTGGACCAGATGTGAGGCTTTTGTTCTTCTTTACCCTGAGCTGTAATCCAGCCTGAAGGTTACAATCCTTGATCTTCATCAAATGCTTCAGGTCCTCCTCACTCTCAGCAGGCAAATTGGCATCACCTGCACAGAGTGTTATTAAACTTCCTCTAATCTTGACGCCACATTCTTCTGTTATCCATCGCTTTCTGCATGCCACCTTTCAGAATTTAAGCTCTAGTACCATTCCCTCCTCAAAATTTGGACTGTATTATTTACAATCCTCTGTCACACTGACTGGTGGTAAGATGGAAGGAGAAGAGGATTCCATTGGCTCGGATTTCTTAAGGATCACGATTCCTGGTGACACTGCGAGTTAAGCATTAAACTGCTAACTGCAAGGTAGGCTGTTCAAACCAGCCAGCTACTCCAAGGGAGAAAGATGAGACTGCTGTTGCCATAAGAGAATTATAGCCTCATAGAGGACTCCTCATGTCAGCTGGGATCAGAATTTTGAGAGAGGGGAGCATTAACACTTAGTGCCTGCCATGTGAAGGTATGATGAGGTTCCCCCAAACTGACTGACATTCCTGTCAGAGTGATGGGGAACACTGATGGGAAATACTAGTCAGGAGGGGGAGAGGGAGCATACATGCCTGAGAGAAGACACGTGCATATCTTTTAGTAGAAAAGGGGGGAAGACCAACTTCCTAGCAAGAAAACATTGACTAACAATACTTGTAAGGATGCTGAGGGAGGAGTACACCTGGTAATATGTACCTAACAGGCGACACTGGTCTGAGTTTCGTATCCCCCCTGGGGACACAGGCCGTGTGCCTAGCATGCTGAGACATTGAGTCCTGGATCTTCAAGCTATACAACATGCTCCGGAAACCATCCCAGAGGGATCCAATGGGGAAACCCTACTAGATTAACCAGACTCTACCTCAAACACACCTGCCACCTGAGGACTTAAGACTGAAGTTACATGGTGTGTGAAGAAGCAGAAGACAGCTATACTAAAAATATTGACCTCTCAGTAGGTGGACTAACATTTACTACGACTTCAAGCTCTGCTTGCTATATAGGATGCACATTATTCTGGTGGACCCGTGAATGACTTTGTCAGTGAATATGACCAGAAGTTTTGCCTGACCACTGACATTGTTTGTGCAAGCACTGTCCAGTCACGCAAGGATTTACTCAGCACAGGTGGATAATCCAGGTATTGGGATGTATAGTTAGCTCACACTTGTTCAGTCTCCCTTTCTCAATATTTGTTTTGTTTTTGATAAATTAGTACCATGGGTTAATCAATGACCCTGCAGATAGAAGGTCCTCCTGCTCCAGGAAGATGATCAATAAAATTCTTTACCATAAATTAAGAAGCAGATTTAAAAAAATAGATTTGAGAATGAGTTTTGGACTCATATTTAATCCTAGTCCCAATCTAAGAAAAATCATAAATGGTTTCGGGAAAAAAAGTAATATCAAAAAAATAAAAACAAAATCTGAATCACAGGCACAGAACCTCGGTGTCGGGTCACTATGAGTCAGACGAGAATCGTTAGCAAAGGGTTTAGATCGGGGCTTCCAAGGCCTTTGGCTGCCTGAAATGTACATGTAATATAACCAAAAAAATACATGTTCATAGTATTCTGCCTCCCTCCCCTGCCCCGTGCCTCAAAGTCATTGGGAGGCACGTGTAGGCTTGTCTAATAATTTGTAAACCTTGTCCTTAAAAACCTATTTGGGTTCTTATAACAATTCTGAAAAATGTTTAAGATATGATTCATTACCTACATTGTATGGCTGTGGCTATTGAACCTTATGGGCTTAAACTGATGCTACAGCTTAAAATTGTGAAGTGGTTCTCACTAACTTTTGATAGAAGGAGAAATTCTCTAGGGAAAAATAGCCCGTAAAGCTCTTAGCTTTCTTGGTTGTGTAAACCTTCTCCTTTTAGCAGGCACTTTCTTGGAAAGAGATACACAATTTTTGCGTCCTCTACCCATAGGGCACCCAAAAATAATAAAGAAAAAATAGCCTTTCTTTGGTTATAACATTTGGTTCTAGACAAGGACCTGCACTTTACCACTGCAAAAGAAGAAAAGGAGCGGCAGAGAAGAGAGTACATGTACACAGGTGTGTGCAGAGATTGCTCTCTCTGTTTGCGAAATACTTTTTAACAAATTAAAGGGTTCAGTACACTGGCTGTCACTCCTTTGAAACAGACCACACATAGAAATGGGCAAGAATTGTTCTCAATTGTATTTCATTTTTGTCTTACGGAGAAGCAAGCTGGGAGGGAGGTTGTGTCAGTTCATGTGGCCTGTAGCAAAGCGAGATCAGAGTTCTCTGTGAGTCTGAGTTTTAAAGTTCGATCAGAAAAGTGATACCTTGCACTCATTGGGTTATTCAGCCCTGTGTGTCTGTAAGATTGTCTGATTTAGGAAACTCGTTTTTGTTTTGTCTTTGGTAAACAAGAAGGAAGGCTTTATTCGCCGTATATATTTGTGTATGAGCCGAGTTTTGTCGGCACATTTTTAATGCAGTTTTTGTAGTAAACTGAGGCGCCTCGGTTGATATTCGGGTTTGCTTATACTTGAGTCTATACGGTAATTATTCTAACAGTATTACCAGGAGACTAAGCTACACGATAAATTCAGATCAGGCCTCACTCGCTTGCTAGGACAGTAACTTTGTGTGAGCCTGGTGCTGTGTGATTGTGTGGAGAGAAAGTCTAGCCATCCGTGCAGGGCACTGAGGGACCAGGCAGACAGAGACAACACCGAGCTAGGAGGCAGAAAGAGTGGAGAGTTCTCCGACATGTCCTAAGGAGAGTCTTTGCAAGTGGTGAAGAGGAAGCTTGGGTTGAGGCTAAAAACCGAACAACCACCACAAGTCTGCTGCTGTTGAGTTGATGCTGATCTAGAGCGAGCTCACAGCACAGAGGAGGACTGCTTCGTGGGCTTCCAAAGCCGGAGCCTCCACCGAAAGAGCCAGCCACGTCTTTCTTCTGTAGAGGAGCTCTTGGGTTCGACCTGCCAGCCTTTCAGTTAGCAGCCAGCGCGGAGCCCCGCTCCACCAGGAGGAGCGTGGGCAGGTAAGAGATGGTCAGACCATTGACGGTCTGGAGAAAACACTAAGTGGGTGCTGAGCAGTTGTCGGTGCAAGTACTTTGTGCTCGACAGCTGATCTGAAGGTTGGCAGTTGGAGCCCACCCCCTGGTGCTCCCAGGAAGGACCTGGCAGGCTCTATCTGAAAGGTCGCAGCCATAACAGCTCGGTGGCACCAAATGGGGTTGCATGAGTCAGAACCAACTCAACGGCAATGGGTAAGATCTGGGGAAGAATCCATCAGAGTTCTGTGTGGGGATCCTTCTGGCTCCTGTGGCGTGGAGGCATTGGTTCTGTGGCTGGCCAGCGGGCATTCGAGCTTCTCTTCCATGCGAGGCAGGAACCGCTTTTGCGGCTCACGTAAGCTTTATCTGATGTTGCTTCAGCAGCTCCACAGAGCTGGAAAGGAAAGGAAGGGCCCTCAAATGGCCCTTTACTGGCTATCTAAGCGAATGCGTTTAAAGGGAAGAATTACAGTGACCACCTAATGCTTGGTTTGGAGTATAGCCATCTGCTTCCATACATTATAGATCAAGACAGAAATCCCATTTCCATTGAAAAATAGTATTCTCTTGATCAGTGGTTCTCAACCTTCTTAATGCCACGACCCTTTTATACAGTTCCTCATGTGGTGGTGACCCTGAACCAGAAAATGATTTTCGTTGCTACTTTACCACTGTCCTTTTGCTACTGTGATGAGTTGGGTGACCCCTGTGGAAGGGTCATTTGACCCCCAAAGGGGTCACAACCACCAGGTTGAGAACCGCTGCTCTAGCTGTACTTCAGAGGCTTGATGACACCGAGGATTAACTGAAGATTGGCAGTGTGACTCTAACTGGAGAAAGATGTGGCAGCCTACTTCTTAGACTAATTACCTGTACCTAATTACTTATCATTAGGATTCCGGCCTAGGAAACCCTCTGGGGGCACTTCCAGCTTCTATAGGGTTGCTTAGTCAGAACCAACTGGTCAGCAGCAAGCTTTTTGATTTAAATGTATTTTTGAAAATGTTAGCCGTTCAGTTGATGAATAGTTGTTGTTATATTTATAAGTAAAATATGTTCAGATACATTTGGGATATGATCACCTCTGAGATACTGTTCCAGCCCTTTCTACTAACAACTTTGATCAGTACACTGGAGCATTCTACCCAGAGTCATTTTCTATCATTCACTTATCTATTCTCCTTCAAGATTTAGAGGGAAGAATTTAGGAGTATAACATGTAGGCGCATTTAGTGTGACCATTTCAAGAAAACTACATAAATTTTTATTATTTTCTTCTATAAGATGTTTAAATGCATTTAAACTCAGTTTTAAAATTTATTGGTATAAGATTATGACCTTTTATTATTTTTTAATTAGTAAATTTACTCTTTAGAGTAACCTTAGGTTTATATTAAATAAAGATCTTACAGAGAGTTCCATATATATATATATATATATATATATATATATATATATATATATATATATATCCACCTGACAGTTCTCCCAATTACTAGCATCTTGTACTAGTGTGGCACATGTGTTGTAATTCATATATACCTTGGGCATATATGCATTGACATATGATGTTTGCATTGGTCCCCATAATGTCTTCAGTTCCCAGCCGCCAGTCGCTGCTCAGGAGAAAGACAAGGCTTACCCCTCCTGTAGGAACTCCAGTCTCAGAAACCCACAGGGGAAATTCTAGCCTGTGCTACAGGGCCACCATGGGTTGGCAGCGACTCGATGGCAGTGTGTTTTTCATTGAGTTGTAAACTAAAGTTTGTAGTTTTCATTAGGGCTCCCTCTGTGTGCTGACAGCTTTTTTTTTCTAAATTTGGAAAAGTGATCATATCAGATTCACCACCGCAGGATTGTACAGAATAATTTCATCCCCCTGAAAAGTCTCTGTTCCCATCTTGTAATCCCTCTCCTTGTTCCCCAAACTCTCGACAAGTGCGCATCTTTTCACTGTCTCCGTACTTGTTGCCTTTCCCGGAGAGTCACAGGTTAGAGTCAGCCTGCAGGAAGGCTATTCAGACTGGCTGCTCTCTCTAAACAATGTAGGCTCATCTTTACGGGTCTTTTGTCTTGTTGCGGCTTCACAGCTCATTTCTCTCCACCATTTAGGCTAGTTTGTATGCTGTACCACTCACTGTTCATTGTGCCATTCACTCTGTGAAGGGTGTCTTGGCTGCTTCCAATGTGGGGGTGTATGAATAAAGCTGTTAGAAGCATTTCCGTGTGATTTCTTTATGTGACCATACATTTTCAACTCAGCTAGGTGTCTGAGTTTCTGGGTCATATGGACTATGTTTGCTTTATAAGAAATTCTGGACTGTCTATGAAAGTGGTTGTATCTCTTTGTGTTCTCATCAGAAATACATGAGAGTTCTTGATACTCCGTATCCTGAGCATTTTATACTGTCAGTGTTTAGGATTTCAGCCACTCTAATTGGTGTGTAGCAGTATCTAATTGTCTTAATTTGGATTAACCTCATTATTCCTTATGATTTATGGCTTTGGGCAACTTTTTTATGCTTCCTTGCCTCTCAGCACTGGAAGCTGAGGTCACTGGGATAGAGTGAGCATCAAGGCCAAGTTCTCACTGCAGATACAGGGACCATAGAGGAAACACAACCACTGATGAAGATTCCATGTGACACAGACAAAGAACGGAGGGTCTATCCTGGCCTTTCACTTCCTCCTACCAGTCATTGCTTCCTGCACGGAACTCTTATTGGCAGAATCTTGCATAAAGCTAGTGAAATAAGGAGTGTGGGAAATATATCTTTGAGTGTCAGCACCCAAGTTGCTGAGCTTGTGTGGTCTTCCACAGACCAGAAACTAAGCAGTGGATCTCGAATGCACTGAACAATAATTTTTAAACTTCCCAAAGTGCAATATGGAAACAAAACGGATGAAGGAGAGAATGGAATGTTCTGCACACCAATTCTCGGAATCATAGCTCTGAAGAGACTGGAGAGAACTCAGTCCCCGATTTCCTCCATGGAGCCAGGCCCTGGGAAGTGACTTTGAGGCTCCATTGCTGGTGTGACTTTTCCAAAACACAACTTGCAGTTTGACCTTAGAATTTCTATTTCTAGGAGCTCTGCGCTGTGATTTTAAATATGATGGGCAGGGCAGGACTTCTTGGGAAAGTGACAGCTGGTGGAGACCTTGAAGGAATTGAGGGAATGAGCCATGTCATAGGAGAAAGAACAATTCTGGCAGGAGGATTATGCTGCATTAGGATCCTCCTTGCTGGTTTTAGAGGGAGCACGAATTAGTTTATTATGAAGACTAAATTTAAATAGAGGTATATAAAAAGAAGAAAAACTTTTGAAATTAAGAGTGTTAAGAATAATTATTGAAATTATGAGGTTAAGATCCTGAAGTAAAGTGCTATTTTCATTATGCTGTTGCCTCTCCCCCCCCCCGCCCCCGTTGTGGAGGATACAAAAACCTATCCAGTATAGAATAAAGTCACTGTAAAAAAAAAGGCAATTCTTCATTTTTAAAGAATGTAGATTTTAAAGACATTTCAGCACTGTCATAAATGCATACATAGAGTAAATATATATGCGCACCACTTGTCTGTCAGTTTGTCATACTGCGGTGGCTTGCGTGTTGCTGCGATGCTAGACGCGGTGTCACTGGTACTTCACAGACCAGCAGGGACACCCAAAGTGAACAGCTTTCCGCAGAGCTTCTGGACTAAGAACAGACTACAGAGAAGAGATAGGCTGTCCACTTCAGAGGAATTAAGACTGAACTTACTGCTTTCAAATCAATACTGACTTATAGCAACACTGTAGTACAGGGTAGGATTGCCCCCTGTGAGGTTTTGAGAGTACCGCGGCTTATAGAAATAGAAAGGCCATCCTTCTCACAAGGAGCTGCTGGTGGGTTCAAACTGCTGACCTGATGGATCGCAGTCTAATGCAGAACTACTATGCCATGAGGGCTCAGGAAATAGCCACTGAAATTTTTATAGATAACATTGAAACATTGCCAGACACTGAGGCTGAAAAATAGAAGCAAAACATTGTCAGAGATAGTTCCAGAATATAAGCTCCTCAGGTCAGAAGGCACTCCAAATGTGACTGAATAAGAACTGCCTTCTCAAAGTAGAGTCAACCATAATAGCATGGATGGAATATAGTTCATGAGAAGGACACCCTCAGGCTCTTCATTTACTAGTGGGGCAGGACTCAAAAGAAGAAGAAACCACTTCTGAAAGTACCAAGTAGTAACTCAGACCTGGAATGGACAAAGTATGAATCGATGAAATTTGAAAGTTGTTAAAAATGAAGTTGAATTCAAAAAGATTGATACGCTAGATCAGTGGTTCTCAACATTTCCGATGGTCTTAGGAACCAAGACGCCTCTCCTGTCTGTCTCCAGGCAGCTCTGCCCACATGCAAATATCCCCACATGCAGGGTCACGACAACATGAGGAACTATACAAAAGGGCCACAGCATTAGGAAGCTTGGGAACCACTGCTCTAGATATTAATGAGTAGAAAGGAACTAATATAGGCCATTTTGAATTAGAGAACCATATGGTTTGCTGGCTGCGAATGACAGATTCATGAGGAAGGATGTTGCCTTCATCATCCCAAAGGACATTTCAAGATCTACGTGGAAGTACGATGCCATCTGTGGCAGGACAGTATTTATACCCACACAAGGAAATCCAGTCTATACCACTGATATTCAGATTTATGCACTAACCATCAAAAGGAATGAGGCTGGAAGTGGAAGATTTCTACCAATGTCTTCAGTCTAAAATTGGTCAAACATGCAATCCAGATAGATGCATTGATAATTTGGGCTATTGGAATGCAAAAATCGGAACCAAAAAAGGGAAAAACGGCAGTTGGAAAATATGGTCTTGGTGATAGAAAAGAAGCAGGATAGACTTTTTAATGATAGAATTTTTCAAGGCCAATGACTTACTCATCCCCAATACCTTTTATCTCAACAACACAAAGAGTGACTATGTAAATGGACTTCTCCAGATGGACTACATAGGAATGAAATTGACTACCTCTGTGAGAACAGAAGGTGGAGAAGCTCAATAGCAGCAGCAAAATGAGGCCAGAAGTTGAGTTTGGAACAGGCCATCAGTTGCTCTTATATAAGCTCTGAAAAATGCTGAAGAAAATGCAAACAAATCTATGAAAGCCAAAATGTGAGTTTGACTACATCCTCTCTGAATTATGAGACCCTCTCAAGAACCGATTGGATACATCAAACACCAATGACAGAAGATCTGACGAGCTGTTGGAGGACATCAAGAACCTCTTACATGAAGAAGTCAAAGGGTCGTTAAAAGGACAGGAATGAAAGAAAGGCTCAAATTGTGAGTCAGAAGAGACTTGCTCATAGTCATAGAGTAGCTAACAAACAGGGAAGAAATAAGGAAGTCAAAGAGTGGAACAGAAGATTTCAAAAGGCAGCTTGAGAAGACAAAGTAAAATATTACAATGAAATGTGAAAAGACCTAGAATTAGAAAATTAAAAAGGAAGAACACACTTGGGAAAATTCAAGCTTAAGTTGCAATATTGAAAGATTCTATGGCAAAGTATTGAACGACGCAGAGAGCATCCAAAGAAGACGGAAAGAAGACAGTCACTGTGCCAAGAAGAACGATTGGACGCTGCTATTTCAGGAAGTAGCATGTGAGCAAGAAGCAGTTGTACCAAAAGAAGAAATTCAAGCAGCACTGAAAGTACCATCCAAAAACAAGGCTCCAGAAATTGATGGAATGCCAATTTAAATGTTGCCAGGAGTTGATGAAGCATTGGAAGCACTCACTCACCTATGCAAAGAAATACAGGTACTTAGAAACTGACTAGAAGAATCCATGTTTATAACCAATCCAAAGAAAATTAACATAATGAATGATCCAATTATAGAACAATCTCCTATGAGAGGAAATTTTGCTGGAGACCACCCAACAAAGGTTGCAGCAGTACATTGACAGGGAGCTTCTAGAACGTCAGGCCGGATTCACAAGAGGACATGGAGCAAGGGATCTCATTACTAATGTCAGATCGATCTTGGCTTAAAGTAAAAAATGACAGAAAGGTGTTTACTTGTGCTTCATTCACTGTGCAAAGGCATTGTGCTGTGCGGACCTGGACTGTAACAAACTACGTTTTGTTGATGGGGGAGAATGAGAAATCCAGAGCCCTTCATTGTGCTCCTGCGGGACTTGTACATGGATCAAAAGACCGGAACAAGGGAATACGGCATGGTTTGCGTCAGGAGATGCGTGTCAGGGTTGTATCCTCACCATCCTTCTAGAATCCGTGTGCGGAGAAAACGAAGAGAAGCTGGATTCTATGAAGAAGAGCGTGGCGTCACGGTTGAAGGAAGTCAGCAGGTAAGGCAACCTTGCTGAAAGGGAGGAGGACTCGAAGCCCTTGCTGCTGAAGATCAGGGATTGCAGCCTTCAGTATGGATGACAACTAAAGGTAAAGACCAAAATCTTCACAACTTAACCAGTAGGTCAGAGGAGAAAGGAATTAAATTGGCATGGATTTCATCTTGCTTACATCCACAATCAATGCTCATGAAAACAACAGTCGAGATCAAGCAATGCATTGCACTGGGTAAATCTGCTGGACAAGAGCTCTCTAGGTGTTGAAAATCAAGGCTGTTACTTTGAAGTCTAAGGTCAGCCTGACCCATGCTTAGTTACCTCATGTGCATGTGAAAGTTGGACATTGAAAAAGGAAAACCCCCAAAGAATTGGTGCATTTGAATTATGTTGCTCGCAGAGACTATTGAAAAGTACCAGGAGCTTCCAAAAGAACAAGCACATCTGCCTTGGAAGAAGTAGAACCAGGATTACCCTCAGAGGAAGAATGAGAAGACTGTCCATCTGTTATCAAGAGAGTCCAGTCCCTGGAGAAGGACGTCGTTCTTTGTACAGCAGAGAGAGGCAGCGATGAAGAGGAGACCCCTGGACAAGATGGATCGACACAGCGGCTGTCACAATGGACTCAAACATAACAGCATTGTGAGGATGACCTAGAACTGGGAAGTGTTTCATTCCATTGTCCATGGGGTCTCCATGACCGGGAACCCACTCAGTGGCACTTCACTCCAACGACCGCGTTTTATAATGGCTCCATTGACTGGCCAAGTTATGTGGACTTTAGGTTTCTCTGGTATGATCTTTCCCATCACCAATAATACCACTGATCTTTATAGGAAGTGGTCTTTCCTCCTTCCCTTTCTAGGCCTGGTGATCATCAAATATCATCTTTCTTTGTGCGTATCTATTCTTTTTTCCTTTATAATCGTGGGACCAAATCATTTTAGTCCTTTTGTGATTTACTTATTTCGCTCAGCATAATGGCCTCCAGATTCATCAGGTTACAAGATGCTCTGTGGACTCCTCATTCTTCCTATTAGCATAATCTTTTCAATGCATGTATTATATATGCCACAGCTTGTTGTTAACTGGCACTTAGGCAGTTTCCATTTTTTCCCATTTGAATAATGTCATGAACATGGATGTGAATATCTTAGATATTTTTAGATATATACCTAGGAGTAGATTGCTGAAAGGATCATAAGGTATGTCTACTGTTTAGCTCTGTGAGAACGCGCCCTAGCATGTTCGGGATTAGATACACCGTGTTAGGAGCTCCACTGCTGGTGAGTAAGTGTCCCTCTCCTCCCAGAGCCCCGCCAGCTCTTGTCATGTCCGCAGACATTGCCCTTTATCATTGCCATCTTCTCAGGGCTGAGCTGGTTTCTCATTGTAGCTCTGATCTGCAGCTCTCCAACGGCTAATGCTCACAAGCATCTTTCAGTGCCTGTATTCGCCATCAGCATGTCCTTTTGGGTCAAAAGTGTCTTCATATGCTTTACATGTTTTGCTTATTGGGTTGTTTGTCTTTTATGTTAAGTTTTCTCTGTATTGTAGAAATTAGATCATAGTTGAAATGATCACTGAAAATTTTCCCCATTCTGTAGGCTTTCTTCTTACTTTTCTGGCAAAACCTTTGATGAGCGTAGTATTGACATGCACCTAAATTATTTTCTGTCATTTGCCCCTTATTGATTGTGCTTCAATAAATATAAAACTTCCTGTCATTGAATCAATTCTTGAATTGTGGAAACCCTCAAGAGTCAAGCAGACTTGCCCCCTAGGGTCTGTGTAGCTGTACATCTTTATGGGAGCAGAAGGCTCATCTTTCTGCTCCCTTCAGTTTGTCAGTCCGGTGTGTAATTCACTACACCACTGAGGCTCCCTTGGTGGTTTTAAAGTCTATTTTGCTAAAAATTAGGTCCCATCATTTTTTCCTTACAGGAAATTTCTAATTTTAGCTATACTGTTTGGGTCTTTGGTCCATTGTTAGTTGGTTGTTGTACATGATGTGAGGCATGGATCCTATGTAGTTTTTCTGCAAGTGGGTAAACAGTTTTGCTCTTAGGTGGATAGATTGATTTCTGGTTTGGATTTTATTAAATACCTTTCTGTGTTCATTGAGATGATCATGTAATGCTTGTGTGGTGAATTATGTTGATTGTTTCCCTGAAGTAGAATTCTCCTCACATCTCTGGTATGAATCCCACTTGACCATTATGCATTATTATTAGTTGATCAGCTGATAAATTCTGATGGCTAGATTTTTAAAGCAATGTTTCATCAATATTCACAAGAAATGTTGTCATTTTCCTCTTTAACCTTGTCTTGGTCTGGCTTTGGTATTAAGTTTCATAGTATCTCTGATACAATGACAGCTGATTTCATAAAATGAATTGGGGAGTATGCTTCCATCTCCATGATCTGGAATAGTTTGAATAGAATTAGTTTCTAGCATTTAGTAGAATTCTCCAGTAAGGCCTCTAGGCCAGGTTTTCTTTATATGTTTATTCTAGGGCAGTGGTTCCCAACCTTCCTCATGCCACAACCCTTTCATGCAGTTCCTCATGCTGTGGTGACCCCCAACCATAACATTATGTTCATTGCTACTTTATCACTGCAATTTTGATACTGTTATGAATCAGGCGACCCCTGTAAAAGGGTCATTTGACCCTCAAAGGGGTCATGACCCACAACTTGAGTACCACTGGTCTAGGGGGTCTAGTTAATGGCCTCTTGAAATTTTAAATTTTGTTCTTTATCTCTCCTAATTTTCTACTATTAGTGTAGGTAGATTATGATCATTTTAATCTCAGTTGATTCTGTTGCAGTATCACCCATCTCATTTCTTATTTTAATTGTTTACATCTTTTCATGTTTACCTTTGTCAGTGGGTTTTCAATTTGATTGATCCTTTAAGAGCCATTGTCTAGTGTTGATTCTTTCAGTTACGTTCTTATTTTCTGGTTCCTGTACTTCTGCTCCGATCTTGACTGCTCTGTTTTCTCTGGTGACTGTAAACTTCACTTGCTGCTAATTTTCTAACTGCTCGGGTTGTAAGGTTGAGCTTTGATGTAAGTCCTTTCGTTCGTTCTTTCTGTGATGCGGACACTTACTACTGTAGATATTCTCCTGTAAGCGCTGTTCTGCTGCACACCAGTGCTTTTCACGTGTGATGTTTTTATTCTTGTTTGAGTCTAAGAATTTTTAAAATTCTTTTTTAATCTTCTATTAGTTACTCAATAAGATGTTATTCAGTTCCCATGTATTTACCTCTTCCCTTGTTCTTTTTGTGATTGGTTTCCAGTTTTTAATGGACAGAGTTTTTCTTTTTGGCCTAAAATATAATCTGTCCTAGAAAGTGATCCGTGTGTATTGGAAAATAATCTGGACAATTGCTGCCACAGTCAGTTAAAAACATCCCTTTCCTTCTTGAACTCCTGGATCACAGCTCCCTTGCACTCCCCACCACTGCACCCTCCAGAGAACTCTCTCTGCTTCCTTGCCCTATAGGTTCATCAATCCTGGCTTCAGTTCCTTGCTAGGGCACCCATATTTCTGTGTTCCCTTCCTAAAGGCGAGTATCAAGCAGGGCCATGATTTAAGAACAAATTGTTCTTAAATTGGAGCTAGGTTTTAATGGGAGCTGGGAACCCATTCCTGGATCTATTTGATTTTTTAAAAGTCATTTTATTGGGGGCTCGCACAATTCTTATCACAATCCACACATCCATCCATTGTGTCAAGAACATATGTACATTTGTTGCCATCATCGTTCTCAAAATATTTGCCTTCTACTTGAGCGCTTAATATCTGCTGCTCATTTCCCCCTCCCTCCCCACTGCCTCCTACCTCATGAACCCTTTATCATTCATAAATTATTATTATTTTGTCATATATTACACTGTCAGATGTCACCCCCCCCCTTCTCCTCTGCTGTCCCTCCCACCGGGAGGAGACTATACATAGATTCTTGTAATCAGTTCCCCCCTTTCTACCCCACATTCTCTCCACCCTCCGGGCATCACCACTCTCACCACTGGTCCTGAAGGAGTCATCCTTCCTGGATTCCCTGTGTTTCCTATGTACATCCTCTGGTCTAGCCAGATTTATAAGGTAGAGTTGGGGTCATTATAGTTGGGGAGAGGAAATATTTAAGAACTGGAGGAAAGTTATATGTTTCATCGTTGCTTCCCTGCACCCTGACTGGTTCATCTCTTCCCCACAACCCCTCAGTTAGGGGTGTCCGGTTGGCAGCCAATGGGCTTTGAGTCTCCACTCTGCACTAACCCACATTTTCAAAGATACGATTTTTTGTTCCTTGATGCTTGATACCTGATCCCTTTGACAGCTCATGGTCACACCGGCTGGTGTGTTTCTTCCATGTGGGCTTTGTTGCTTCTGAGCTGGATGGCTGCTTGTTTATCTCCAAGCCTTTAAGACCCCAGACACTATATCTTTTGATAGCCAGGCACCATCAGCTTTCTTCACCACATTTGCTTATTCACCCCCTTTGTCTTCAGCGGTTGTGTCGAGAAGGTGAGCATCATAGAATGCCAATTTAATAGAAGAAAATATTCTTGCATTGAGGGAGTACTTGAGTGGAGGCCCAATGTCCTTCCGCCACCTTAATACTAAACCTATAAATATAGGCACATAGACCTATTCCCCTTCCTCGCATATAAATATATTTGCATATGTACATGTCTTTGTCTAGACCTCTATAAATGCCCTTTGCCTCCCAGCTCTTTCCTCTATTTCCCTTGACTTTTCTCCTGTCCTACTATCACACTCCATCCCCACCTGGGTTTCAGCAATACCTCTTCATTACATTACCCTTGATCATGCCCTACCAGGCCTCCCACACCCACCTCATCACCAACTTGGATCACTTATTGTTCCCTTGTCCCTGGGTTTGTTAACACCACTTCCTTTCCCCCCACCTCTCCCTATCCCATTCTCCACCAGAACTGTAGGTCCTATTGTTTTTCCTCCAGATTGTTCATCCAACTTATTTTATTTAGACAGACCTGCGGAGATAATAACATGCACAAAAACAAGACAGAGCAAAACCAAGCAACAATACACAACAAAACAACAACAAACCACTGACACAGAACAAAACAAAACACATAAAGAAAGAAAAGCTTGTAGTTAGTTGAAGGATCGTTTGTTGATCTTTAGGAGTGTTTTCCAGTCCAGTCTGTTGAGGCACCATGCCCTGGCCCCAAAGTCCACCTTCAGCATTCCTTGGGGACCTTGCCACTCCATTCCCTTGCTGTTCCGCTGTACTCCTCCAGTGCTTAGCCTCGGTGTGGTGAGATCACGTCGGGTGCAATTCCCACATTGTGTCTCTGGTGCTATCCCCCACAGGGCCATGGGTCAGTGAGGGATGTCATGTCTCATAGTGGGGCTGGCCCTGTGGTCCTCTCTTTGGACTGGCTGCTTATCGTTCATCCCTGTGGCACATAATGAACTTCCATTAATATTGTCTTTGAGAGAGAGCTACTGGGTCAATGTAGACTAACTCTGTCTCGCAGTATCTGAATTATTCACTTATGCAAAATCATCCTTTCATGACTGGATGCTATTTACACAAGCAATGGAACTAGGTTGTCAGTGAAATTTTACAATAATATTCAGTCATGGGGTGCTGGAATTTTATATATATATAGATATAGATAGATAGATAGATAGATAGATAGATAGATAGATAGATAGTTTTGTTGGCATCTAACCCACATAACATACAATTCCATAGTCCAATCATACAGTGTATTGTATTTTATATAAATACTTGATCATCTTTACTTTTCAGCTCAAACAGTATTTATTACCTATATCTTTACCTGACCACATTATACTTAGTTTTTTCTTGACTTGGGTTATTCGTGCATTTTTATGCATTTTTTATTATCTACCATTTTTATAATATAGTTACATGTTTACTGATCTATGAACTGCCCATATTTATAACCCCAAAGCTCATCATTTTGCACATGTTTGATGTTCATTAATTTTAAATGCAAATTTTGCACTTGTGTATTTAAAGACCATGAGTTAATTCCTAGCTGCTAATGGATCCGAAATTCAGATCTGTTCACCTACATTACCACCTGAAAGGCACTATTCGGTGTAATGAATGTTTCTCCTGGTTGCTGAATCCTGTTTCAAGCATTTATCAAGGTTTAATTTGTCTTTTGGGGCTAGCATTTACACCATTTGGATGTCGTAAATGCTTATTTGCTGACTCAAATAGATAGATTTAAGAAGTAGTTATCTTGTCACTGATTATAGAATTGTTAAAGAGGATAATTATTACTGATTACCTCTTATTTGTTCCTTTGAACCTGGCATCAAAGGCAAATTTTTCATAAAGATGAAGTGTTCTAAGAACTGTTCATAAGTGATTTTTTATTCAGTCACATAAATTTTCGCAGACATTCATAGTCCTTTAAGATATGGTGTGTCTGATTCAGAACCTGATCTTTATTTTGTTTGGGATTTTAAAATTCTTTTCAGTTAGTTTTAATTTTTGTTTTCCTCTTTTAAAAAATTCTTATTAAGAATCTTTTTTTCAATCCAACAACTTTATATATTGTATCTACTGCTATCTCGGACACAAAGAGCCCAGGCAGCACTGTCAGTAAGCATTGGGCTGCTGACTACAAGGTTGGTGTTCAAACCCACAGGCAACGATAGGGATACAAAAGAGGCTGTTTGCTCTTAAAAAGAGCTGTTTGCTCTTAAAAAGCCTCCGAAACCCCGTATGAAGTCACCACGGGTCTGGATCAACTTGCTGGAGATGGGTTTATATTAGGTCCAGAGTTAGACACTGAGCAGATTTAGAAGTGAAGAAGGTAAACAAAGTTTCTACTCTCAGAATTAACAGGTAAATACATAGCCATAATCCCCCAATCCATCAATAATTATTGATTCCTTGCTATAAGTCAGGCATTAGACTAGAAATTTTGAGTAACAAGAAACAAACAAAAATGCAAATCCATCACCATTGAGCCAATTCCAGCTCACTGGAATTGCAGTCACCATTGTAAAAATAATGCCCTGCCCGCATGGATCTTACGTTCTAATAGGCAAGTAACAGAATACGTAGAGGAGCTGAACTTACTCAGTTTAGTCAGGGAAAATGCCTTCTAGAGCAATTTCTATCTGAGCTGAGTTTGGAAGGCTGAGGAGGAACCAGCTGATCAAGAGGAAGACCAAGGCCAAATAGCAATTACTGATGGTAGGAATGAATTATATTCTGTGCACCCTGCTTGTAGCTGTAGAGGTGAGAACATTAAGGAGTTTATGGTTGCTTCCACTTTCTGAATTAATGATATTAGCAAGTATAAATTAGGAAGTTGGGGGAGGGGGTATATAGGAGAGATAAAAATTTGAAGATGGAGAAGATCATGAAAGTCAAACCAAAGAGAGTTGGTGGCGGCGGCGATGGTGCCATCGACTCCACTCGCACTCACAGCAAGTTAAAATTGTCTCTCACTTTTAATACTCTTAGTTACTGTGTGTGGTATTTCCCCCATGTTATCAGTAGGCATATTCGTTTTTCATGAATATGCATGCACCATTTAATTTCCTCAATGAAATGTAGATAAAGCCCTGTGCTTTTTCTCTCCAGGGCTTAAACTTTTGAGATGCTTCCATTAATTGGGAAAAAAATTATCTTTGATAACTTTCCTGATCCTTCTGATACATGGGAAATCACTGAAACAATCGGCAAAGGAACTTATGGGAAAGTTTTTAAAGTGCTGAATAAGAAAAATGGACAAAAAGCAGCAGTCAAAATTCTGGATCCCATTCACGTGAGTTCCATATTTTTCCCTGTGAATTTTCTATCTGTGCTAATTCCTTGACAAGTTGTCAGTATCTTATATTTATTCCTTACAAGGGCCTTCCTTCTAAGGCAGCCATTCTCAACCTGTGGGTCGTGACCCCTTTGGGGGTCAAATGACCCTTTCCCAGGTGTCACCCGATTCATCACAGTAGCAAAATGACAGTGATGAAGTAGCAACAAAAATAATTTTATGGTTGGGGGGGGTCACCACAACATGAGGAACTGTATTAAAGGGTAGCGGCATTAGGAAGGTTGAGAACCATTGTTCTAAGATAAGTTATATTTTGGAAAGGAAAAAGTAAAAGAAAAGAAAAAACTCTATTTGTTAGATTCACCTGGTTTCTATATTTAGCATATTTAATAGGACCCAATAAGGGTTTGATAAATGAATGAGCAAATGCATACACACATAGACAAATGTAACTCTCAACAGCTCAACAGTTGATTCGATGTCATTTTGGGTCTCATCAAATTATAAGAATACAAATGCCTGGGTAACCCTAAAATGTCCTCGTGACCCATCCCCTTCCCTGCTGCTTTGATCTAGGCTCCAGGTGAAATTTCTTTTCAGCTGAACCAGAAACTCTTTTTTAAATTAAATTTATTTCAAAGAATTGAAATCCATTTTCAAGTGTGCATACATGTTTGCAAAGCAGAAATGGTGCTGATTTATCATCAGGATAAGGGGTGTTTTGGGGGGGTTTTGTTGTGAAAAATTGAATATCCTGGTCAGTGCCCTTAGCCCCTGCTTAAGGGCAGCCTCTTTCCTTTGGGGGTAGTAGTTGTGATAAGGGTGCTTACTGAGCCCTTTATGTTCCCTGAAGAGCACGAGGAGACTGCTGATATTTGTTTCTGCAAATAAAACGGGTAGTTTTTGATCCCTTACAACTACTGGGCGATAGGGAGCCCTCCTGGAGAGCCTGAAGGAACCCTGGTGGACTTGTGATGATGCACTGGGCTGCTACGTGTTACAGTCAGCAATTCGAAACCACCCGCTGCTCCCAGGGGGAAAGCCAGAGCTTTCTACTCCCCACCCAGACCTTGTATCTGAAAACGGATCGGGCGGTTCTGCCCTGTCCTATAGGGTTACTAGGAGTTTGGACTTGTTGGTAGAGTCTGGGTAAACCAGAATGAACTGTGCGCTCATGGCGCCTCAAAGCTCTTACTGAGAAGAAGGTCTGCGGGGGCCGCGGCTCTCAGGTGGAGGGATGCGCTCTGGGATGGGAATACTGTGTGCTGGCAGGACACTGAAGCCCTCAGTTCTTGTCAGCTCGTCCGCGACCCAACTCAGAAACACCGAGAAAGGTCCCCAGGCCTCCGTTTGCTTATCATACCGCGGCTTTGTTCTTTTTGAGAGTTTATTTTTTCTAAAAGTATACGTCCATGGTCTCATAGAATGTTGTGGCGTTTGTTTTGACGTCATAGGCTATGTATAACGGAGGAAAGAACAAGGAGAAGTGTTGTGCTTAGCTGATGCTGCACATGATCACGTTCCTCTGTGGGAAATTCCCTGCCGTTTTCAACGGGGAGAGAGAGACACGGTTAAGGTCTGCCAGAGTACGATGCTCGTAATCTAGTCTTTCCTTTGAAAGGCCGAGGTCCATGAAGGCAAGAGAAATGGCTCCTATCTGGTTCTGATGCCGGGCTCCGTACTCAAACTGCCCGCCCCCCTAATTCTTGATGCAGAAGAGCAAACGGCTATGAGTGCATACACACGGAGCGCACACACACGGAGCGCGCACACACGGAGCACACACACACAGAGCGCGTACATACGGAGTGTGCACACACGGAGCGCACACACACGGAGCGCACACACACGGAGCGCGTACATACAGAGTGCGCACACACGGAGCACACACACGGAGCGCACACACGGAGCGCACACACACACGGAGCGCACACACACACGGAGCGCACACACGGAGCGCACACACACGAAGCGCACACACACAGAGCACACACACACGGAGCGCACACACACGGAGTGTGTACATACGGAGTGCATACAACCATCATTGTTTTATTTCACTCTTGCATGGAATATTACACACCGCACACGTCAGGTTTCACTCTTGCAATGGAAGACTTTGATTTCATGGCTAAGCCAATAAAAAATGTTCCTTGGCTGCGTTTAGCCTTGTCATGGTACATATATGTTCTTCTGACAATTATTTATTTATTGTGCATTCATCATGTCACAAGTCAGATACAAAAGGTTTATAACCCAGAGATTGAATATTAATAAAATCATTTAAATGGCAGCCAAGTCTTCCACAAAGAGTCGCTTTTAAAAATTTTTATGAAAGGAATCTTACTATTTTGGTTTTTGAACTTTCTCTCCCAGAAAGGAGTGAAATTAGGAGAATGGAGGTGAGTGGTTTTCATGTCTAAGCCTTTATCTTTCACTGACAGTAAAATCCCAGCAGATCATATTTAAGATCAACGTTATGAAATCGATTTCTTCCATAAAGCCAAGAATAGGAAGCACGATTTCTGACTCCAGGGGCAGTTTGTCATGCTGTTTACATAGGTGCTCAATGAGTCTGAACTGTCATGGCCCCTGACAACAGGGTCTGTAAGGAAAGAGTAAGTTGTAAGAGAATGTTGCATGCGGGAACCACTTGTTCTTCTGCACAAAGAAGTTGGTGGGGAGGAGACATTCTGATTATGAGAGGCATGTGGCAGACTGGAGCCTCTTCTTGCTCTTGCTTCCACGAGCCCCAACGCAGTGGTTCTCAACCTTCTTAAGGCCGCGATCCTTTCATACAGTTCCTCAAGTGGCGGTGACCCCCACCCCCAACCATAACATTATTTTCATTGCTACTTCATCACTGTCATTTTGCTACTGGGATGAATTGGGCGACCCCTGTGAAAGGGTCGTTCGGCCCCCAAAGGGCCGCGACCCACAGATTGAGAACTGCTGCTTGAAAGGACTGGATAGACCTCGAAGGGACAATCACTAGGAAAGACTGTTGTTTTCACAATGGCTCTGAGCTCTTCTGAGCCCAGCTTTTGTCCTTAAAACTGGGAATGTCGGTCCATGATTCTTTCTAGCTGTCCACGTTTCTGTGCTCCACCCACTAAAATACTGTCCCTGAAGTCCATTCTTCATGTGACGTTTTCTTACTAACTGCCCTGTGCGTTGTTTCATGTAGACATGATTTTCTTCAGACATGGCTAGGAGTCCATATTGCATTTTCAAGACAACATAACACTCTTTTCTACTTCTAGTTAAGGAGCGCTCACCTAACTAAGGACCATTTCCTACGTTATATAAGTGCTCCTTCTTAGTTTTTCTTATCAATCAGAATTTATTGCATGTGTACTAGTTCTGGGTAGCTTCCAAGTACTCCAAATATGAAAGAAACACAATGAACCAGCTTCATAAAGTTTCCATTATGAATCAGCACCTTGTTAGTCAGGGAAGATTACCAAGAAATCAGAATCATTTGGGAAACTTCTCCATCCCATGTTTGTGTGGCCTTAATTAAATACAAAATAAAAAAACTGCCTTATGCTATCCGCTGATTTATTCTTTTCAGTTCAATAAAGTTAGCAGAATTGGAGATGCATTTGATTTGTACAAAATTCTCTATCTCTCCCTTTAACTACTGCAAAGTAAAATTTCAGTGTAAACACTATTTTGACCTTGTTTGACCAAAGTAAATTATACACGTATTAGTCTAGCATAAGTGATTTTGACCCTGTTCGCATTTTCTCACAGTTCTCTTGTGATGGCTTTTTAAATCTAGGATATCGATGAAGAGATTGAAGCAGAGTATAGCATCTTAAAGACGCTCTCGGACCACCCAAACGTGGTCAGATTCTATGGGATGTACTTTAAGAGAGACAAAGTCAATGGAGATAAACTGTGGTTGGTTCTTGAGGTAAGCGTGCCCACATGGTGTGTGTGGAGGGAAACCTCCAAGGCGGTTTGTGCAATGTCATTCTTGAAGCAGCCGTTTGTCGGTTAGAACGTATAACTAGGTGCATTCAGTTGATTCCCCCTTGGTCACTTCCCCACCAACTTGTCGGTGAGCTGTCCCGCACAGGCATCAGGTGCACCGCCCAGAGGGTCTGCTGGCATTGTATGAACCCCGTGAAACACATTTTCTCATCTGCTTCGGACTGACCACATCCTCGGGGCACTGCCATGCTCAGTTCCAGCCTTGTTTTCCAAGGATCGACATCGGGGAGCAAAGGAAGAACCAGTATAGCTCACAAAAGGTTAAATAGAAATGACCGCGCAGGAAAAATAATTTAAAAACTAAAGAAACTCAAAATTATATTTTTTCGGAATAACCTGCCATAAAAGGACTTCATTATAATGTTTATTTATTCATCCCAAATGTGTTCAACAAACATGTGACTAAGACTCTGTTCCAGGTGCTAGAATATGAGAAAATTGATTTAAGCAAATCTTTGAAATGAAAAGGATGAACCACCTTCTTCTTCTTCTTCTTCTTCTTCTTCTTCTTCTTCTTCTTCTTCTTCTTCTTCTTCTTCTTCTTCCTCCTCCTCCTCCTCCTCCTCCTGCTCCTCCTCCTCCTTTTCCTCCTTCTTGTTGTCTATTAATGGTGTAAACAGAAGAATGAGGTATTTACAGGTATACATAAAAACTCATGAAAATGGTGTTGACTGTTGAATAAGTTTCTAATAGAAAGCCATAGAGTCCGTTTTTCTTCAAGTCCTAGGAGTAGACTGTGTTGCATTTGGATAATTTTTCTCTAAGGAAGGGGTACTAGAAGATAATTAAGGTGACTTCAAGTCCCAGAAGAACAATGTTGCTGACTGTCACTGAACATTATTACTCCAGTGAAGTTGCCGTTTCGTCTAGTGGCATCTGATCAAATTCAGCATTCGTGAACGCCTTTATTCGACCAAACCAACAGCAGCTATTTATTGTGGTTGTCATGATTCTATTAGCATTTCCATCTATTTCCTTTTAAAAATGCTGTTGGTTTTTCTTCAGTGGCATAGTCATCATTTACAAATTAAATTGTTGTTGTGCTTTATACTTTTCTACCAACCATCTTAAATGATTCTACTATTAAGTTGAGAATAACTTCATATTTTAACATTTAAATCACATATTCAAATAAATTTAAACTTTTATTGGTTTAAATTCAATTGCCTGTGTAATAGAGTATAAATTATTAACTTAGATAATTTATTCCTAAAGTTACTGGAGAGTTTAAACGAGTCTACTTCATGTGTTTACATATTTGAGGCATACTCCTTGCCTTCAAGCTGATTCTGACTCCTACTGACACTCAAGGTCACGTAGAACTGCCCTTGTGGATTTCTGAGGCTGGAAGTCCTTGTGGGAGTAGAAAGCCTCATCTCTCTCCATTGGAGCAGCTGGTGTGTTTGAACTGCCAACTTGTGCTTAGCAGCCCGACTTGCAACCCACTGTGCCACTAGCGTTCCTTCAATTTGAGGTATAGTACTAGACAAATACATACAACAGCCTACATTTTATCACTTCCAAAACATTTTCAATAATACATTTTTCCATGTAGAGTTACTGGCAGTTTGGAATTTAAGTGGAAATCCAGGCAATTTTTCCTACTGTAGGACTTAGAGGACATGGGATCAAATTAGAAATCTTTGCCCCAGAGTTTAAAACAGTGATTGTGGTCACTCATTTTCTTTCATGCCTAGTGAATCGTTATTCTTCAAAATCGTATTGGCATTTCTCAGTATCATCACCTGGAACTATTTGACTGTTGGAGCCTCCTGATCACAGTTGCCTGTTCTGTTAACAAAGCCGGAAAGCTTAGAATGGTTTCCGTACGTTGAGTAAAAGGGAGGCAGTGTCCTGATGTAGTGAATCAGTGGAGCTTAACACCTTCCTGGAACTCTGCCCTTGTGGTTTATGGGCAGAAGGTTGTGGTGGAAATATCCTTAGATGGATTGAAAGAATAAATGATAATATGGCACTAGGGAAATTTGCTCTATTTGAAGTTAGAAAGTGGTTGTAAAATGTGTAAAGGAAGTGAGAAATCGGCAAATCGACTGTAAGGCAATTAATCTGCATATGTAAATATGCATAATTACATACATACATAAGTGACTGGATGCGCAATTACCTGATTTCTACAGATGAATGGAGCAGGTGCAGCTGTAGAGGTCCTTTTCAGAAAACTGGCTTGTGGCATCAATGCTTTGTTTTAGGAAAGCCCGCTAATTATACCTCTCATCATACTGATGTCCACGTAAATGATTTCCCCACGAGGGTGCCAGGAGAGTGCTCAAAGAGGGGCTGCCACATTACCGAGGGCCACCGTGCTTGGTGCAAATCAACAGAAAGGGGAGGGGGGGCATTACCTGCCTATGTTTTCAAAGTTGTGCAACAACATGATCTTCTATCATTTCAAAAGAAGTGTGTGTGGTGGAGAGGGTGATGTGAATAATCATGTGCACCACATTTTCGGCCTGGCAGTGGGTAGAGCTCTGACCAGCCGACACAACCTCCTGCCCTGTGACTCTGCACCACGAATAATCCATGTGCCTCTATTTCACCCCAGAAGTGACATCCTGAAAACAACCATGTTTTCTCAAATACTACTAGACGGTCTCTTTTCTCATTCTGGTATTTAAAATTTTTAAGTATTTCTTTCATTTTTTAACTGAAAAAAATCCTCCCATATTTCATGATTTTTTTTGTTCTTTAAATTTTTGAGCATGTTTGATATAAAAAATGCTACTTAGGGATAATTTTCCCCTTACTTCTCTGTATGCCCATTTTCCGATTTTAAATGTTATCCTAGTTGGCTAAGATAGGATTAGTTGCGAGCTCTCTACAATTGTAGTAGCATGCATAAAAAGGTATGCTCTAAGACAAGAAGTAGAAGGTTTCCTGTGTGAAATAGATGTGTTCTTTTACAGATGTTTGGGGAATTCATCTTGCTGGCCTTGTCATAATTTATATGGTTCTAATCAGGCCAGCATAAAGGGAGAATCCTTTTTAACTTGAGCCTCAATTTGAGACACCGTACTTCCAATTCAGCCACCTCCTTTGCCTCTGTGCTTCCTTTAACTAGGAGTGTCTGGTGTTGGGGGGCAGGGGAAGCTGGGGGAACGGGAGTTCCGTGAAAACCCACCGCCATTGAGGAGATTCTGAGTGAGACAGGACTAATCACTAGACTAGAACTGTCCCCTGGGATTTTCAAGTCTGTCACCATCACAGAAGCACGTTGCTCCATCTTTTATACCAGAGAGCAGCTGGTGGGGTTCAAACCAGCAACGTAGGGGTTAGCTGCTGAACACTTAATCACTGCAGCCCCAGAGATCTTGAGGGCTGCATGAGGTTTCTACAGCATGCTTACCAGATGAACAGAGAAGCCAGAAACCAGAGTGAAAATCTAGTTAAACTCACTCCAGAATACAACATTTGCTACTAATGAAAATAAAGGGGGAAATTGAGAGAGGACCGACAATCCTGCAGTTGGTTGGATGAAAGGAGTCCAGGCTTCTTCTTTTTTCAAGACCTATTTGCATGCTGTGCCTCTAGCAGGCGTGGAATGTGCAGGGTGAGGACATCTTTCTGTTAAAAGCCCCTTGCCGCATGCTTCCATCTGAGCTATAAGTACCCTGCATGGTGGGTGCCGCAGGCAGCTCGCCACTATCCTTTTGAATGGCTTCTGATTTGTTCATGGTGGTGACATTGCTTTCTCCCAGCGCGTTCCAATTATAGCATTGTTTTCCTCTTTGAAATTATATCCCTTCAAAAGATCAAAGACTTGAAATTACAGGTGTCATTGGGAAGCACGAGAGAGAATTCAGCAAGTCATCCCAACACTTCCAATGCACATTTCAGGTGCTCACAGTGGCTCTCTTACTTTGTGTATGGCACACAGTAGGGGTTGTCCTGTTGCGTATCCATAGTGATTGAAGACTGATGTGGTAATTAAAATACGATCTTGTTTGTGTTTTTTTATGATGAAAATATGCACAGCAAAACACACCGATTCGCCTCTTTCCGTGTGTACGATCGGGCGACATGGCTGCATTCTTGAACTTGGTCAACCATTTTCACTCTCCTGGCTACTTTGTTGCCACACTTGGGAGCAAAGTCAGGGCCATGGTGATGCCGTGGGTGAAGCACTGAGCTGCTCACCAAAAGGCTGACGACTCAAAACCACCAGTCACGCCACGGGTAAAAGACGGGGCTGCATGCTTCCCACCACAGTACACCGTCTCAGAACCCCAAAGGAGCCGTTCTGACTCTGTCTCTGGAATTGAATTGTTCTGAGTGGGAATCAGCTCAATGGTGGTGTGTGTCTGTTTTGTTCTGCTCGAGTGAATTTTGTAGGATCAATCTGCATGAAAGAATGGAAGCCCACATGAGTGAGAATGAAGAAGCAGTTTCTGTTTGTCCAGCCATGGCTGTTACTCTGCTAGAGACAGGATAACTTGGAGCGACTGCAGGCTTGGGTGCATCTGCGCTGTCCGGGCGACGGCGGGGAGCAGGTAGGAGTGGGAGCTGATTTCGGAGTTGCTGTGACCGCACACCTGGGTCTTCCTTCCTCCCTTTGGCGAGGCTTCAGTGCAATGGAGTAGCAGACCGGCAGGATGCTTCCTTTCTTGTTTCAAAAGATAAAACCACCATGTTAGCTCAAATACAGAAAGCTGTTTGGGGTGCCCTTGCAACAGACAGCCAATTACCTAGCGTAGTTTATTTTTTGTTTTCTTTTTGTTTTACGGGCATTTTGGGAGCTTAAACTCTGATTACTGGGTTTGCAGAAGGCTCTAGTGTGCTGATCCTGAGAATAAGACAACAGACCACAGACACAAGGTGACATCCTCCAAAGCTCCAAACGCCACTGCCCGAGAGGTGGCTCCCAATCACAGCAACCCTAGGACAGGGCAGACTGGCCCCTGTCTGCTTCATGGACGACAACTTTTAACAGGAGTAGAAAGCTTCACCTTTTCCTCTCAGAGTAGCAGGTGGTTTCAAACTGTCGATCTTGTAATTAGCAGCAGCCCACTGTGTATGCCCTAGGCCACCAGGACTCTAGGAGGGGGTAAGATTCGTATGAAGCCAAAAGGTTGGAAAGGCAGTGTGGTTAAAATGTATAGAGAAGAGATTAAGCATAGGGGGTGGGGTGGGGTGGGGAGCTTAAAAAAAGGGAACATAGAATTTCCTGTAAGTCTTTACCTGGAATCAAGCTAGGTATGTAAAGGGGAGTGGTAGGCGCTTGGCAGTTTGGGGAAAGAACAGTTATCTGGAGAAAGGACTCCTGGGAACCTCTGATCTGAACAACTGCCTGCGGTTACATAGCGCTGGAAGATGCTTCAGTGCTGGCCAATCAAAATGAAGAAACTTTGTTGAGCCTTTAAGGCTTTCAGACCCTCAGGAAGACTGCTGACTACCCAAGTATATATATATATTCCCACTCAGTGCCTTCAAGTAGATGCCTGCTCTTGGCTGCTCCCCTGGGGGCTTCCAAGAGAGTAGTGGTTTACCACAGAGAGGCTGGTGCTTTCAAGCTGCCCGCCATGCAGATTGCAGCCCCGCTGCATTTTCCTGACACCACGAGGGCTCCTGGCCACAGGGGGATACTATAGGAGACGCACCCTTACAGTAAACTTAAAAGTGAGCCTTAAAATTGTCCAGTTGATCCACAAGAAAATGAATCGCCTGCTAGAATTAGAATCAACATTTTTTATTGGTGGATAGAATAGTTAACATTAAGTAATGCAAAATGAATAATTCCCAGCATACAATAAAAAGAAAAATCAGTAGGTATGTGAAAAAAAACAAAACAAGAAAATGCCACCTTATCATCAGAAGAAAAACATCAGTCAATAGAAACAGATCCAGAAGAAAAGGGAAGAAAACAAATAAACAGAGATGAATGTGTTCAAGAATTTAAAGGGAAAACATAGCCATAATATTGAGAAAATTGTGAACTATCTTTTTACAGAACTGAATAGAAATTCTAGAACTGAAGGATGCAGTTAAAAAAACCGCTAGGTTTCCTTTTGTGTGTTGGATTGCTAACTTGAAGTTTGGCCGTTCAAACCCACGAGCCACCATGCAGGGGAAAGATGAGACGGTTGGCTCCTGTCGGGATGAACAGCCTTGAAAACACCATGTTGGGTCCCTGTGATCCGGAGTAAACACAAAGGGGAGGTGTCGTAGCAAAAGGCTCAACCATAGGAAAGAGAACAAGGCTAGCAGAGGACCAGGCAATTTCATGATCCAGAGATCTCATGAGATGGAATTAACTCGGCAATACTGAGTCACCACAGTCGTGCCGTGTCGAGTAAAATGAACAAGTTTAGATGCGCAGAAGCAATGATCAGGATTTCAAGACAGGAAGAGAGGAGGTATCCAAATGGAAGCACAGAGAGAAACCAGACAAGCACATCGAGGAAATGGGGAAAGGATACAATGACTGAATAGTATTACTTAAAAATAAACTGAAAATCTCCCAAATTGAACAAATAATCTGAGAGTGCAAATCCAAGGAGATTAAAAACAAAAACCTAGGATAAACAGATAAAACCATACTTGGTATATCATAATCAAAACCATCAAAGAGAAACATTATCAATGTGGCCGAATAAAATGAGAGGAAATGAAACATTATCCAGAGAAAGCAAATATAAGAGTGGCCACTGATATTTTTTTCATCAATGTCATGTTATGATGGCTTTGAAGTGTTAAAAAAAAACGGTTAAAGCAGAATACTGTCAACCTAGAGTCCTACATCCAGTGGAAATGTTGTGCAAATATGCAGGCAAAATAAATACAGACATTTTCAGAAAACAAAACAGCAACAACAAACAGACACCAGAGATCTACACTCTAAAAAAATCCAAGGAAGTTTTCCAGCGGATGGAAAATTACTCCAGATGGAAACTGTACCACACACAAAGGCATGAAGAACTTCATGGGTAGCAAACATAACACTTTTGGTATTATATAGTTTAAGAACCTTTCAAAAATGACTACTTAAAGCCATAATTATTACTTGTACAGTGGGCCTAGAACATATGTAGAAAGAATGAAAGTGCATTAAAAAAATTAGCAAAGAGGGGGATTAGGAGAAACAGAAATACACAATTTTAAAGGGCTTTATATCACAGGTGAAATCCAGGGCGGACAATCCCCTCAGGACCAGGGGTGTGAGGGGCGATGCTGGGAGGGTAGAGGGAGAGTGGGTTGGAAAGGGGGAACTGATTACAAGGATCTACATGTGACCTCCTCCCTGGGGGACAGACAACAGAAAAATGGGTGAAGGGAGATGTCGGACAGTGCAAGATATGACAAAATAATAATTTATAAATTATCAAGGGCTCACAAGGGATGGGGCAGCAGGTAGGGAAAGGAAAAAATGAGGAGCTGATGTGAGGGCCTTAAGTGGAGAGCAAATGTTTTGAGCATGATGAGGACAATGAATGTACAAATGTGCTTTACACCACTGATGTATGCATGGATTGTGATAAGAGTTGTAAGAGCCCATAATAAAACAATTTAAAAAATAAGAAATTGTATAAATATAATATCTTTTCAAGATAGATTGTGACAAAGACCCATGTTGTAGACCCTAACCAAGCCCAAACCAGGTTCCCTGTCACAGAGCCCATTCTGACTGAGTGACCCTACGCAGGGTGGCTGACGCTATGCATTTTTGTGGGAGCACAGAGCCTTAGCGCCTCTCTCCTTCTGCCATAAAGTGAGTGGTGAATTTGAACCACTGAGTTTGTGCTTAGGAGTCCATAGCCTGACTAGCACCAGAGCTCTTGATAACCTAAAGCTGTATTTTAAGAAGAAAATGAAGTATAAATATTCAGCCAATAGAGGAAAAACTGAAAATACCAAAATTATTCCAATAATATGAAAAAGTCAGGAAAAGAGGACAAAGAACAGAGAACACCAACAGACTTAAGAAAGATTCAAACCCTCCCATAATGACAATTACACTGAATGGAAATGTCTCAGCTTCTACAATTAAAATAGCAGAAATTATCAAAAGGCAAGACTCAACTACAAACACACCTTAAATATTTAAATATCGATATAGGTTCAAATTGTTTTTGTTTCCTTTTTAAGAGGGAGGAAACAGATGTCCCCTGGAAACACCAAGGTTCAAAATGCCAGGTGACTGTGGTGAGCACAGAGAACGCGTGTAATTAGGAAAGCAACAGCATCAGGGCACTTCAGACAAAGGGGCTTTCACAGTGGCAAAAAGGCAAATCACCGAAAGAACAAAGAATTCTACATCTGTGTGTAGCTCATAGAGTTTTAAATTATATAAATCAAAATCAGACAGAACTGAAGAAAGAATTAGACATATTCATAATGTCAAGACAAAATAAGTTTGGGAAATCGAAGCTTGTCTTGGGAAGATGGTGGTAATAATATTGATGGAATATCATCCCTTTGGACTTAGATTTTGTTGGTAGAGCTTGGTTAGAGCCTGGGCTGTAGAGAATTCATTTTTGACGCTTCTCTGTAGTTTAATTAGTGTAATTTCCATTTGGGAAAATTATTCTTCAGTTTTGTTCGAGTAAAGCGCATTGCGGGTCGATCCCTGTCGCATTACGGGTTGCAGCGCTATACTTTGAGGTGTCTTTGTCTCCCGTTAGGATCCCCTTGCCGTCTATCTTCCATCGACTAAACATGACACAACTCGGGCACCTGGGTGCAATTCTCTTCAGAAGAAAACATAAAGGCATGTGTCATTGTCTAATTATTTATTACCTAATAGGTTCAAATCCAAGAATATTTGATCTTGTCATTTCCTTTTGCTTGCTTTTACTCTTTACAATTCACTTAAATACAAGCTCATGTATCAGCCCAAGTTTTGCTGTTATATATCTCTTTATACTGGAAAGTCATGTTATGCTGTTTGAGCTAAAGTAGACTTCATCCTAAGAGCATATCTAAAATGTCATGAATTCTAAGTGAGGATTTTAAGAGTCCATCGTGTGTCTTAATCTTTGATTTTTAATATCCATCATCTGTGTACTAATTTCTCTCTGCCATGGAGTCAATGAGTAACTCAAACAACTAATGCACTCTCTGCTCACTGAAAGATTGAGGTTTGAGTCCACAAAGAGGCATCTCAGAAGAAAGGCCTGGCGGTCCACAGAGAACGCAGCTATTGAGAGCCCTCTGGAATCGTTACGCCCCCAGCACACATGGGCTCACGAGTCAGAAACAGCTCTGTGGCAACCCTTTGGGGGTATGTTTGCCATATCTACCTGCCATTCCTCTCTGTTTGAACCGAGCTCCTCTGGAAGTTTCCTTAAGAAAATCCATCTCTAGTCTACAAAGTAACCACTTGTCAAAGGGGAGGAAAGGCTGTTCTACTCCTTGCAGGGAAGGGAGGCTGGGGGAGATCCAGATGGGTTCTCTGACGCCCCCCGGGCAGGTCCCGGTGACACGTCCTACACTGTAACAGTAGGCACTCGATAGTCAATAGTCAAGCAGACACATGAGTTGAATTACATTGTCAACAACAACAATAAAAACCACTTACTAATTAGGAGCATGATGGGAGGGTTGGACTTTCTTCTTCTGTGTGATCTAACACGTTGAATGCCTGGCTGACTGGATGAACGGGGACTTGAGACTTTGGAGGGCAATCTTCTCAAGGTTTGCACTAACTTCCTAACTGATGGAGCCAGGAAAGCTAGAAGTTCATCTTCTTATAAACTAGATGCAGAGAAGAGAAGGACGTTTTCTGTATGTCCCTCATCTCGCCACTACTTCCAGGTAAACATTGATATCTGTGCAGAAACTGTCACAGCGGAGAAAATTTTTGTTTTGAGTTTCAGTAGCGAAGGCTATCTCTGATTTTAATGTTGCTTCCCCGCCCCTTTTTTTTGCAATTGTTTATAATTTTGTTTCCCCCCCCCTTTCCAATTGTTTATATTTTTGTCCCCCTACTTTCCAAATCATACGATTTTAAAGGAGAATTACTTTGGGTCTTTGTCCTTTGCTTGTCCTCTCGGGCTCAGTGTTTTCTCAGGGAGGGCCTTGTGAAGGCAAGACGCATATGAAGGTTGAAATCAGGCTAGCGATGCCCTTGCTTCAAGGCTACAGGCGAGGTCTGTGCTGGACAGAGGCAGAGGCCAGCCCTGTCCTTCCCCAGGGATGCTGTGAGAGTTGAGGCAGATCCCTAGTACTATCTATACAACCCCAAACCATTGCTGTTGAGTAAATTCTTACTCACAGTGAGCCAGCAGGCCAGAGTACCACTGCCTTGTAAGCATGCATAGAGGGGTTTCAACGCCGAAATCATCAAGAAAGCCAACTATGGCATCATTTTTCTCCTATGGAGTGGCTAATGGTCTCAAACCATCGACCTTTTGGATGGCAGCTGAGGGTTAATCCATGTGCCACCATCAAAAGGCAAAATATCATAGGCACCAAATGTTTCTTATCAACGTGAACTCCATCGGGCGCTGATTATTTAATGAAATGCTGACAACTCAACTCAATGATGATAGGCAAATCATCAAATTGGACATTGATTTTGTTGAAACCTAGGTATCATAAATTAAATATATAAAAGGCTACAAGTATTCAGAAATTTAGTGTAATACTTCTAAAAACACACTATATATGTGTATTATTAGCATTCAGAGTATATAGGGCAGACAGTATAGTAGAGGACATAAGGACAATGTGAATTTTGATATTTTCAATTATATTTTATCCATAAGGGAAAGTTGGCTATCTGAACTTCATAATGTATTTTTATTTATCTTATATATAAACTTGGGTACGTGTTTTGAGTTTATGTTTGGTTTTGATTTTTAAAGTGCCTGTTATCTTTTTTTTAAGTCCTTTTATTGAGCGTAAGCATTTATTTGGAATTGCCTTTTAGTAAATTCCAACAAATAGTAGCCCTGTCCCTGTGGATTTCCCAGATTATAATTATATAATCCTTTTTTTAGACCATTTTATTAGGGGTTTTTAAACTCTTGTTACAATTCAGACTTCAGTTTTATCCGACACATTAGTACATATATTCTATTGTCTTTTCTAGACATTTACTTTCCATTGAGGCTTTGGGATCAGCTCCTCCTTTTGCTTTGTTCCAGCTCCTTCCCCCCACCCTCGTGGTCCCTTGATAAATTATAGATTGTTAATTATTTTCAAATCTCACACTGACCACTGTCTCTCTTCCCCTCTGGTTTCTTCTCCCTGGATGGGAGTGTATGGTTATGTGCCATTCATTGTGATCAGTGCCCCACTCCCTCCTCATTGTGATCAGTGCCCCACTCTCTCTCCACCTCCACCCTCCCCCCATCTCCCTACCCTTTTGGTATCTCCACTCCCATTCCTGTTCCTGGGTTCCATGTGGTGTGAGTTTTATCTCTTGCCTGTACCTATGTACATGCTCCGGGGTAGTCTAAATTGGGAGGCGGTGCTGAGGTCGTGATAGCAGGGGTGGGGTGGGGTGTAGAGGGGTGAGGAGGCCTCCAGGGAACAGAGATATACTGTGTGGCCCATTCGTGCTCTACTGCACCCTGATTGACTCATCCCCTCCCTGTGGCCCCTCTGTGGGGGGATGCTCCATTGTCCACTGATGGGCTTTGGGTCTCCCCTCCAACCCCACTCCATTCTCATGTTTGTTTGTTTACTATTTGTTGTTATTCTTCTGATGACACCTCACAATCACACCGACTGGTGTGCTTCTTCCTTGTGGGCTTGTTGCTTCACTGTTGGATGGCTGCTTGTTTAACTTTAAGACTTTAAGACCCCAGACACTATCTTTTAATAGTCAGGCATCATCCTCTGTATTCACCACATCTGCTAAGTTAGTTTATTGTGCCAACATGGCTGATAAACACATGTGGGGTTAATTGAAGGGCAGAGGGATAAATGGCTTAGTGAGCCTCGCCTTTCTAGTTCTCAGGTCTCTTGCTTTGTGATGGTCAGACCAGGGTGCAGCTGCCCTAGCCAGTTCCCTGCTTCAGCTGGCAAGGCTCACTTCTTGCAAGACATCCCTCAGGAGAAGCCACATGGACCTGCCCCAATGCAGCCCTGAGTGCTGCAGTGCCCGTGTGGAGACCCCTGCCAGCACTGAGATGCTTACATATTTACTGACTCAGTTTTCCTCCTGCAATCGGCATCACTGCGTGTGTTTTTTGAGATGGAAGAGGACTTTGTGGATTGGTGTCGGACATATGGGTTAATGTTGGACGTGTGGGCTTGGGCAGCACTAGGTTGGGATGTTTTCTTGATGTGCACTTACCCTTTATCTAAAACTCTCTCTTATATGTGAGTTTCTGTGGATTTGGTTCTCTAGAGTACCCAGACTAATACATCTGTTTATGCACCCATTTTGTCTTCAGTGATCTTGTAGGGGGAGGAGGGGGGGTAAGCATCATAGAATGCCAATTTGTTAGAGCAAAGTGTTCTTATATTGAGGGAAGGTATGAGCCGAGCCCCAAGACCCATCTGCAGCCTCAGTGTATTGCCTTATAAATATATGTACATAGAGCAATACCTCTATTGTTATGGATTAATGTATTTGCATAAGTGCACAGCTTTGTCACTCTCCCTATCCATGCCTTTGCTTCTTAGAGCTTGCCTGTGTTTCCTTTTGCCTCCTCCTGCCCTGCCATCACTTTCCCTTTCTTCCACCTCTTAGTCCTTCCTCTCCACTAGCTTGGTGTTGCTCTAATACTCACCAGATCTCTATGCTCTCCTGGATGCTGGTTCTGATTCCCTAGTTGTCCCCCTGTCCATGACGCCCTCTGCTCACCGCACCCTTCTCCTCGCCTCCTTCTTCCCACTCTGCATTCCGGGGCCATTGGCTCCACTGCCTTCTCCCTGGGTTTCCCTCCCATGGTCCAACCCACATAATTAGGCAAACCAGCAATGTGCTAGTCTGAACAATATGAAAACATTGTTGAAAAAGAAAAGGAGAGAGAAAAAGACGGGGAAAAAGAGAGAAAGAACCCGACATAGGTCCAGGTGTGTTGTCTGACCCCCATGAGTCCCTCCCAACTTGTCCTTGGGGAGACCTGGGGGCTGCCCCTCCTCGCCTGAAGTCCATTCTTGGGGCTCATCAGGGGCTCTGTGGCTCGGCTTTATTCCAGTTGCTGATCTTTTATGCTCCATTCCCCCACTGTCTACCTGCCGCGTGCCCCCATTATTGTCCCCTGTCTCCATGTACTCCAGTTAGGGGGCAACGTGCCTTGAGTTGTTGGCAGTCCCACAGTCCTCTCTGTTCCTTAGCAGCTCCACGCAGGGACCTTATCCTCTGGGCTTGGTGTGCCCATATGGAGTCTAGGCCGACTGCCCCTTTCTCCTTTTCCTTCTTGGTTTGCTTCTGTCTGGGTATGGTAGGTCGGTTCCCCTTCCCCACCAGAAGGCCTAGTGTCGTTCTCTGTGGCACACACTTCCAGGGTAGGGGTCAGATTGGTTCTGGTTGGGGCCGGCTGTAGTCCAGTCTTTTCATGCATTCCTCCACTTGGCTACGGTGCCCTCCTGGTTTGGCGCATCATGGTGGGGTCTATGTGCACACTCCAATTCTGTGAGACACAACCAATATTCTCCCCTTGGTGGGTTAGTGCCTTGTTCCCCCCATGTCATCATCTCAGGTTCTCCCATTCCCCCTCCTCCTTCCTCCTTTCCTCTTCTTTATGTTGGATTCACATGTACCTTGCTGGGTGTGGTCTGACCTCCCCCTGACTCCCTATGTTTCCACCTGTATATTGTGAGTTAAGTGTTTGCTTCTATCCTGCTGTATTGATTGTACTTGCCTGGGGGGACTAGTGTTATACTTGTCCTTTTGAGATTGGCTTACCTCACTTAGCATAATTCATTCCAACTCTTCCCATAAGACAACGTGATCCTGCTTTTCAGTGCTGCATAGTACTCTATTGTGTGTGTGTGTGTGTGCCAGAGTTTACTAATCCACTCATCTATCAATGGAAACTTAGGCTGTTTCCAAGTCTGGAATTGCACCACAATAAACATTGGAGCGCATATGACTAGTCATGTTTCATTTCTTACCTCCACCAGGTATATGCCCAGTAGAGGGATGGCTGGATCATAAGGTAGACCAATTTCCATTTTCATTTAGTATCGCCAGATCACTTTCCACAGTGGCTGTACAAATCTACATGACCACCAGCAGTGGAGGGCAGTTCCTATTTCACCACATCCCCTCCAACATGTGTTGCTCTCTGATTTTTTTATTTGGGCTAACCTTAGGGGTATTAGATGGTATCTCATGGTTGTTTTAATTTGCATTTCTCATATGGCTAATGAACGGGAACATTTTCTCATGTGTTTGTTGGCCATTCAGGTTTCCTACCTAGTGAAATTTCTTTTCGGTTCTTATGACCACTTCCTTAAGGAGTTAACGGTTTTCCTCTTTTTGCAGCCCAGGAGGGTGTTGTAGATTTTTGTAACACAGCCTTTGTCTGATGTGTCATTGCTAAAAGTCCTCTCCTGGTCCGTGGGTTGCCTTGTTACCCTCTTGGTGCAGTCTTCCACGGCACCCAGGTGTTTCATTCTTATTAAATCCCATTTGTTGATTTCTTCGTGGGAGTAGAAAACTTTATCTTTATAGTAAGGCTAAATTTTTAAGTTCATTATTTGCAAGAAATAACTAAGGTAAATTAGAGTATATTGTAATCTGGCTAGCTACCATGTGCAGGAAATCATTTACTTAACGGAATTGCTCAGAATCGTTTTTTCAAGAACTGTATTGGGCTCTTCAAACAGCAGCATTTACGTCTGCTGGGGAGGCCTTGTTTATTTACGTTGACCTCTAGCCTCGGGTTCAGATAGGTTTGCACTCCCAGGCTCCATCGTCCTTTGCCTTTTGACGGATGGAGACTATTCTCATGGCCTCTTGTCGATTAGGTGATTGGCTGGAATGTGTGACGACTGTAAGCTTCTCCCATGTGTTGATTCAGATCTGAAAATAGGAAGGAGAAGTTGGAGAACATCTTTTTTTACTTTCTATCACCATGGAATTTTCATCGAGGTTTCAGAAAATTCGTGTTGATGTCTTTCACCTGACTGTTCTTTCTTTCAGGCATGAGCAGTTCATAGTTCAGCGTCCTCAAGGATGTACAGTGTCATTTACAGGCAGTGGCGAAGTTCCAGTCCCTGCACTACCATCCAGCTCAATGGCTTCTGTAGAATCCAAGTTTGAATTCTGTTTGCAGATATTAGAGTGGATACCCTTATTTTTTTTTCCTTTGAAAGCTTTTCAGTTTTTTTCTGCTTTTATTCTAATATATAGGCTTTTTATATTTTTATTCAGTGAGCTGAAGAAAAATATTAGGGGACATCTCACATTTCTCCTAACAGCTCATCTGTTTACGTCATAAGAGACCTGGTGGGATAGTGGGTTATATGTTGGGCTGCTAACTGCAAGGTTAGCAGTTTGAAACCACCAGCTGATCCACAAAGAAAGACGAGGCTTTCTACTCCCAGGAAAAGGTGACCACTCTGGAAACTCACAAGGGCACGTCTGCCCTGACCCACAGGGTTGGTAGGAATCAGAATGGACCCAACGGCATTGAGTTTTCAGTAAAGCCGTGCTTGGAGTGTTTTCCTAATATTTTCTGAATGTTAAGAAACTCAAGTTTGGATTTAGGGGCAAGCACACTTCTAAAGTTTCTTCCTTTAAAAAAACCATATATGCATTAATATCGTATAACTGCAGTGCATTATTATTACGTGCTGTTGAGTTGATCCCGGCTCATAGTGTTGTTACATTTGAGTCCACGGAAACCACTGCATCCATCCATTTCTTTGAACTTTTTCATCTTCTCTGATGACAGGTCTGCTTTACCAAGTGTGACATCCTTTTCCAAGGATGGACTCCTTGTAACATGTCTGAAGTGCGTGTGACAAGTCTCACTATGTCTCTAAGTTTATTCGATATTGTAAACAATTGCAGCCAGCAAATGGGAACTTTTCCAAAATGCTTTTTAAAAAATGACAAGATTTCAAGACAATTTGATGCCAGACAAGAATAGACAGAGCAGAGGAATGGAATAAATTTTCTAGAAAAAGATCTGTGTCCTCCCTGTAGATTGATATGTAGCAAAGTTGACACTTCATGTGGTAGTCGACTAGTTGCCAATTTTTGTCAACAACTCACATATCTTCCTGTTAGTTCATGGGCACATGATCAGTGGTTCATCCCTTCAGTGGAATCTCAGCTGGAAAAGGAATAACTTTTTGATGATGTACAGCAGCTATGGACAAATCTCAAATGCAGTATCCTAAAGCAAAGAAGGCAGACTGGCTGGTCTACGTAATCTAGGGTTCTTTTTATGCAACATCCCTTCAAAGACAAAACTGTAGAGACTGAAGATAAGGTGTGCTGACGGGTTTGTTCTCTGTCTGGAGTGGGGCAGCGAGGGAGAGCTAGGGCATCTGTCGGAGCCTGGAGCAGTTCAATGCACGGGTGGCTCTTATCTGTACTGCACGTACATTTGACATCGGCTTTCCTGGCTTTAAAAAAAAGTACAGTGCACCTTACTTTTTAAAAGAAGACTCTATTCTAAATGTTATTAGATGGGAAAAATAACAACATTTCAAAGAAAAATAGAGAACAGAAAGTGAAATTTGAGCCCTGTGGTGTAAATTCTGTGGCTGCATTAATTCGCCTATTTCCTTTGTTATTTCCAGCACATTCCTTAGTGTCCATTAATTTCCCTAGTCACCTTCCAACACTTTACTCTTGCATCAACATCATCATCAACTGCAGTGTACAGTGCAAAGGGGACAAAAAAGCCACACTTTGGAGAACTAGAAAATAATTCATGACCTACCGAGATGTTCAAGACTTTTGAAATGAATCCTAAAAGTCCACCACCACCACCCCACGGCCATCAGGTCTTTTAAATACCAAAACCCACCACCATTGACGCTGTTTGTGGTCACCTCATAGCAACTCTGTAGGGCAAGAACCCATTTGGTTTTCTGAGACTATGAATCTTCATAGGAGCAAAAATCTTTCTGGTACAGGGTAACTGCTGACCTTCCAGTTAGCCACCCAATGCATAACCCACACTATCCTGACTTTTAAATAAGTTCCTTAAAGGATTCTACAGTTCTTCGTAGTCCATCATGAGTGATTTTGCGAGCTTACGCTGCTGGTGCAAAGTCGGAGGGGTGTTGACCTTGTTTTCTGATGCCAGGGCAGTTTCTTCTACTACTTCTTCTTCGCCTTCTTCTTTCTCCTCCTCCTCCTCCTCCTTCTTCTTCTTCGTCTTCATCTTTGTCTTCATCTTCTTTGTCTTCTTTCTCCTCCTCCTTCTTCTAACACTTTTAATTATAAATTCAGTGAAAATTTACAGAGCAGATCAGTTTTACCGTCAACAATTCATATGCATTTCCTCTCTCTCATTCCAATGCCCGCACTGTACCATGATTTATCTCCCTCCCTCCCTGGCTCCCTGTTTTCTAATCCAGCTCAACTTTCTCACTGGGGGAAATGCTGCCCTTTTTCATCTCAAACGTTTGCTTGTTCTGATTCAGTTCCGAGCTAGCAGGGTGAGTAAGAGCCCGTCTGTTTGGCTGGGCCACCTAAAAGGATGCACGAGGAAATAACACAGCTCTTTGAGTGCTAAGGCTTCAACTACTCCTGTGAAAGAAATGGTCTTTGGACAAAGGAAGACCCTAAAGGTCAATGGGGTCACATCTAAATGCTCATTTGGAAGTCCATGTTTCATCGTAAAACAGGCCCTTTGAGGAAACAACTGTATCTTATGTGGCACTGGGATCTGCCAGCCAGCGCAAAAACCCAAGGGGGGATTGAATCAGACTGTTTAGTCATACTGGAGCTTTGTCACCATTTTGTGACGTCTGTAGATTACTTAACCTTTCTGTGCCTCAATTTTCCCATCTCTACTGTGGAAACCAAAACATCAAACTCCATTGCAATTGAATCTGTTCTGACTCACACACCCAGTCACACGAAAACTTCCCAGTAGGTTGACCTAGGCTGTAAACCCTGGTATCATCCTGGTTACCTGTTGGACTGCAAATGGAAAGGTCAGCAGTTCAGAACCATCAGCTGCTCCAGAGGAGAAAGACAAAGCTTTCTACTTTCATAAATAGCTATACTCTTGGAAACTCAGAGTGCCAGTTAGTTCTACTCTGTCCTGGGGTCACTATGAGTCAGATTCTATTCGATGGCAGTGAAGTTATGTTTGTTTTTAAAAGCCTTTGCAGAATCAGACCTTTCTTCAAAGGAGTGGCTAGTGGGTTTGAACCAGTGACCTGGTTAGTCACCAAAGTCCCTAACCAGGGCAGCCGGAGACCCTCTACAACATGGAGCTCATAATGATATGGCAGAGAATGCTTAGCCCGCGTTCATGTAAGTTGATTGGAAATGTGCCGGCACAAAGCCAAAGGAGTGCTCAAGCCTCCATTGCACTCTAGTTGCCACGTTCGAAGCTGCCTTCAGAGTTTTAAACGAGGGAGCTCGAGGTCTCGTCGCCTTTTGCTGATTGACTGGGTTAGAAGAGAGACGGGGCATGAACGGATGTCAGTGCTGGTGTGCGTACTGAAGGTGCTGAGGGAGGCTGAAGGCAAAGGCTGATGGGTCAGGGGGTGAAGATCAATCCCGTGGGACCAAAGCTGCCTGGGAACCATCTCTTGGTCCACTGGCCCAGTGGCCATCCCTCTCATATTCCATTACTAATATCAATATTTACAGCACAGCCTTTTCTGGTCTGCAGCTCCATTCCTGTGGGGTTTAATGTTCCCTACCTTTGGATTCCTGATGAGTTAAGGGTTCCTCTGTGGGTTGGGTGTTCAGCTGCTAACCACAAGGTCAGCAGGTCAAACTCACCAGCCACTCTGCAGGAGAAAGTTGAGGCTGTCTACTCCTGTAAAGACTTGCAGTTTGAAAAATCATATGTAGGGTAATTTCGTCGAATTTGGAAAGGATTTGATGGGAGGGGATTGAATACTCACCTCCCCATGCTCCTCTCTTGTTTTTTTCTGTTCATATTCTCTCAAATTTGGATGGAGCAATGTAGACTAAAGAGCCTAGGAAAGATAACTTGAAGATTTTTTTAATATTGCTTATAAATTTTACTTCAGTGTACTCTGAAATTGCTCCAGAGAAGTGACATCTTTTTAATTAAGACACATGACATAGGCTATAGTTGTGCATTAGGAATCAACTGTACTGTTAATTGAGATTTCAAAATGTAGTAGAGAGAAAATCATAGAAAAATGTCCTACTACATCCGTCGTCATGGATGAACCTTGAACATGGTATGCTAAATGAAATCACCCAGTCATAAGAGAAGAAATATTGTTGATTCCACGTAGATATGAAAGCTCTGCAACAGGCAAATCTATAGACACCATCACCAGGAATGAGAGGCAGGTGCAAAGAGGAGTCATTATTTAGCTTTGCGACTCTGTTTATGGTGATGGCAAATTTCTCAATGAATATTGGTGATGATTGCACAACATGTGTAATAGAATCAGTATCACTAAAACAGACATAAAATATTAAATTACAAATATTGTGTGAATTGAAAATGTTTGATATATACACACACATATACATTTATAACAACAACAAAAAACATCAGTAGTGCATTGAAGTGCTTGATCCTAACATTTGGGAATAATATAATACGCTTGAATTTTACAGTCACCCACAGGATTTCTCCAAATTCTACTCAAAATTTTGTTGGTAGGAAAACCATGTTGCACTAATATGCAAATACAAGTGTATAGATTCATTACACTTAAGAAAAAATAAAAAATGATGACCTGATGAAATATCAGATTGAAATAATTTGTTTAAAAATTCTTTGGGGAAACCTTTTACAGTCATGCCCGTTTTAACATCCATCTTGGATGACTCTCTTACAGCTCTGCAATGGAGGCTCCGTGACTGATCTTGTGAAAGGATTTCTGAAGAGGGGCGAAAGGATGAGTGAGCCGGTGATTGCCTATATTTTACACGAAGCACTCATGGTGGGACCATTTAAATTGTTGGTGCATTAATTATGAGGCAATTCTAATTCAATAAAAAATGTGTGTCCTATTTTTAGGGAAACCATAACTACATTACTATTGTGCATTAGCATTTGCAAAATATAAAATGCTTTGCCTAGATAATTAATTCTCCTATTAGCAATCTATCCCTTTTGTGCCAACAGTTCTGTCTTAAGAGTGTTTATGGGTATGGAATAGTTATAAAGCTACTAATTTCTATTTTTGGTTAATAAATAGTTTTTCATTTGCCATTATGTTATTTGCTATAAAAGTAATTTATCTTTTATGGATCACAGCATTTATAGAATATGTGGTAAAAGTTTTGGATTTGGGAATTTTGACATAGTACACTTTGATTTAGTGAACTAATATGATAGCCTTTGAGAAGTTTCCATGTTAAGTGTTACCAGTGAGTTTGTTTAAAAGTAGCCATCTGAAAAGTGATATTTCTTGTTTAATGCTTCTTTAAAAGGTCCTTATGTATTTCCCATCGTTTAGGGACTTCAGCATTTGCATAACAACAAAACAATCCACAGGGATGTAAAAGGAAATAACATCCTATTGACCACGGAGGGAGGAGTTAAACTGGTGGACTTTGGTAAGTGTAGCTTGAAATGCGTGTTTGACCCTTGCCTGGTGCCTCATCCTATAGGAGCAGACAGTATGTTTCTAAGACACGTTAGTGTCTTGTCACTAGCTTGTCACTTCTGCCTTCTGTGTTCTAGCTAGGTAAGGTGTCATTCATGCTTCTGTATTTCTCTCTCTCTCTCTCTCTCTCTCTCTCTCTCTCTCTCTCTCTCTCTCTCTCTCTCCCTCCCTCCCTCCCTCCCTCTCTCCCTCTCCCCCTCCCTCCCTCCCTCTCTCTCTCTTTGTATTTGTCACATAAAAGTGTGAGCATATGTTGGACTAGGTAGGTAGACAAACAGACAGAGATATTAGCAAAGGTGGAAATAGGTTAAAATACTTAGAAATCTAGTAGCCCTAGCGCTTTGGGTATAATAGGTCAATAAGTATAATAGGTCAATAAGTGCTAATTGAATGGATAAGCTTTCATTTTGTATTTTGGAAACTGAAGCTCAAAGAAGTTCGTTGATTAATTTTAGAACTTAGTTGCCTTAATATCAAAGGATGAAGCTCTCTAGTGATCTGACTTAACGAATTTCAGAGCATGTCAAGATGAATAACATTCTCAAACCACCACACGCGTTACATTGTTTGTCTCAGCGGAGCTTTTGAAAAGCAGGGAGCCACCGTGAGCTTGACTGTGAATTCCTGAGATGCATCTCGGATGCAGGTGGTCTGTGTGGCCAGTTGACTCAGAACCATGTGCCTGGACCTCTAGCTGGGTTAGAACACTGGTGCCTGAGATTAAAGCCATCAACAGCAGAGCACTTCCCAGGCTCCGTGGGTAAGGCCAGGAAGGAACCCAGGAAATCATTTTCACTATACTTTAAGATGGGCTTGATTGGAGAACTTGACAGATAACATAGGATCTCGTAATCCCTTTGCTTTACAAAAATGGCTACAATAAATATGGTGTAGACTAAAAATTGTCAAAACAAGCAAACATTGTTTTCAGCCATGAAAACAAAAACTCAGTGAAAGAGTAGTTTGCAGGAAATAACTTCCTGAATTACCCTCCAAACTCAACTAGATTAAAAAACAACTAAACAATAAATTAGGTGATTTTTTTATGTAGCATAATGGGTTAGACACTGGGTTGCCGAGGCAGTTACATAATCTCCTGGGGGTTGGAGTCTAGTCTGTCAATGAGGTCACAGCTTGGTGACCTCATTTGTAGGTGTGATGTAGATAAAGAGCTCACTGGAGGCCAGACACACTATCTCTGTGTGGTCTTTCTGCTGACGAGCCACATGAGCTACACTGATGGAGTCAGAGCTTTAGAGCTGGAAGAGTCATGAGAAAACCCGCACCAGCACTGAGATGCTTCCACCACCTCTGGATCCACAAGACTTTCCAGCCACTAGCCTGTGATCTCCCTGAATTTGGCATTATTGCATGGCTACCTGAGTCTGAAGAGGAATTTATAGACTGGTATCAGACATAGGGGCTAATATTGGACTAATGGATTTGATCTGGGCTGGACCAGGATGTTTTCTTGATATACAATTACTCTTTGATATACAATTCTCTATTGCACACACATGAGTGTCTCTGAATTTGTTTCTCTAGCCCACCCAGACTAACACAGCTGCTAACTGAACTGTCAGCAGTTTGAATCACCAGTCAGTCTGTGGGGGGAGAGAGAGGCTTTTCACTCCCGTCGAGCTGCAGTCTCGGAAACCCAGAGCAACAGCTCTGCCTTCTCCTACAGGCTCACGATGAGTTGGAATGGATGCCACGGTAGTGGGTTCAGTTTGGGTCAGTTTTATACAATATCTTTATATAGTAGTCCTTACTTGGATACCTAGGAAAAAATGAGAGCCATGGTTTTGAATAACTGAACCTGAAGATATGCCTTCTTACGATCATTAGAAAAGAGGGCCAGTTACCTGGAAAAGTCGTCCCTGAGTGGTGCAAACCTTTACCACGCTCAAGTGACACCCGAAGTTTAGAAGTTCCGGAGCCACGCAGCAATATCTCCGAATAAAGGATTGACGATCTGCTTCTTATGAAAAGACCTAGAGACAGGAAAGCAAAGTGGACGAACACACTCGGCATATCTTCAACTGAAAAAACTCAAGCATGAACCCAGGCCTTGAGTTGCAACATCGAAAGCGTCTAGGGGCAAACTATGGAAAGAAGTGGGAAGCCTCAAAAGAAGAAAGAAAGGTCCCAGAGTCACTGTACCAAGAAGAACCGGTCGACATGCCACCATTTCCACAGGGAGCATATTCACACGGACCAAGTCCAGGCTGCAATGAAAGCCTTAGACAAGAACACGGTTCCAGGGTTGATAGAGCACCTGCTGAAATGTTCCCATAGCTGACGAACCGCTGGAAGCACTCACTCGTCTACACCAAGGCATTTGGAAGACAGCTACTAGGTCTACAGTTGTATGCAAGCAGAAGAAAGGTGACCGGACAGATGTGCAGCGTGTAAACAGAAAAAGAATCACTGAGGTCCCTTGCAAGTACAGTCTTGCGGGGGATCATCTGACAATGGTTGCAGCAGTACCAGAAGTTTGGGTCATGGTCAAAAGAGGTCATGGAATGAGGAACATTGTTGCTGATGTCAGATGGATCCTGGCTGACAACAGATAATATCAGAAAGATGTTTGCTTGTGTTCTGTTGACTGTGCCCAGGCATTCTACTGTTTGCACCATAATAGACAATGAACAGCCTGAAGAATGGGAATTCCAGAACACTCCATTGTGCGCATGTAGAGCCTGTACATGGACCAAAAGGCAGTTGTGTGACCAGAACAAGGTAATACTGCATGGTTGAGAATCAGGAAAGGACATTTTTCAATCTGTTTGTGGAACAAATAATCAGAAAAGTTGGATTATATGAAGAAAACGGGGCATCGGTATTGGAGGAGGGCTTATTAATGACCTGTGGCATGCTGATGACACAACCTGGCCTCCTGTAGGTGAAGAGGATTCGAAGCCCTTGCCAAGGAAGATCAAGGACGTCTGATTTCCATCCGGATCACAGCTCAATGTAAAGAAGACCAAAGTCCTCACAAGGGGCTCAAGAGATAAACAACGCCAGGATAAATGAAGAAAGGTTCAAGGGTCCCCGAGTGAGGCTCATGGAAGCAGCAGGCAAGGGGGTCAATAACACACTGCAGGAGGGAACTCTGCTGCATGAGACCTCTTTAACGTGTTGAAAATCAAGGATGTTACTTTGAAGCCGATGGTGCATATGAGGTGGAAATTGCACATCGAATAAAAAATGCCAAAGGAAAATAAATGCATCTGACTATGGTGTTGTCATAGAGTGTTGAATTCCAGGGACAACCGAAGAACAAAGAGATCTCTCTTGGAAGAAAGACAGCCAGCTGCTCCTTAGAGACAAACATGGGAAGACTTCAGATCATGTACTTTGGAGATGAAGTACTGGCCAGGGGGGACCAGCTCCCAGAATAGGACATCATGCTTGGTAACGTGGATGGACTGACCCAGTGGCTGTGACAATAAGCACAAATGTGACAAGATTAATTGTGAGGACGGCCTTGGCAGTTACATAATCATTTTTCAATTTGAGAATTAAGAGTGAAGGGGTGGAGTCTAGCCTGTCAATCAGATCATAGCCAGTGAGGCCTCTGTGTGGGCATGGCCTTCTCCTGAGAATTCTGGGAGATCCGGCACTTCCTCCTTGGAGGCAGGAGACACCTCTCTCTGCCACTCCCCGGGAGACATTGCAGCTGACAAGCCACATGGACCTACCCTGATGCAGCCCGGTGTTCAGAGAGCCATGCAGAGACCCCTGCCAGCACTGCGATGTTTCCAACGCCACTGGATCCAAAGAGTTCCCACCCACTGGCCCGTGATCTTCCTGCATTCAGAGTCATTGCATGTGTTTCGTGAGTCTAAAGAGGATTTTATAGATTGGTATCAGACATATGGGCTCATATCGGACTTATGGACTTGATCTGGACTGGGCTGGGATGTTTTTTCAAGGTTCAATTGCTCTTTTATATAAATATTTCTTATACACTTGTGTGTGTCCATGGGTTTGTTTCTGTACTCTACCCAGACTAGCACACTGGCACGGGACTGGGTGGCGGTTTGTTCTGCTGTGCATAGGGTCACTGGGAGTCAGAACTGACCTAACAACTACAATCTACTTCTGAAAACCAGCTATTGAAAACTCCACAGAGCACTGGCTTCTACTCAGACACATGTGGGTGTGATGGCAGAGTTTCTGTTTGTTTCTGTTTTCACTTATAAAAGGAATACCTTGTATTATCTAATATTACAATGATATTATTTGCATATGTGTTAGTCTGGGTAGAGAAGCAAATCCATAGAAAGTCATATGTATATAAGAGAGAGTTTCATATAAAGGGTAATGGTACATTAAGAAAGCATCCCAACCCAGTCCAATCCCATAAGTCCTATATTAGCCCATATGGTCAATACCAATCTATAAAGTCCTCTTCAGACTCACAAAGCACATGCAATGGCGCCAAATTCAGGAAGATCACGGGCCAGTGTTTGTGAAGTCTTGTACATTCGGTGTCATCATAGGCATCTGTGTTAGTCTGGGCACTTTAGAGAAACAAATCCAGAGAAACTCATGTATAAGAGAGAGTTTTATATAAAGGCTAAGTGCACATTAAGAAAACATCCCAACCCAGTGCTGCCCAAGCCCACAAGTCCAACATGAACCCATATGTCCAACACCAATCCACAAAGTCCTCCTCCATCTCCCAAAACACACACTATGATACTGACTGCAGTTGGAAAGCTTAATCAGGGAGTGTGTAAGCATCTCAGCATCTCAGCACTCGCAGGGGGCCCCACACGGCTGCTCCAGCACCCAGGGCTATATTGAGGCAGGTCCATCTGGCCACTCCTTGGGGATGTCTTGCAGGAATTGAGCCTTGCCAGCTGAAGCAGGGAACTGGCTAAGGCAGCTGCACCCTGGTCCGACCTTCAGAAAGGAAGAGACCTGAGAAATAAAAAAGCGAGGCTCACTGAACCATTTATTTCTCTGCCCTTCAATTAGCCCCACATGTGTTTATTGGCCAGCTTGGCATAATAAACTACTTCAGCATCTCAGCACTGGCAGGGGTCTCCACGTGGCTGCTCCAGCTCAGGGCACTAGCATAGTTCCATGTGTCTTGTCAGTAGAGTGTCTCCAAGGGAGTGAGAAGAGAGAAGTATCTCCTGCCTCCAAGGAGGAAAATACAGGAGTTCCCAGAATCCCCAGGGGAAGGCCATACCAATACAGAGGCCTCCTTGATTAGATCTTAATTGACAGGCCAGACTCCACCCCTTCACTCATAATCCTCTCAAATTGACACCAGATATAACTACCACATCATACATAATAATGCTTATAATTTTATTCTCCATGGTAACAGGATATGGATTCACTTCACCCAATAGGATTTGTAGGTTTTAGTTAGAATTAAAGTGTGAGAAGAATAATGATGTTTCTTGAGGCAGAAGGCAGAAGATGTGGTAAACCTCAATCCCCAAAATCAAACATGCTAAACTCCATTTCTCTGGACCACAGAGAGTAAGGACTTCATTATTAATACCATTTTTATACCCTTGGTCCTCCCCAGGCAAATTCTCTCTTGTTGTCTATGAGCCTGGTAAACTTCTTTCAGTTCCTTAAATGTGTTATAATCTTAGACAGCTCCTTTAGACATGTAACTGAGGAGAGAGTACCTACCATATATACTCAAATATAAGCCGACCTGAGTATAAGCCGAGGTGCCTAGTTATTACCTGGGAAACCAGAAAAACTGATTGACTCGAGTATAAACCTAGGATGCAAAATGCAGAAGCTATTGGTGAGTTTCAATAATCAAAATAAGTGAAAATAAAATTACTAAATATTGAGACATCAGTGGGGTAATGTATTTAAATATTTCTTTTAAATAAAAAACATAAATAAAAGGACAAGTCATTTAACATTAGTAAACCAGCACAGTAAGTGGAAAATAGGTTCAACAAAAACAATAAGGTATCAGCAATAATACCTTAAGAGTACTGTCTCCTGAGCTCAATCAGCAACCAAGCTAAAATGTAGAATTAAAATCCTTCAAAACTGGATTCCTCATCATCATCTGTATCCCAATGCTGGTGTGAGGTCATCATAGATGCTGTCCTCACTGAGATCGCTGTCCTCACCATCACTGCTGTCATTTTCATACAAAGTGCAGTCTTCACTGCCATCCATAGTATTACTAATACTACATTTCTGGAAGGCACGTCACACCATGTCTTCTGGAATGTCTTCCCATGCGTCTCGAACCCACTGCTATTAACTCTATGTCAGGCTTCTTGTTAGTCGGGCTTGACCAGATGACATCCATTCGTGCCACTGACCCGTGTATAAGCCGAACCCCAGTTTTTCAGCACATTTTTTGTGCTGAAAAACTCGACTTATACACGAGTATATACTGTAGGTTGTGCAAATGATTTACGTGCTCAGTTGGCGGTTCAAGTTCACCCAGAAGCTCCTTGGAAACAAAGCTACTTCTGAAAAATCACTCACTCAAACCCCTGAGAAGGCAGTTCTACTGTGACTTAAAGAGAGCCAGAAAAATTCATGGAAATATCCCATTCTCTTTAGATTCCATCTGTCCACAAACTTTTTGAAGTCCTCTCATCTACCAAGTCACCATAAGCCAAGTTGCAGGCCCTTGGTAACTGGTCGAGCTGAGGGAGACTTGTGAAGAGCATGGATGTGCTTCTCTCGTTGACCTATCCAAGCACAGTCTGCAGCCCAGTCTGCCAAAGGCATCCGGCTCTCTAGAGAGAGATTGGGTCAAGAAGTAACACGTAAAAAACACCAAGATGGTATTCAGTATTTAAACATAGGAATGTATAGCAAAGCCAAGGCTGTCTCTGGAGGGCGGTTGTATAAAGTTGCTTAACTTCTCTTTAGCGTGTGGAGAATTAATTTCCCGAGTCAAACAATAAGGTTTCATGTGAGAAGGAATGGCCAGAACCAAGGGGGAGGCACATCCCTTTCCCTGAGGAAAGAAGCAATGGGGAGAGGCAGGAGAAGGTGGTGCACTTTAAATAACGGAAGATGACCAGGAGAGAAAGCTCTCTTCCACTCACACGTGTGTTTGCTAATGGAACAGAAGGAAGACACTTCATAAACTGTCCCAATCCAGGCTGAAATGGGCTACACTGTAAGTGATCTCAGGGGTTCATTGTGATGAATCAGAAGGAAGACCCACATTTAGCTTTCCCACTTCCGTACCCTCAGTTCTCATAACCCCAAACAAACAACCCATGGCCATGGGGTTCGTGATAAGTCATCGTGGCTCTACACAGAACACTGGAGGCTGTACATCTTCACAGGAGCAGGTAGCTTCGTCGTTCTTCTGCAGAGCAGCTTGTGGGCTTGAACCACTGAACTTGTGGTGAGCAACCCAATGGCTAGCCCACAATGCTACCAGGGTAGCTCATAAACCCAGAGGAACTCAGAATTTGGCTGGGGAGTTTCTTGATGTTTGCTCGGAGAAGGTAACGAGGCCACAGAACAAGGCACCAGTACTCTCCATTTGAGTTTGTAGTTATTTTTAGCTGCCTTTGGGGCAGCCTGAATCAAGGCCACCCCATACCCACTGGGACCAGACCATTGGGATCTATAGGGTTTCCACAGGCTGATTCTCAGCAGTAGATTGGCAGACTTTGGGGAGGCCTGGTGGTGCAGTAGTTACATGTTGGGCTGTGATCCACATGATCAGCCGTTCAAGCCACCAACAGTTCCTCGAGAGAAAGACTGGCCTTTCTGCTCCCATCAACAGTTCCAGTCTCAGAAACCCACAGGGGGTCGCTGTGAGTCAGCACTGACTCCATGGGGGGAGGGAGGGTGTTCCTCCTGGGTTAGTGGAATGGTCATCGTGCTGAAGGTTCTGTGTTTCATTTGCCTGCCTTTCTGCCAAACTGTAAGCTTCATGAGGACACAATCTCTGGTCTGTCACTTTATCCTGGGAGTCAAGTATGGACCTCAGCCACACTGAAATCAGATTGCTCAATAAGTACTGTTGAATGATTTAAAAAGACATTTCCATACAGGTATGTGCTCCTGAGAAAGTCACCGAACATCTCTAAGGGCACAGCACTGCCCCCAGGGGTTTGGTGGCCAGGACATAGGCAAATTACTTAGTATGATGGCTGGCACTTTATAAGCCAAGCCAACAGTTAGCACTTTGAGCTCACTGCTGTATGCATAGTAAAGACCAGGTACACAGTTGCTAACAATGAAAAAAAATCTGAGTTCCTAAAAGCACTGTATGTTTATCTTGTTTGATTGATTGTTTTTTAAAGCAGTCCTTACTTAGAGTTACTTTTTCACATATATAATTCTTCCTAGAAGTTGGTCGGTGAGAGTTTGGACTTGTCTCCGTCATTCTTTAAGGACTTTCTTATTCTTTGGCACAGGACATTACAGGATGATCTGGTGCGTTACCTGCCCCAGACCAAAATAATAACAAAGCAGCTCTTTTTTTTTTGTTTTGCTTTTAGATAGTGCCATGGTGGGTGAGACATTGGGCCACATGTCCAGCAGTTTGAAGCCACCAGCCACTCCCTTGTGAGAGAAGCGAGGCTCTCAGCTCCTGCAAAGAGTTTACAGTCTTGGAAACTCACCAGGACAGTTCTACTCAGGCCTACCTGGTGGCTAGGAGTCAAAACTGACTGGGTCGCTGGGAGCATTTTAGAGTAAACTCACTATTATTTTAAAGATCAAGCCACTTAGCTACAGGCTAAATAGGCTTCGGTCTGATCCTACTGGTTTTGAATATAACCTTGAAGAAAACCTCTTGTGTGCTTGTTATCTGGGCTAGTGCTCACAGAAAACCACCAGAGAAAAAGTAACAGGTGAGCCAGTCCATGTAATCCAGCGGGTGCTTCATCTGTGACTTCTGTATGATCAATCAACAAATAATATGGCCTGTAAGGAGATAAACCTCTCAGGCAGGTCAACTAAAACTTCGGTGTCTGAAAATGCTGTCCTAATCTAGCGCAGAAAATGGCAGAGAGAGGCTCAATTTAAAGGGCGGGGCTCAGCTCTCCTTTCTGATGACGCCTCTCTGGGGAAGTTCCTTCCTAATAGAATAGCTAACATTTCAATACAAAGGTGCAGAATGTTCTTTGAGTGATTTATTTAGACAATGTTCTGATGGCAGAATGTTTTGTGGCTTTAAATCTCTTATTACCCACATGGCCAATTTTTAGAGCACATCCCCAAATGTGCAATGTAGGTCAAAAAGAAATTAGGATTTATTCATTAATGACCCATTTTTTTAACATCAAGTGACAAAAGTGCACCTGAATTGAAAGACAGTTAAGTCTCCTTCCCTTTTTCTGTCCTTCCTGCCAATTCAGAGCAACAGTCATCAATGGGCTCAGCAGGCACCACAGTCGGATACAGCTGAGCATAACTTTTGAAATCCCCATCAGGCAAGCAAGATGCCATGCATGGGTGAGGGGTGGCAGCGGTAGTCTGGCATGGGATGCAGGAACCCAGAGTGGCATGAGGAGGCATCTGTACATGGGCATGCTGGCCTCCCTAGCTGGCTTGTGAAAGCCTGAGTGAAGTGAGGAAGAAATCCAAGCAGGGATGGGGAAAGAGGTAGGAGATGGGTTCCATAAAAAGGGTTGGATACGATAAAAATTTTATTGAAGGCAAAGGGAGCCAGGTTTCTTACTGTTGGAAGAGAGAATTACAAAATAAAAAGAGAGAGAAGGGTGAAACTAGAACAACAACAATGGTATTGGATTGATCTTGTAGGTATCAATACGGATCATGGTTTGCAGTGCAGAGGGGGTGGGGTGCTTTAAGCAGTTGACTGAAAGAATTGAATTAAAAGACAATGGTATTTTCCACATCACTTTGTGAAGCCCCCCCACACGCGTGTGTGAGTACACATAAATAGAAACAAACCCAATGTCATGTGCACATGCTGTGTCTGTAGATATTCCCCAGATCTTTCTCATATAAGGATGTGGGAGCGTCCAAAACCAACCTCACTGCTGTTGAGCGGATTCTGGCTCATAGTGATCCTGGTACAACTGCCTGGGTGAGTTTCCAAAACTGGAAATTCACAGGAGTAGAAAGTCTGATCTTTCTCCTGCAGAGCCCCTGGTGGTCTTGAACTGCTGACCTTTCAGTTAGCAGCCCCCTCAAATAATGCACTATGCCAAAAATCTCAATTGTATCTTGACCCCAGATCTTGGTTTTGAAAACCATTTGAAACTCAAAGGAACCAAAGATCCTTGGGGAAAACACCTACTTGGGAGCAGGGCAGGTAAAGTTCAAGGTCATCCTAAAACATACTGTCCCAAGAAGTACCAAATTCACTGCCGTTGTGTGAATGCTGACTGCACTCTGTATTTCCTAAACTGTAGGGGTTACGTGCTGCACTGCTCTCTGCATGGTCGGCCAGTCAAAATCACCAGGAGCTCTGCTGAAGACTGGGCTTTGTCCCCCCATAAACAGTTGCAGTCTTGGAAACCCACACGGGGGTTGCTATGAGTCAGTATCGACTCGGTGACAGTGAGTTTGGGAAACTTTTCATGGGAATAGAAAGCCTAATCTTTCTCCCGTGGTACTGCTAGCGGTTTCAAACTACCAACCTTGAGGATGACAGTCCAATGTGTAACCACTAAACCTCCAGGGCTCCTATCTGAATAAAATAAAACCCATTTGTCAATACTGGCATAAATAGGGAGATAAGTAACAATTTGGGATATGTAAAAAAAATTTCCTTATAGAAAAATGCCTAAGCATCGATTGATGGAATGATGGAATGTTTTAAATCATCATTTGATAGTCATTATACTAAGAGTTAATTCATTGAAAGTATTAGTAATGGTGCTAAAGCCAGATGGTGAATTCCCTCTCCCAATTTTTTATTGTAAATTAGGTGGTGGGTTACATTCTAGATCATCAACTTTGTGTTCAACAATTTAAACTAATAATCAAACTCCCCAATAGTTCACCCTCACCTGTCTCTTGACTGCCCTTCTTGCTCTTATGGATGGCGGTCTTCCATGACCCTGAATTGGCACCAGTCAACAGTCTCCCGTTGCTTTATCCACCCCCTACCCGCACTCCAAAGTCTGTTCCCTTTGGCATGAAATTCTTTTTCTTGGATTTTTATCTTTTCGCCTTCGAACCACGGTCTCGTGAGCTTCGTCCTTTTGTGAGGGAGAAATTTCACTCAGTGTGGTATTCTCTGGGCCCCTCCATGTCAGGAGGTGCGTTATGGCTTCATCGTTGTCTTTAGTGCTGCATAAGGAGCTTGGTGGCATAGTGGTTACTTACCTGTTGTGCTGCTAGCGTAAAGGTCAGCAGTTCAAAACCCCTAGCAGGAGAAAGATGAGGCTTTCCACTTCTGTAAAGAGTTGCCGTCTTAGAAACCCACCGGGACCCATCCTATGAGTCAGAATTAACTGGATGGCAGTGAGTTTTTGAGATAATATTCCAATGTGTATATGCACCATTTTCTTTATCCATTCTTTTATTAGCCTTTATAATGGACTAAGTGGGAGGATCAGTGAGTTCGGTTTGGGATGGAAGAACGCTTCGCTTCCAATGACTGCATCGGCAGGGGAAAACCAGAGCCCTCTGTCACCAAGCGGATGATAAGCCCTAGCAACCCTGTCTCGGCTTTGTGGAGCTGCACATCTTACCTGGGAGCAGTTACCTCATCCTTCTCAGAGATGCTGAGGGGTTTAAGCGGTGACCTGGGGAAGGCCAGAAATGACTGACTCTGTTTTCGCTTGGCTCTTCATTTGTCGCATCCTTGGGTTGGGCCACCTTGTGTATAATTTTAAACTCAGCTCCACCAGTGTCTAGAGTGGGTAGCAGACAAACAAACAAAACCTTTCTTGATTATCTGATTAATTTCATTTTATTCCCTCATAAATACCAGACCGTCTGAGGTTCATTCCTATCTTTGGCTCAGTTTAAAAAAAAAACAACTTTTTATTATGAATTATGTGAAGGCTTACGGAGCAGATCATCAGTTTTACATTCAACAATTCAAATACATTTGGTTTAATTCAGCTATTACAATCTGCTCCAGGTACCATCACTTATCCTACTTCCTCTCTGTGTTTCCCGTGTCCATACCTCCATCTTGCTCAACCCTCTGAACTTTGTCCTTGAGTGAATACTGCCCCTTTGATTTTAAGTGGCTGATTTATACTAACAAAACGGTAAGTTCTACTCCAATCCTGAAGAGTGACTGAGGGCCAAAGTCCGGGGTTTCCATCAGTCTCTGTTTGACCAGTAAATATAGTCTCTGGTCGACTTTTCATTTCTATCCCACATTTCTCCCTATTCTCTCGAGGACCTTCCAATGCAGTGCTTCTCAGCCTTCCCAGTGCCACGACCCTTCAATGCAGTTCATGTGGTGGTGAAACCCACCATAAAATTATTTCCATTGCTACTTCATCACTGTCATTTTGCTACTGTTATGAATCGGGCGACACCTGTGAAAGGGTCATTCGACCGACCCCCCCCCCAAGGGGTCTCGAGCCCTAGGTTGAGAACCGCTGATCTAGTGTGATCCTTTTCAGTGGGCAGGTGGTAGTGGTAGCCAGGCACCATCCAGTGCTTCCGGTCTCAAGGTGGGAGAGCCCAGTGTTTGCATGGCCCATTAGTCCACGGAACTAATGGTTTCCAGGGGTCTTTGGATCCTCTTCCCGCGTCTTTCTTTTGCATGGGAAAAGACCAGTACTTGCTCTTAGTAGCTGGTCATGAGCTTTCAAGACGCCAGGCAATACTTGCCGAAGTAGGCTATAAAACACTGTCTGTGAGAGCTATTTTTAACCAATTGCTCTTCATCTCTCCTGAGACCATGACTCTGTGCCTCAGGACCAGCATCTCATTCCCTCCAGGTGTCTGGCTATGAGCTCTAACCCCTTTTAATTCTATAATCACAAATAAGTTATTTTGCATAATTGTGGCATACTTTGGACAAGTGTAAAATGGGGCTGTGTCACATTGAATGGAATTGTTTTGGAAGGAAAAGGCAAAGGTAAAAGAAGCAAGCTCAAGAAGTACGACATGGTACCAAACAAAAACCCCACCCAGACCTTCTCCTGACGGTGACACCTGGTTTTGTGTCATCCCACAGTCGCTGCTGGGGTTGCGCCCGTTGTTGCAGCCCCTGTGCCAATCCAGCTCATTTTTCCCGACTTCCACTTTACCACACAGGGTGCCCGTTCCAGGGACTAAGTCATAGAGTCTGTATGCGATTTCAGACGCTCTGGTCCTTAAGACAGCATCATCTGTCTCCTGGTTTGTTTACCTTTCTTGCAAGCCAAATGCCTATCTCCCTACCCCGAGTTAGAAATTTATTTAATAGGTATACCTGGCAGTGCGTACTTTGGCTTTAATTTTTTCATTCTCACTCAGAAAAAAATCCTAAATAGTATGTTTCATCTTAATTTTTAATCTACATCTTTCAAGCATCTGTGCTACCTCTAATTTGGTGCCACAATGAAGTGATTGTTATCTAATTCCTTGCATACATTTATATAATTATAAATATATATTTATAGATATTGTATAATTATTCATTTATGTAATATATTGTACATATATTCTATATAATTATACAATATTATACATAGTATATATTAGATCATTATAAATATAATTATATCATTCTATTGTATACAGTTGTAACTCTGGGAATTGAAAATCATATGCTATTTTGAAAAGAGATCTTGACCTGTTAAATATAGTCTCTGCTACCCATCAGCCCACCACCCTGGCAAAGTAATTTTGCCTTTTATGAATCCCAGTTTCCTCATTTATAAATTGAGAATAGCAACTAGAATATGAGAGGGCTTCAGAAAGATTGTGGGAAAAATTCCTTTATCTTTTAACTCCATTTTCCATAAGCTTCTTGGAACCCATTCATAGTTTTACCTCCTAAAGTCATTTAAAACAAGTTATCAATCAATTCTGTCTGTAGTGATCCCATGTGTGCTTGAATAGCACTGCACTCTGAAGGATTTTGGTGATGGTGATCTTTAAGAAGCAGGTCACCAGACCATTCTTTCAAGATACATTGTGGTAATTAGGGCCACCAGCCTTATGGCTAACCGCTGAGCCCTTCGCTATATGTGCAACAGAGAGAATCACCATTGGTTATAATATGGGTCAAATGCAATCATGAATATTTAAAAAAACACTATAAAAATGAAATGTTATAGCAATGGAAAGATGATTATTCATAAAAGCATTTTTAAAGAATGGATTATGTTCCATTTGCCTTTGCAGTAGCATGTCAATCTACAGATATAATTCTTTCTTTTTGAGGAGCTGAATGTTATGAACCTTGGAAATTGAGAGCCATAGCTTTAGACAAGTGAGTTGACTAAAAAGCAGTGTAACTATTGGAAATCCCCTCACAGAAGGGTAACCAGGAAGGGACAAGTCAGCCAGACTGTAGTATAGCACTGACAAAATTCACAACATTCCTCTAGTTCCTTGATGTTTCCTCTCCCCATCCCCACTATCCTGACCCCAGTTCTACCTTACATATCTGGTTAGATCAGAGCATGTACACTGTACATGCCATCAACACATGGAATTCAGGACAGATAAAGCCCTCAGGAACAGTAAAGGGAAGGTAAGGGGAGAAGGGGGAGAAAGGGGGAGCCTATCGCAATAGTAGATATATAACACCCCCTCAGGGGGATGAACAACAGAAAAGTGGGTGAAGGGAGACAGTGGGCGATATAAGATATGGAATAATAATAATTTATAACTTATCAAGGAATCACAAGAGTGAGAGGGTGGGAGGGTGGTGGAGGGGGTTGAGGTAAAGAGGAGCTGATACCAAGAGCTCAAATAGAAGGAAAAGGCTTTGAAAATGATGATGGCAACCTATGCACAAATGTAACTGATACAATGGATGCGTGGATTGTTAAAAGAGTTGTAAGAGCCCCCAATGAAATGATTAAAAGATAAAATCAAAAAGCAAACTAGTCAACATGTAGATAATAATTTATATTTTAATCACAAGTCTTTTGGTTGTGAGAATTAGAAACCCAAACAAGTTTTTAAAGGGTATGCTATCAAAAGAGGCAGTCTTACAGGTAAGGAGGACTTTGCTTCATGGGATGTTGTCCCACTGGAGAAACAATGTTTGTTTGCAGATTATCCTCTGGAATTTCCATGTTATCCATCATCTTTGCTCCAAAACAACAGCTTCAGTCTTCCCAGTCCATCTGACCTCACAGATCCAGGGTCAACAGCTAAATGACCCAGACATTTAGCACCCGAATCCAAAATCCTAGAAAAGGGACTTTGGCCCAACCAAGTTCAGGTACCCATATTTAATCTCATCGTCCATGGTCAGAACATGGACTTCCAAGATATAAGCAAGAATGTCTGCCTCCCACTCTTATTCTGCAGGTGATCTTGGATGAAGAAAGATTTTTTTTAAAAGAGTGCTGTGGAAGGGAGAGAATCCTCTGAGGTATAATAGTTAAAGGGTTCAGCAGCTAACTGAAAGGTTGCTGATACAAACCCACTCCTGGGCATAAAGATGTGACAGTTGGCTTCTGTTAAGATTTACCACCCTGGAAATGTCATGAGAAGTTCTGCTCTGACCTGCAGGCCGCTATGAGTTGGACTCCACTTGACAGAAATGGTTGGATGGGGGAATAGGAAAGGGGGTCCTGGGTGGTGCAAACAGTTAACATACCAACTGCTTATTGAAAAGTTAGAGGTTCAAGACTACCCAGTGGACTGTAACAAGGAAGCATCTTTGAAAAACATCAGGTCACCATGACTTGAAGTTAACTCAATGGCAAATGGTTTTTAGGTGACAAAAAAGGACAAAGACTGAGGTCTAAGAGACTAAGTTTTAAGACTAAGTTCTGCAATGAAGGTTTGCCCATTTGTTCAGCACTGTATTCTGAGATTCAAGATTTTAGTGCTTTGTTGTTGACATGCAATTACATAAAATTGAACACCCAAACATTCTACATGAATGTAAGAGTGGATTTCATACACTTTGATAAGCTGATTTTGGTCCAGCAACAGATAAAAGAAAGGTTAAAATACAAGCCAAAAAAATGTTTGCCTAACACAAAACAATCTCATTCCCTCAACACACATGTCAATTTTTAATAATAGCAACCCCCTGTGTCTTTCCATGATGGGGTCAAGTTAGATGAACCAAAGAGGACTTTGCTTGCATTTTTGAGAATCTTGGCCCTTATTTTTTCTTATTGGAGTAGAACTCATTGATCTTAGACTGCTGCTCTAAAATATTAATCTCAGAAGATTGTTCGTGGTGGAGGCAGGAAAGGGGAAAATGGGAGAAGGGAAAGGAAAAAATGGGAGTGAAAAAAATGAGGCCGGTGATCAATGAGGAGAACATGCCATGAATGCGGGGCGTGGTTTGCTCAGCTCTATTACCGAGGTCCAGTGCTCAGCCTGCCAGACCGCAGTAAACCCTGACAGCCAACAGGTGTTCCCAAAAGCAAGGAGAAGACAGACAGGAGCATTGTCTAACAGCTCCAAGAAAGCCCTGCACCTTGTCATTATAAAATATGAGCCGAGGGTTAGAGAAGGGAGGGTCCAGAGCAGAACATGAGAGGGGACTAATTTTCAAAGAAAATCATACAAGTGCTGGAATCTGTGATGTTTGAATTGACCTGTCATGTATTTCTTGAATCCTAAAACTGGAGCGGACCTTGCATATCATTTAAGGGCATCAGAAGGTTTGTTTTTGTTCTTAAGAACACGATGTTGTGAGGATATGAATTTTCTGGTGAGAAAATACAAAGCCTCCATGAGATTTGCTAAGGAATTGGTGGCTCAAAAGAGTCATAAGACTTCATTGAATACTCTTTATTTATTCCAGACTCTAAACTTACAAATGAGAAGCAAACCAAAGCCTAGAGAGGTAAAATGACTAGTCCAAGACCAGAGTAGCCTATTTATAGACAAGTTACAGCTGTTTCAAAACATGTTAACTCAAGACTATAAACTTCAATGTATGTACCAAAGATGATCACCTCTACACGCCTCTTAAGGGGAGAATTGTATATCAATGTGGAGTCTTAAGGTGTGTTTTCTTTCCTGCCATCCATGTCCACTTTAATATATTCTAATGGAGCCCTGGTGGTGTGGTGGTTACGCTTTGGGCTGCGATCCGCATGGTCGGCAGTTCAAAACCACCAGCAGCTCTGAGGGAGAACGACGGCCCCTTCTACTTCTGTCAGCAGTTACAGTCTCTGAAACCCAGGGAGCATTGCCATGAGTCAGCACCGACTCCAAGGCAGTGAGAATGAGAATGCTCTGACTTTGGGTATTTTTAAAGGAAGATAATTTGCAATTCAGGTATCTACACGCCTAAAATACTGACTTTACCATTGCAAATCCATTAGAATCAAGTAGCTCTGACTTGTAGCAACTCCAGAGGATGGGGATGCCAGTAGGGTTTCCAGGGCTGGTAATCTTTACAGAAGCTGCCTGTCAGACCTTTCTCCCATGGACTAGCTGCTGGTTTTTCATTGCCATCTGGTCTTTTATAAAGCATTACTAACCTGACCATCTTAGCCTCATTTAAAATAAAATGGGGATATTAGGTGGTATCAATCTTTTGGCCCCTTCCTGTTGACATACTTTGATTTTAGAATCCAAGAGTACTTCCTGGGGCCTTTGTGAGGTGGCATCCACTGGATAACACTGTTTTTTTTTTTTTCTGGTTTTATTGATTGGGGCGGGGAGAGGGTACAAATAAGTGTTTGACAGTAAGCAAATTCACAAGTACAGAGTCTGGGTCACAAGGACCAGCTGGTTTTGATGCAGAATCCCGTGGTCTCACACATCTGTCCTGGAAGTAAAGCTCACTGCCACAAGTTGCTTCGAGCTCGAAGTTCTTCAGGACAGAGGATTTCTGAAACTGTGCATCTCGACAGAGCAGGCAGCTTCATCTTCCTGCTGCAAAGCAGCTGGTGATCTGGGACTTCCGACCTTTCTGCTAAGGGTCCAACACGTCTCCCACAGCACTCAATAGGATGCGTGCAGCATGGAGCAGATGCCAAACCTGAGCTAAACCAAACACACTACCATGAAGACAGTTCCAAGTGACAGGGACCCTGTGGGGTAGAGGGGAACTGCCCCCTGTGGATTTCTGGGGCTGTCAATTTTAGAGGAGCAAAAAAAAAAAAAAAACACCTCGTTTTTCTCCCTCGGAGTACTTGGTAGCTTCCAACTACTGCCGCTGTGGTTCCCGGCCCAGTGCTGAGCTCAGGAAACCACCGCAGCACCTCAGACACCATCGAGGTTTTAGTAGATGGGCCTGAAACGGCCTGAAAACCCCCAGTGTAATTAAAGCAGAACATTGTCTTAATGGTCTTGTGGCTTTGAGCTTGTTTTTAACAAACAACAATCCTGCTCCTCTCTTCCTCTTGCCTCCCCAGCCCTCCCTTACCCACCTCTCTGCTTTGCTCTCCGCTCCGGCTTTTCCTTGCCCTCCCCTCTCCTCTCTCTCCTCTTCTCTTCTGGATGACTGCCCTCCCTTCTAGCCCGTGATCTGCACAGTTCTGAGCCCTTCTCGCCTCCCGGTCCCTTTTGCATTCTCTCCCTGCCCTAACTTTTGCCTGGAATTTTCCACCCTTCTGCATCTTCTCCCCAGGAATGCTTATGTAACTCCTTTCTTTGGTGCCTGACTCTGTTAGTTACTCTGGACAAGAGGATTTTCCTAATCTTCTTAACTTCCTAGGGCTCCTGATGCCATGCTTTGGATCCCTATTGCTTTTTAAAAGTAATTTAGGAAACTCACATTTGCATTTTAGTACTTTTACCTTCAGAGCGGCTTTTCTCGTGAGAATTCGGATGAAGTACCTGTGCGGTTTGTCTTCAAGAAGGGGCAAGGTTGCTTAACTTGGAGATGAGCAGGGTGGGCAGTATGGCCTTCAAATTGCCCGCTAGCTCTGGAAGGCCATGCAGTTGGGCTGATAATTAAGTTGAATTTTAAGAGGCATCGCTTAAGCTCTTAAGAAAGGAAACGCACTAAATTGCTTCTTCTGTCATCATTCTTGCATAATTTGAAACGCGATAATCATCTAACCAAAAGCACTAATTCTAACTCCTGGAGGCCATCCAGTATCCTGAAATTCAAGGGTTTCCTGCTCTAACTCAGTGCAATCTCCCTCTTTTCCTTTATTTGGGGACTTTTTGTCTTTTCTTCTTCATATTCTGGCTGCATATCTCTGGCTTCTGTACAGATGACTCCTTCTAGGACCAGGAGAAAAAGTTCCTGGAAGACCCCACAGACACCACATGGCATATGAAACCCTCGCGGTGTTGAATTCATTCTCTGAACTTGCTTTGGGCCCGGGGCCCTTGGAGTAGGATCCCCCAATGCCAAGGTGTATGCAAGACATCAAATGCAGGGAGCAATCTTCATAGCCTGCCATAATGACCGCTGCTTTAGAGAATCCCGTCCTTTATAGTAATATACAAGCCGGTGTATAGAGGCCAGGATGAGGGCCTTCAAAGAGTTTGCACGAAAATGGAATTAAAAGATAATAGAATTTTGGCACAAACTCTTTGAAGCCTCTTTGTATAGTGTGCTTGCTCAAAAATGTGTTACTGTTAGGAATGTATCATTTAAAAGCTTGGAAGTAATACACTTGTCTTAATCTCATACAGTATTCCTATAATTATAATCTATAATTAATATAAACTTAATAACTCCTGTTGCAGGTGCTGTTGAGCTGGTTTCCTATTCACAAGGGCCCCCAGGCACCGCTTTTTGAAACTAATCATGCAATCCCCATGACCATGAATTAATGTGATCCAAAGGCTTCTTATTGGCTGATTCTCAGAAGCAAATCACCAGTCCTTTCCTCTTAAGCCAGTGGCTCTCAACCTTTGTAATGCTGCAACCCTTGAATACAGTTCCTCATGTTGTGGGCCCTCCCACCATAAAATTATTTTCCTTGCTACTTCATAACTGTAATTTTTCTCCTGTTATGAATCAGGTGACTCCTGTGAAAGGGTCGTTCGTCCCCTAGAGAACTACTGTAATAAGCTATCTTCATCTAGAATATTGTCTATTCAATATCACAGCAATATACCCATTCTATCGGGAATTGGCTGCACAGGAGGTACATTGGCTAGCATAGAATCTGGGTCCCCCGCGTGGAAACTGAAATCTCTACCACTGATTCTGTGACTCTTGAGCTCTGTAAACCTAATGTTAATTAGTACCTTTTAAAATTTGCTCCTTTATTTGTAAAACCCATTGGCCTCTTAGGATCTGTCAGGGTTCCTTCCTTTTAAGCAACGGAAACTAGCGCTGACCAACTTCCACAAGGATGCTGACAGGGACACTGGCTGGCTCTCTTCATCCAGGTGCCCATTGGCCTCCTCAGAGCAGAACGAGGGCAGCCCTAGACCTCCGGGCTAGCATCTCCTAAACTAACTTCACACTGGTTAGGTGCTTCCTAGGTAACTGAGCATCTCTCCTCAAAAGTCACCGTCCAACAAAATGAGTCTGAATTGTCTACATGGAGTGACATATAGATTCACACAAAAACTGTCAGCATCCTTTATGCGTATCCCTTATTTTCTGTCTTATGGAGAGTGGAGGAAAGTCCTTACCATACCCCTGTGTCTATACCTTTAGACACCAGGACGTGAAGACGTAATACCAAGGACAGCAACATCATAGCTTCTCCATTGGAAAGAGAGCCCTCCTCGTGGGGAGGGGTGGTGGTGGTGGAAAGGAGGCAGACAAAAAAATCAAATGATTAGCTCAAATGGCACATTTCTGCTGGAACTAAATTTCTATTTTAACTTTTATACTTGGTTGCATTTTCCTTCCCTTGATATTTTAATTAAATGATATTGAATTATTATACTATCTACAGCATTTAATCAATTATATCCACCAATACTCACTGCCATGCAGTCAAGGCTGACTCATAGTGACCAGCAGTGGGTTTTCAAGACTGTAACTGTTTACAAAAGTAGAAAACCCAGTTTTTTCCAACGGAGTTACTAATGGTTTTGACCTGCCGACCATGTCGATCAAAATCCAATGCATAATCACTACACTACCAGGGCCCCTAGATCCACCAGTGGTCAAATATAATTCAATTGTTCCATGTATAGCTAGAAATCCTTACGCTAATTTCAAATGGAAATTTTTAACATATTTTGCTTTTATGTACACAAATTATAATACTCTGATATTATCCCAAAATTTACATTTAATCATGTGTGCCTTTTGTTATTGGAAAAAGGTAATACCAAGCAATTATCCTTCTTCATATATTTGTTAGAAAATATTTAAAGGAAAACTCCAAAGGTATTCCCTTCTAGATTTGAAAAATGAATCAGGGAGGATTTTGTTTTGTCCTGTTTTGTTTTTCCCATCAAATCATGTTTGTTTTCAAAGGTCAAAATTGATAGGGCAGAGATTAAGGTTCTGTTTAAATAAGGTTTATGCATAGACAGAGTATGTCATTAAGAGATACCATTAATGTGAAGCCAGAAGACCCTCCCCATCCCTCTGTGTAAGTATATTTCCACCAGGAGAATGTCCAGGTGACCAAATCAGGACTTTAAAGTTCATGATAAAGGTCAAAAGCCAAATGCCATATCAGAAGAATCAAATATACCACATTTTAAATCTCAACTAGTGCTTTCTATCTAGTTATGAACTGAGTTTATAAGATAAGCTGTCAGAACCTACAAGAAACGTAACACCCGGGAATTCACCATTTGTAGTAAGAAAGTCAGGGAATACCGGCCCAGGAGTTGAGTATAGAAGACCATTCTGGTAGCCAGGCACCATCAGCTTTCTTCACAACATTTGCTTGTTCACCCGTTGTCTTCAGCAATTGTGCCAGGTAGGTGAGCATCTCAGACTGCCGAATTGTTAGAACAAAGTGTTCTTCTGTTGAGGGAGTACTTGTGCAGGGGGTCACTGTTTATCTGTTTTCTTAATACTCAACCTATAAATATATGTACCTAGATCTATTTCCCCCTCGTCGTATATAAATATATTTCCATCTTTATATGCCTGTATTTAAATCTCTATAACTACCCTTTGACTCCTAGTTCTTTCCTCTATTTCTTTGTACTTTCCTCTTGTCCCACTATCATGGTCTGCCTTCATTTGGGTTTTAGGATTTCCTCTCGGTTACATTGCCCTTGATACAGCCCTGCCAGATCTCTTACACCCTCCTTGCCACTGATTTTGTATCACTTGTTCCCTTGTCCCTGGGCTTGTGAATACCCTCTTCTGTCTTGTTTATTCTGTCTATCTCTTCCAGGTAGACATGCTATGTACCATCACAAGACTGAGTACAATGAAGCAACAACAGAAAGTAAAACAAGAGCTACAACAACACACACATACACACATAAATGTATGAGTAGTTCAGGGTCTGTTTGTTTTCCTGCATGGGTGCTTTCCAGTCAAGTCTGATGGGGTGCCATGCCCTGGCACCTCCTCTATCCCTGGGGACTTCATTGCTCTGCCTCCCCCGCTGCTCTGCTACATGCCCCTGGAGGTTGGCTTCAGTATAGTGAGCTCATGGCAGGCACAATTCCCGCAGTGTGTCTCTAGTGTTGTCCCCAATGGTACTATGGGTCAATGAGGAATGCTGTGTCATGCGGTGAGGCTGGCCCTGTGGTCATCTCTGTGCATTGCTGTTCTGAGCAGGAACGTTGTCCTCGGGGCTTGGTGAGCCAGGATGTGCTTCACTTTTTTTTTTTCTTCCCTATCCCTCTTTGTTGGCTCCTGTGTGCTCTGACCAGACCAGTCCCTCTTCCCCTTTTCTTGAGCTGGACCTTCAGTGCTGCCCTCTGAAGTGAATTCTTCTTGGGGGGAGGGTGGTGCTGTACACTTAGTTGGGGCTGGCCCCTCAGGCATCTCTATCAGTTCCCTGCTTCATGTCAGTGTGTTGCCTTCTTGTCTTGGAGCTCGGGCTGAAGTCTGGTCCCTCTTTCCCTGTGGAGACACAATCAATACCCTCCCCCTGCTCTCCCGGTTACCCATACTTTCCCCCCCCTCCCTTTTAATGGGATACCATATGTATCCCATATGTATCCTTGAGTTTAGTCTGGCCCCTGCCATGGTACCTGGACCTCACACCAGGGATGTATGTATACAGCATCTACCAAAAGATAATATGGCTACGAAAAGATATAGCACCTAAAGTCGCTGAAGACAATGGTGCACAAGCAAATGTGGTGAAGAAAGTTGATGGTGCCCCGCTACCAAAAGATATAGCACCTGAAGTCTTGGAGAACTGAAGATAAACAAGCAACCATCTAGCTGAGAGACAACAAGGCCCACATGGAAGAAGCACACCAGCCTGTCCCGACTCAATCACTGAGGATAAAGTGGGTACGTAAGCAAAAGTGGTGAAGAAAGCTGATAATGCCCGGCTAGCAAATGATATAGCATCTGGGCTCTTAAAGGCGTGAAGACAATCAGGCAGCCATCTAGCTAAGAAACAACAAAGCCCACATGGAAGAAGCACACCAGCCTGCCCCGACAAGAACGCTGAAGACAAAGCGGGTGCATAGGCAAATGCAGTGAAGAAAGCTGATAGTGTCCAGTTGTCAAAATATATAGAATCTGGGGTCCCATAGGCTGTAAGAGAAACAAGGGGCCATCTAACTTAGAAACAACAAAGCCCACATGGAAGAAGCACCCCAGCCTGTGAGATGACAAGGCTTCGAAGGGATTAGGCATCAAAGACCAAAAAAAAAAAAAAAAATTCATAGCATTGTGAATGAGGGGGAATGCAAAGTGGGGACCCAGGGCCCATCTGGGGGAAATTGGACATCCCCTTGCAGAAGGGCTGCGGGGAGGAGACAAGCCAGTCAGAGTGCAGTGTAGCAATGATGAAATATACAATTTTCCTCTAGTTATTAAATGCTTCCTCCCTCCCACTATCATGACCCCAATTCTATCTTACAAATCCGGCTGGACCACAGGATGTACACTGGCACAGATAGGAACTGGAAATACAGGGAATCCAGTACAGATGATGATATCGGGAGAGTGGAGGGACAGTGAGGGAGAAAGAGGGAACAGATGACAAGGTCTACATATAACCTCCTCCCTGGGGGATGGACAGCAGAGAAGTGGGTGAGGGAGACATCTGATGGTGTAAGATATAATAAAATAATAATTTATAAATTATCAAGGGTTCAGGAGGAGCGGGGAGTAGGGAGGTAGGGGAAAATGAGGAGCTGCTACCAAGGGCTCAAGTAGAAAGCAGGTGTTTTGAGAATGTTGATGGCAACATATGGACACAAATGATATATGCACGGATTGTGAAAAGAGTTGTATGAGCCCCTAATAAAATGATTTCAAAAAGCAAAACCAATAGAAGACCATTCTGTCCAGAGCAGGTCAAGGCTAGGAACACTGCTGTCTGGGGGAGCCCAGCCTCTGCTGTATGGACAACAGTGTTACGTGAAGTGAGACAAGAGCCTGTGCTCAGAATTCTCGTAATGTTCCCTGTGATTACGTCTCATGGGAAGACAAGTGAAATACTTGCTTTGACGGTCATTATAGCCTTTCAGCCCATAATCTTCCTCCATAAAAATGCCTCATTCTATTAGTGGGGATGATTTAAATAAACCCAGCCCCCTGCCAGTTGCCAACCAAGTGATTGTGACTCATGGGAAACCAGTGCGTGTCATATTGCAGGTGTGCCTCCCAGGTTTTCCAGGACTGGCAATGCTATTGTCTTTGCATGCCACCATGTCCATTCTAACTCATCATCACCCCGGGCGACTGAGTAGAATTACCCCCAGGAGTTTGAATCACCAACATTCAGGTTAGCAGCTGACCATATCAGTGCCGTCGATAAGTATTATCAATTTGAAACTTTTCATCAGATGGCATATTTCTTTTTTTAAAAACATTTTATTAGGGGCTTATACAACTCTTATCACAATCCATACATATACATACATCAATTGTATAAAGCACATCTGTACATTCTTTGCCCTAATCATTTTCTCTTTTTCCCCCCTTTTCTTTTTTTTACATTTTATTAGGGGCTCATACCACTCTTATCACAATCCATACATATACATACATCAATTGTATAAAGCACATCCGCACATTCCCTGCCCCAATCATTCTCAAAGCATTTGCTCTCCACTTAAGCCCTTTGCATCAGGTCCTCATTTTTCCCCCTCCCTCCGTGCTCCCCCCTCCCTCGTGTGCCCTTGGTAATTTATACATTGTTATTTTGTCATATCTTGCCCTATCCGGGGTCTCCCTCCCCCCTTCTCTGCCGTCCATCTCCCAGGGAGGAGGTCACATGTGGATCCTTGTAATCAGTTCCCCCTTTCCAACCCACTCACCCTCCACTCTCCCAGCATCGCCCCTCACACCCCTTGTCCTGAAGGTATCATCCACCCTGGATTCCCTGTGCCTCCAGCCCCCATATGCACCAGTGTACAACCTCTGCCCTATCCAGCCCTGCAAGGTAGAATTCGGATCATGGTAGTTGGGGGGAGGAAGCCAGATGGCATATTCCTAAGGTGACTATTTGGAAGGAATTTTATTTCTTTTCCAAGTCACCTACTACATGCGTAAGATTATGGGAAAACATCAAACCCACCGGAATGTGTTATTGGGGACATAAGGAAGGAAGCACATTCAAATAACAATTATGTACAAAATGTGTACTGGACAAAAAATGAGCTTACTGCCGTTGAGTCAATTCTGACTTACAGGGTAGAACTGCCCCAATGGGTTTCTGAGACTGTAACTCTCCATGGGAGTCGAAGGCCAAGTCTGTCTCCCAGTACTAGAGAAAAGTAGTCCAAAAGAAAGAAAAAAACCACACACAATAAGAAGATCAAAAGAAATAGAAATCCAGCCGGTGGAAGGACACTCTAAGCAGGTGTTCTCAGATGGCGGGATTTGGAGTGAGGGG